>NC_088348.1:9372500-9972500 GCF_036884655.1 Musa acuminata AAA Group | reverse complement strand
ACCACTAGGACTACGGAATCGTTGTCTGACAATAAGGCATCATCAACCATCCAGCATTCCGTAAGCGGATCAATCAGTGAACTCATTCTCCAATGAGCACCTGTACTGTATCCCTAGTGTCCCTACACGACAACTATGAGACCAGCTGCATCCATCATATGGACGTGTATACAGCACACCAGTCTGTCCGGTTATCACGATGTCCCTCTCGAGTAACCTATGACTGGGATTATTTAGGATATGTGTTTAAAGGTGAATTGATCTCATTATCGTGATCTCATCACGATCCGATTCCCATTGCACAAATCCAAGGACATCACAATATATACATGCATATATGCAATAGTTATAAAGTGATATACACCAAAATATAATAAGCAAAAAGATTCTATATCAAGTCACATGTGCCATCGCTCACGTGATTGGCTTGCTGGGCACCTATAACTAGCAACCACCCTACCGCATGCCTCCGCTAGAGTTGGCAGAACTCAGGAAGCAGTTAGGTGAATTGCTAAGCGGTGGTCTCATCCGCAGCTCTAAAGCACCTTTCGGAGCTTCAGTTCTTTTCCAGAAGAAATAAGATAGGAGCCTCCGACTATGCGTCGATTACCGAGCCCTTAACAAAGTGACAGTGAAGAACAAGTATCCCATCCCGCTCATCACGGACTTGTTCGACCAGTTGGGCAAAGCTAAGTATTTCTCGAAACTCGACCTTCGGTTGGGGTATTGGCAGGTGCGCATTGCTGAAGGTGATGAAGCGAAGACTACTTGTGTGACCAGGTATGGAGCGTTTGAGTTCTTGGTGATGCCTTTCGGCTTAACCAACGCTCCGGCCATGTTCTGCACTCTCATGAACCAACTATTCAAGGAGTATTTGGACAAGTTCATGGTCATCTACTTAGACGATATCGTCATATACAGCCAAACGCTCGAGGAGCATGTTCAGCACCTTCGGATAATTTTCAAGGTTCTCAGGGAGAATACTTTATTCGTAAAAAGGGAGAAATGCTACTTCGCCAAAACGGAGATCTTATTCTTGGGGCATCGAATCGGTGATGGTTCCATTTGCATGGACAAATCAAAAGTGCAAGCGATTGCAGAATAGAGAACTCCAAAGAAGGTGCCAAAGTTGAGATCCTTGGTTTCGTCAACTACTATCAATGCTTCATAGCGGGGTATTCGAAGCATACAACTCCACTGATGGAGTTATTGAAGAAGGAGCAGCCTTGGAAGTGGTCAAACAAATGTGAAAGAGCATTCCAAGATCTGAAGGTTGTTGTTATGGAAGAACCAGTGCTCAAATTTCCAAACTATGGGGAGCCTTTTGAAGTCCATACAAATGCTTTGGACTTCTCTATTGGGGGAGTACTCATGCAGGAAGGTCATCCGGTGGCCTACGAGAGTCGCAAGCTCAACGAAGCCGAGCAGCAGTATCCAGTGCACGAGAAGGAGATGATAGCGGTGATCCACTGTCTATGAGTTTGGCGATACTACCTTCTCGGATCGTGATTTGTGCTTAGGACAGACAACATTACTCTGAGCTATTTCCAAACACAGAAGAAACTTTCCCCAAAACAAGCACGATGGTAGGATTTCTTGGCTGAATTTGATATGACAATGGAGTATAAGCCTAGGAAGGCAAACGTCATGGCCGATGCATTGAGTCGGAAAATAGAGCACGTGAATGTAGTACAATTGGAGGGCAGAGGCCAAGCAAGTCAATTGCACTCTAACTTCCTTTCCAAGATCAGGGATGGACTGTATAGTGACCCCCAGGCAGTTATCCTGATGCAACTCATCAAAGAAGGCAAGACACGACGATTTTGAGTCCAGGAGGGACTCGTTTACACAAAAGGGAATAGGGTTTATATTCCCCGAGTGGATAATTTGAGGCATGAACTCTTAAGAGAGTGTCACGATTCCCTTTGGGCTGGACACCCAAGCATTCATAGAACGTTAGCTCTCGTGGAGAGGGCCTTCTATTGGCCGAAGATGGGGACTGATGTGGAGGAATATGTTCGAACATGCCTTACTTGCCAACAAGACAAGGTAGAGCAACGGAAGCCGGTGGGACTTTTGGAGCTGTTGCCCGTACCAAAAAGGCCGTGGGAGAGCATTTCCTTGGACTTCATATCAAGCTTGCCACTTGTAGGGAGACTCGGATCGATACTCGTGGTGGTCTATCGGTTTTCAAAGTATGCAACTTTCATTGCTACTCCCCTACACTGTTCAGTAGAAGAAGCGGCCAAGCTGATGATGAAGGATGTTGTGAAGTATTCAGGAGTCCCGCACAATATCATTAGTGATCGAGATGCTCAGTTCCTGGGACGATTCTGGACCGAGCTATTCAAATTGTTGGGGTCAAAGTTATACTTCTTCGTAAGCCTCCACCCCCAAACGGATGGCCAGACTGAAAGGATAAACTTACTCCTAGAGTAATATCTTCGGCACTACGTGAGTGCCAACCAACGAGATTGGGTGAAACTGTTAGACATTGCCCAATTCTCCTACAACTTGCAGCGGAGCTCTGTATCCAACAAGAGCCCCTTCGAGATCATTACAGGACAACAACCGTCGACTCCGCACACCATGGCAATTAGGTATACTGGGAGTAGTCCGTCAGCCTACCACTTCGCAAAGGAGTGGCACCGAAATGCAGATATTGCGCGGGCTTACTTGGAGAAGGTGGCAAAAAGGATGAAGAAGTGGGCAGACTTGGGAAGGCGACCGCAAGAGTTCAAAGTTAGCGATTTGGTATTGGTAAAGCTCTAACCAGCATCACTCCAATTCTTTAGGAACAAAATCCACAAAGGATTGGTGTGCAAGTATGAAGGGCCCTTTCCAATTATCAGCAGGGTAGGCAACGTCTCTTACAAGTTGCAACTACCGGCGTGGTTCAAAATTCACAACGTTCTTTATGCTAGCAACCTAAAAGCCTACCACTCGAATCTGCAAGATGCTTCCCGAAGTATTCCAACTCGGCTACCTCCTATCACAGCCTCCTAAGAGAAGCGAGTTGAAACCATTCTGGCGGACCGCAAGATAAAGCTACCTAATGGAGCTGAGCAGACAGAGTACTTGGTGAAGTGATGAAAGCTTCCCCGAACTAAAGCCAGTTGGGAGCCTGAAGACGCCCTACGACATGAAGAAGCAATCATCAACAACTACAAACAAGCGTCGACGAGGGCATCGATAGTTTAAGTGGTGGAGAATGTCACGAACGGTCGTCGCACACCCGCAATAACTCCGTTCAACGAACCGTTCGTCACTCTCATCTACATGTACAACTACTTAGCAGCCTGTTTTGCCTTGGTTTTGAGTCATTTTTCTTGTAAAAATGTAAGTTCGAACAAGTTACAGTGCTATAAAGCGACCGCTCACCGAACCGAGCAAAACAGCCCCAAAACAGCTTCGTTTTCGTGTGCCGCGGGCTGTTTTCTATAGCCCGCCTCCACTCACCAAAACATCAGCCATCTCAGCCCCTTTGAAACCCCCAAGTGGCATAGGGCTGGATGGGGCTTCGGTATAGTGTCAGGCATTGAACAACCTTTCGCAAGTTCGCACGTTACCTTGACGGGAACTTGTTGTCGCGCCCGGCACCAGGTGAGTAGTTGTTTGTGGACTTGCAACTATTCGTTCAACCCTCTAAAGTCTTTGTTTTCCCCCTCTCCCTCTTTTCTCTTGTGCACTCAAGGTGCTCATTGAATTGCTTGTAAAGCTTTCTCTCTTTTCGCGAGACGTCGGGACTTGTCCGTCGCTCGTTCTTTCGAACTAATCAACTTTCTCTTTTATAGGTCCTTCGGGACTTGCAAGAGGTTGCAAGTGGGCTGATCTTTGCGAAGCAATATCGCAAGGGCGAAGCACGACTTAGGCAACGCAAGCTAAGTTTGCATCTTTGCCACAAGGGTGCCTCGCGACTTTGGCAATGCAAGCTAAGTTCGCGTCTTGGCCGCAAGGGTGCCTCACGCCTTAGGCAATTCCAGCTAAGTCCGTGACAAGTTGGCAATTCATTAATTGATGTACGTGTTCCAAACTTATGAAGCCTCATTTTTCTAGTAACTTGAAACTTTCAAGATTCAAACTTAGTGGAAAGTGAACCTCTCTAAACTGAAATATAGATAGTGGTAATTTTTTTTGTTCCAAAACTTAGGTATGCTTTGGCATTTCCTTGTCATTGTCCATATGTCTTTGTTAGAACATGTGAAGCCATGAAATATCATAACATACAAAACTATTTCAGGACTCATTAACATGAATTTTAATCTTGAAATATTTCATAATTGAACCTCTAAGTGCTTGTTATTTCACAAACTGTTACCATGAAGACAAGTTGCATTGGCTAGTTTACACTAGTATTTATTTGAAGCTAATAAGGAAAAGTTTATTCTCACAAGCACTTGGTCTCTAAATCAACATCTAAAATTAAACTTTATTTAAGTTGTTTGTGTAGGGAAATCTTGGGGGTGACATCACATGCGCAACAAAAGAATAAAAAATAAAATCTTCAATTCCTAAAGATATGTTCGTTGTTGTGTGAAGATTGGTGCGCAAAAATTTACGAAATAGAAAACACACGGGTGAGATAGATTGTGTTACATAAGGAGATCGTATATCCATGAATCCCTGCAGATCTCTAGGAGAGGGTGAAGGAGGTCAAGCGCTCTCCTCTCTAGTGGTGATCCACACAGTAGGGCTGTGATGACGCTTCTCAAATCTTCAGGCCTGCTTTGAGGTAGAGAGGAGAAGGAGAATAGGAGAGGAAGCAAAAAGGTCTAGCCTATAAACTATTAAAACATTCATATTTATAAAAGTCCCTTGTCAACTTAACCCTAATGGATCCTCCCCTATTGGGTATCGAATCTTCATCCAACTACCTAAGCCTCTTAGATTAGTGGATCTCTATCCAATAATCTCTTATGGGCTCTTATTGGATCTCATCCATATGATCCAATAATTCGGGGGCTTATTGAATATCCAATAAGATAGGGGCTCTAGCGGATATCTCATATCCAAACCTCTACTTATCTTAATGCATACTATATATGTGTGACCCTCTAGGCCCAATATCGAGCTGGTCTTGAGTCATACCTATCAGAATTCCTTCTGACTCAATGAATTATTATCTCCATAATAATTCACTCGACTCATCGACTACGAATGTACTAGACCACTACGTCGTAGTCCCCAAACAATATAGGAGAATCCAATCAGTCCCTCATCTATATAATATTCTAGAGACAGTATACCGGGTATGGTGTTGTCAGACCCATATGGTTTATACTCGAGTCTCGCTCTAATCGGATTCTCCCGGAGAACTCTTTCTCTCTTATTCCGAATGACCTTGGCCAGAGATTTGTCTAAGCAAGAATACATGAGACATTCCTCTCATGACACAAAGAGTGGAAGATCCTCTATCGACACTCAATAGCCCTCGTAAGGTTGACTACCACTCCCGATGAATAGCTGTGTTAAATCTGGGACATCCAAACCTATAAGTCTGGTATTAAAAAAGTGGAGCACTCATACAGTACATCCTTGGTGTCTCAAGTTTAAGGACCAAATATACCACTGGTACTACGAAATCACTATTTGACAATAAGGCATCATCAACCATTCAGCATTCCGTAAGCGAATTAATCAATGAACTCATTCCCGAATAAACACTTGTATTATATCCCTAGTTTCCCTACACAAGCAGCTATGAGACTATTGAATCTCAGATTTTGATGATGATGTCAATTGTCATTTGTTATCTAATCCATATGTCGAGATAAGTGTGCAGGATTAACTACAATGAAAGTAAGACATGCAGTAGGAGTTGCGCCGGAGTCAAGACTATGGTCACGTTGGGAGTTCGAGAGCTCGACGGAAGTCCGGACGGTCGTCGGAGGTTCTACGAGAACAAATTCGAGAAGTCCAGGAGCTTGCCAAAGAAGCTCGTCGGAACTTGCCAAGTGGATCGTCGCAAGTCCAGGAGTTTGCCGGAAGTCCGCAGGAGCATCACCGAGGGTTCATCGGATGATCGACGGAAGCTTGCCGGAAGAAGCGATTGACGCACCGGAGCAAGTTGCAGTAAATGTCTTAAGAAATTCGTAGTTAGCACGATGATTAAGTTAGAAATGGGAGGTGATCCCATTAACTTAATCTTGGGGCAATTGGGCCCTTGACAGACCCAAATTAGGCCGAATGGATTAGCCCATTCGGACCCAAATTACTTGGCCAGAGGTGGCACCGCTTGGGTCGACGGTGGCACCGCCCAGGGCTCAGTCTCTGAGCTTTGGCTGGGCGGTGCAACTGCCTCTAACAGAGGTGCAACTGCCTGAGCTCGATCTCCGAGCTCTAGTTGGGCGATGCAACCGCCCCAGTCAGGCGGTGGCACCGCCTGAGCTCGGTCTCCAAGCTCTGGCAGGAGGTGCAACCGCCCTTAACAAGCGGTGGCACCGCCCAGAGGCTCAGTCTCCAAGCTCTGCCAGGCGGTGCAACTGCCCCAGTCAGGCGATGCAACCGCCAGACCCTGGAATTCCGGGAGATGCAGTTTTGAGCTCAGAATTCAAACTGGTTTGGGGCCTATAAATACCCCACTCTTTTAGCAATGAAAGAGCACCCAAAAACCACCGAAATCTTGATCTTACTCTGTGATTTTTAGAGCTCAAAAGTGTTGTATGAGTTAAAAATTCTCCTTCCTCTTTTCTTCAAAGTTTTGATTTGTCAAGAGAGGAAAGAAAATTTTGTAAGGGTTGTCTCCTAAGCCAGTCAAAAGGAGTGAAACTGTAAAAAGGTGGTTGGCCTTCGCCTATTGAAGGAAGGCCTCTAGTGGACGTCGGTGGAGGAAGCCAAAAGTGGATGTAGGTCAAGATTGACCGAACCACTCTAAATCTCAGTTTGCATTTACTTTGAGCATATTATCTTTACTGCAAACCTCCTCAATAGCTTACTGTCTTCTGCGCATTTACGATCGTGTTTTAAAGTTCAGTATTTTTCGAATCGGTATTTAGACGTAAATCAGTTTTATCGTACGAACATCATATTTCAGTTTACGCTTACATTCTAAGTTCCATCATAACTGCAAACTATCTTCATAGACTTGCTTTAACTGTATCTTGCTTGATCACAAGTTAAAGTGATTTACGAATCAGCTTTTTTATCGAAATTGCTCTTATCGTACGAACGCAGTTTTAATCGTCGAAAGTTTTCCGCTGCACTAATTCACCACCCCCCCCTCTTAGTGCTCTTGATCCTAACAGAGACCACCTGCATCCATCATATGGATGGGTATATAACACACCAGTCTATCCGGTTATCTCGATGTCCCTCTTGAGTAATTTATGACTGGGATTACTTAGGATCTGTGTTTAAAGGTGAATCGATCACATTATTGTGATTTTATCACGATCCAATTCCTATTGCACAGATCCAATGACATCACAATATATATATATATATATATATATATATATATATATATATATATATATATATATATATATATATATATATATATATATATATATGCAACAAGCAATATATAGTAATAAATGCCAAAATATAATAAGCAAAAACACTACGTGTCAAGTCACACATGCCATCACTCACGTGATTGGCTTACAGGGCACCTATGACTAGCAATCTCTCACTTGACCTAAAGTCAATCACCTATGTGTATGATCCCCATCAGACCTATGTAACGCTCAAAGACAATCTAAAACAACGGCTTTGTTAGTGGATCTGCAATATTATCTTTGATTGAAACTCTTTCCACTACTATATCTCCTCGGTTCGTGATCTCTCTGATCAAGTGGAACCTCCTCAAAACATGCTTAGATTTCTGATGAGACTTGGCTTTCTTTGCTTGAGCAATCACCCCGTTGTTGTTGCAATATAAGGGAACCGACTCCTTGCTACCTGGCACGACTCCTATATCTATGATGAACTTCTTCATCCAGACTCCCTCTTTTGTTGCATTTGCTGTAGTAATGTACTCTATATCTGTGGTCGAGTCAGTAGTAGTATCTTGCTTGGAACTCTTCTAGCATACTGCTCCTCCATTCAAGGTGTATACATACCCCGAATTTAACTTGCTATCATCGATATCGGACTGAAAACTTGAGTCCGTGTAGCCTTCAACCCTAAGGCTACTACCTCTATATACTAGTAAAAGATTCTTAGTCCTTCTCAAGTACTTAAGGATACACTTTACTGCTTTCCAGTGCTCCAAGCCTGGATCCGCTTGATACCTACTCGTGACACTCAAAGCATGCACTATATCAGGCCTGGGACATAGCATGACATACATGATAGACCCTATTGCTAAGGCATAGAGTATCCTACCCATGTTCGCCCTTTCTTTAGGAGTCTTTGGGGACATGTTGAATCTCGGATTTTGATGATGAAATCAATTGGTAAAGTGTTTGATCTAATCTATATGTTGAGATAAGTGTGCAAGATTAACTATAATAGTAGTAAGGCATAAAGCAGATGTTGGGTCGGAGTCAAAGATCGAACGATATGTCAAAGATTCGGACGATGTGCCAGAATTTTACTAGAAGCTCACCAAGAATTCGTCGGAAGATTGCCAAGAGTTCGTCGGGAGTTTGTTGAGATTTCATCGGAAGTTCATCGAGAAGTTTGCCGAAAGAACAATCAACATACCAGACAAGAGATTGCTTGTTTAAGTGTCTTAATTATCGTAGTTAGACCTTAAGTTGAGTTAGGATTAAGAGGTAATCCCACTAACTTAATTAGGGGCCAATTGGGCCCTTAACAGGGCTGAATTGGGCTGGTTGAACAACCCATTTAGCACCTGAACTCACGGTTAACGGTGGCACCACTTGGTGACCCAATCTCCCAAGTGGTATGGGTGGTGGTACCGCCGATAGTTAATGCTGCTAGCAGTGGTACCACCCTTATCAGGTGGTGGCACCGCCATAGCTCAGTCTTCGAGCTCTATCAGGTAGTGGTACTGCTCAATGTCAATCTACAGGCAGTAGTACCGTCCAATAATAGTGGTGGTACCGCCAGTACCCCGAAATCTAGGGATTGACACTTTTTTGCTCCAATTATAAAGTCATTAGGGCCTATAAATACCTTACCCTTTTCTGCATTAAAAAGCACGAAAGTGTGAATAAAATCTTGAATTCTTAGAGTGTTAGAAGTGTTGTAAAAGTACAAAGAGTCCTCCCTTTCTAGTATTGTGATCATTCAAGAGAGGTGTGAGACTTGTAAAGGTTATTTCCTAAACCTGTGAAAAGGAGAAAGCGCTGTAAAGAGGTGGTTGGTCTTCGTCTATTGAAGGAAGACCATTAGTGGATGTCGATGACCTCGACGGAGGAGGAATCGAAAGTGGATGTAGGTCACACCAACTGAACCACTATAAATTCTAGTTTGCATTTCTATTATTGCTATTTACTTACTTTGCAATAGCTTCACTTCCTTCTTACTTGGCTTTCACTACCCTTATGAACAAATACGCTTTCAAGTTATCTTCTGAGATCGTTCTTAACATACAAAGATTTTTAAATCAACGTTTTAATTTGCTGCACTAATTCACTCCCCCCCCTAGTGTCGACTCAATCCTAACAATTGGTATCAGAGCTCAGTTACTATTGATTTGGTTTAAAATCCAAAAGCGATGGCTTTTGTCGACAATCAAGAGGGTCATTCAATTACACATCCACCTATTTTCAATGGGACGGATTATACATATTGGAAGACTAGAATGAGGATCTTTCTAATTTCAATGGATTTTAAGTTATGGAATCTTATGAAAAATATCATTCAAAGGTCTTCTCTTCTAATGAACGATTGGAATAAGTTGGAGAAGAAAACTTTCGCTTTAAATGCCAAGGCTATGAATGCCTTGTTTTGTGCTTTAGATAAAAACGAGTTCAATCGAGTGTCTATTTATGAAACAGTTTTTGATATTTGGCACACACTCTAAATCACTCACGAATGCACTAGTAGAGTAAAGGAGTCGAAGATAAATCTTTTAGTTTATACTTACGAATTGTTTTAGATGAAGCCAAGTGAAACTATTGTCGATATATACACCTATTTTTCAATAGTTTAAAAAATCTTGGCAAATAATTTTTAAACTTTAAACTTATTAATAAAATCTTGAGATCCCTTCTAAAGAGTTGAACCCTAAAGTAACGACCATTCAAGAAACCAAGGATTTAAATAACTTTCCTCTCGAAGAACTTATCTAGTCACTAATGACCTATGAGATGACTTGTAATGCTCATGAAGAGCTTGAGAATAACCTTCCAAAGAATAGGAAGGATATGACACTAATAACTCATGAAGACCACTTGAGAGAAAATTCAAGTAATGAGGACTATGATGATGACTTAGCACTCTTGACAAGAAAGTTTAAAAAATTCATAAAAAGGAATAAATTTAAAAATGATACTAAAAATAAAATTGAACCCAAGAAAGAACAAGTTATATGATACGAATACAAGAAGCTAGAATATTTCAAAAGCGAATGTCCCCAAGCAAAGAAGAAGTAACCAAATAAGAAGAAAGCTCTTAAAGCAACTTGGAACGACTCAAGTGCATCAGAAGAAGAGGAGCCAACCAACACAGAGCAAGTTACTCACTATGCACTAATGGCTATCGGAGATGAGATAAGTAGTTCATTAGATGCAAATTTATCTTTTGATGAATTATTAAGTGTTTTTCATAATTTATTTGATGAATGTAAATTAGTTAGTAAAAAATATAAACTATTGAAAAAAGAGCATGCTTCTCTTGTTAGTAATTTTAATAGATTAAAAATTGAGCATAATAATAGTTTAGCTCCTTGCACAAAATGTGATGAATTAGAAACGTTTAAAAAGGAGAATTTGTAACTACATAAAACCTTAGAAAAATTTGAAATAGGTAGCAAATCCCTAAACATGATTCTTGCAAGTAAGAATCATATTCATAGAAGAGATGAAATCAGCTTTGTGAGTAACACTCATAAAAATCCAACCATCTTTGTTAAATGCCCAACTTTTCATGTTTCATCCCGAAACAAATGCAACTTTTATTACAAATTTGGACATATTGTCTATCAATGTTTGTTTAAGAGATATAGTCCACACAAATTGATTTGGGTTCCTAAAATAACCATTAAGAACTCCATGCAAAATGATAAGTTAAATCGACTAATTTTTTAGACACCCAAAGTCAAATGAGTACCTAAAAATCACCCTTTTTTGTAGAAATATTTACTATCATAAGCTAGGAGCAAGAGATGGTACCTTGATAGTGGATGCTCAAGGCACATGATCAGAGATACATCTCAATTCTCTAAGCTCACTAGCATAGACGAAGGGTATGTCATCTTCGAAGACAATAACAATGGTAAAATCATTGGCAAAGGAACCATAGGTAACAAATCCAACTTTTTGATTAAAGATGTATTGTTGGTTGATGGCTTAAAGTATAATCTTTTGAGCATTAGTCAATTATGTAATAAAGGATACATCATTAGATTTGAATCTAATGCTTGCATTATTGAAAAATCACACAAAACACATCTATGATTGCCCTAAAATAAAATAATGTATACACTATCAACATTGATGATCTTTGTGATAAAATATATTTTTTGATTTTGAATGATGATGCTTGGTTTTGGCATAGGAGATTAGGTCATGCTAGTATGAAACTAATCTCTCAAATCTTATCTAAAGAACTTATAAGAGGTATTCCTAACATTAAGTTTGTTAAAGATAATGTGTATGATGCATATCAACTAAGAAAATAAATAAAAGGTAGTTTCAAACCAAAGAATCAAATAAGCACCTCTAGACCATTATAATTGATCTATATGGATTTATTTGGACCAATCGATATATTAAGCGTTGGAGGTAGCAAATACGCCTTTGTCATTATGGAAGATTATAGTATATACACTTGACTTACTTCTTGGCACACAAAAGTGATTGCTTTAGGTATTTTTTTAAGTTTTATAAATTTATTCAAAATGAAAAAGGCTTTATGATTTTATTAATTCGGAGTGATCACGGTGGCAAATTTCAAAACCATGATTTCTAAAATTTTTGTAAATCAAATGGATATAACCATAATTTCTCTACTCCGAGAAATCCTCAACAAAATAGAGTAGTAGAAAGAAAAAATAGAAATTTATAAGAAATGACAAGAACTATGTTAAACGAACATAGCCTACCCAAATATTTTTGGGCCGAAGCCGTTAATACGATATGCTATGTTATGAATAGGGTTCTAGTAAGGCCATTGCTTTTCAAAACTTCTTATGAACTATGGAATAACAAAAAGCCCAACATTTTATATTTTAAAGTTTTTGGTTGTAAATGTTTTATCTTGAATGAAAAATATACCTCAGGAAAGTTTGATGCAAAATACGATGAACGAATTTTTCTTGGCTATTCTTCTATTTCTAAAGCATTTCATATCTTTAACAAAAGAACTTTGGTTATAGAAGAGTCTATTCATGTTATCTTTAATGAAGTTTTAGAACTTAAAAAAAATGAGTTTGATGATGATCTTAATTTTGATGCTTTGAATTTAAATGAATCCTCTCTTCAAACTAGCAACTTGGATACATCTTTCGAAATATCACCCAAGGAATTGAAGTATGTAGAAGCTCATCTTGAGGAGCTAATCATAGGAGACACATCAAAAGGGGTTCAAACTCGTTCTTCTCTTAAAAATTTTTGTGCCAACATCGCTTTTCTTTCTTAAATTGAACCTAAATGCATTGATGAGGCCTTGAAAGATGATTTATGGGTTATCGTAATGCAAGAAGAGTTGAACCAATTTGAGAGAAACGTGATATAAAAGCTTGTTTCTAGGCCAAATAATTATTTAGTAGCCAAGAGTTTCAACCAAGAAGAATGTATCGATTATGACGAAACCTTTACTCCTATGGCACGATTAGAAGTCATAAGGATGCTCCTTGCCTATGCTAGTAGTAATAATTTTAAATTATTTCAAATAGATGTCAAAAGTGCTTTTCTTAATGACTTTATTTTCGAAAAAGTTTATGTTGAACAACCTCCCGGATTTGAGAATGATAATTTTTTAATCATGTGTTTAAATTGACTAAAGCTCTCTATGGATTAAAACAAGCCCCAAGGGCTTGGTATGAGAGACTTAGCTCATTTCTTATCCAAAATAATTTCTCTAAAGGCAAGGTCGATACTACATTGTTTATTAAAAATTTTAAAAATAGCTTTCTTATTGTTTAAATTTATATTGATGATATTATTTTTGGTTCTACAAATGGATTTTATGTGAATCGTTTGTCAAGAGTACGAGGATAGAGTTTGAAATGAGATTAATGAGTGAACTAACTTTCTTTTTAGGCTTACAAATCAAACAACTTAGTGATGATATTTTTCTTAGTTAAATTAAATATGCATTAGACTTGCTAAAACGATTTAATATAGATAGTTCAAAGACTCTCAATACTCCTATGAGTACCTCCACTAAGTTAGACATTGACGAAAGTAGAGAAAGCTTTAATCCAAAAGCTTATAGGGGTATGATAGGTAGTTTACTATACCTCATCGCAACTAGATCGGACATCATGTTTAGCATAAGACTTTGTGCTAGGTTTCAATCTAATCCTAAGCCATCTTATCTTAAAGCAGTTAAAAGAATTCTTAGATATCTTAAAGGAACCACTAATCTAGAATTATAGCATCCAAAATCCAAAAACTTTGACCTAATTGCTTATGCTAATGAGAATTTTGCTGGATATAGAATGGATAGAAAAAGCACATCCGGAACATATCAATTCTTAGGTTATGCACTTGTCTCTTGGTCTTCTAAGAAATAAAACTTGGTTGCACTATCTACAACCGAAGCCAAATACATAGCGACGAGTGTATGCTATGCGCAAGTTGTATAGATGAAAAATACATTAGAAGATTATAAGATTTACCTTAAGAACATTTCAATAAAATGTGATAACACAAGTACAATATGTTTAACAAAAAATCATATTCAATACTCTAAAACTAACATATTGACATTAGACATCATTCCATAAGAGATAATGTTAATAACTATGACATATCTTTAGAATTTATTGATACGAAACATCAATTAGCCAATATCTTTATAAAACATTTAAATAAAGAATAATTTGATTTTATTAGAAGAGAGTTAGGGATGTTAAATTATCCGAATGCATGAATTTGATGTATATCTTTTTCAAACTTTTTTGATTTTTTTAAAAAGGCTTTCATGAAATTATTTCATTTCATATCTAAGGCCTTTATGAAATTCGGAATATCAATTTACTTGGTATCAAATTTATTTCATACCCTTGCTCCATCACTTAATGATTCTTGATACACTTAATCACTTCACTCATAGAATTCATTGATAAATGCATCTCTCACGAATTTCACTCTTGTGAATGTTTAATGAGAAATAGATTTGATTTATGAAGTTTTATTCATGAATTTATTTTTCATGTGATGCTCCTCTCCCATGAATTCTTCCTTATTCTTCTCATGAAAGATGAATTTTATGAATTCTAATGGATATCTTGATCCTTGAAAGATGAATTTTAGTGTGTAATGATTATTTGCAAGAATGGCTATTTGATTTCATATGGAAATCTTGATCCTTTTCTTGAATCCCTTCTCTTTGTTAAAATTGAAACATGAGTTAATGAAACTCATTTATTGTTTTGAATTTGACTTGATTCAAATCATTTCATGTATTTTGTTCTTAATGGATTCTTTCGTTACCTTTCTTTCACTTCTTCTTATTTTTATGATAAAAAGAAGAAAGAAACCTACATATCTAAAAAAAAAAACCCAAAAAGCTCTTGAGTAAAAATATTAGTTTATCCAAAAAAATTATCATGCAAAGTTTTTGCTTACCTTTCTTTATGGCTTGGATAAATTGGTGTGAAACTTGCTTAATGGTTCTCCTTTTTGTTTATCACACTTGCAGTGTTGAATGGTTTGGTTCTCCTTTTTGTTGATAACAAAGGGGGAGAAATGATATCAAAATGTGGCAAATTGATGATAAATTAGCATTGTAAATGTATGCAATGTATCTTATCATAAATGCTTATATCTTATCTTATCTACTTGTATGTTTTGCGAATGCTTGAAATATAATTGGAATCGTCAAATACATCGCAACACATCGCAAATGCTTGAAACATATCAAAATGTATTTTATATGCATTGTATATACTTGAAATATTTTATAAATGCTTGATAATTATCTATCATTATGATAAGATATCATGAGCTCAACTTGCTATTTATAATTGATATCTTGCCATGGAATGATGAATTGCTATCTTTGTCATCTTGCTAAATTTCATATTTGAAATTTGTATCATACTTGAAAATGATGATTGTCTATCATCATTAGACTTAAAAATGGATGCCAAACCTTAACATCATTTTTTATTGATAAAAATATGGTATCGTATTGATAAATCATGATAAGTATCATGATGTGCATGTTTGATAAGTTTAAAGAAATATAACTTATCGATTTGATGCTTGAATTCAAAGGCCTTGAATTTAAGAACATCTTTTAAGTATGGCATATAGATAGAGGGAGTTAAGGTTAACTTCGTCATTAATTGATTGTCATCATAAAAAAGGAAGAGATTGTTGAATCTCGGATTTTGATGATGAAATTAATTGGTAAAGTATTTGATCTAATCAATATGTTGAGATAAGTATGCAGGATTAACTACGATAGCAGTAAGGCATAAAGCAGATGTTGGGCCAGAGTAAAAAATCAGACGATACGTCGAAGATTCGAACGATGTGCTGGAAATTTGCTGGAAGCTCGCCGAGAGTTCATCGGGAGCTCACCGAGAATTCATCAGAAGATCACTGAGAGTTCGTCAGGAGCTCGCTGAGAGTTCGCTGAAAGTTCATAGAGAAGTTTGCCGAAAGATCACCGAAAGAACAATCGACATACCAGACAAGAGATTGCTTGTTTAAGTTTCTTAATTATCATAGTTAGACCTTAAGTTGAGTTAGGATCGTGAGGTAATCCCACTAATTCAATTAGGGGCCAACTGAGCCCCTAACAGGGTTGAACTGGGTCGATTGAACAACCCATTCAACACCTGAAGTCATGGCCAACAGTGGCACTGCTTGATAACCCAGTCTCCCAGGTGGTCTGGGTGGTGGTACCACCCAGACCGGGTGGTAGTATCACCGGCAATTAATACTGCCAACAGTGGTACCGCCCCTGTCAAGCAGTGGTACTGCCAGAGCTCGGTCTCCGAACTCTGTCAGGCAGTGGTATCGCCCGGTGTTAATATGCAAGAGGTAATACTACCCAATAATGGCGATGGTACCGCTAGTAGCCCGAAATCTAGAGATGTAATACTTTTTTACTCTAATTCTGAAGCCATTGGAGCCTATAAATACCCCACCCTTTTTTGCATGAAAGGGCATGAAAGTATGAACAAAATCTTGAATTCTTGGGGTGTTAGAAGTGTTGTAAAAGTGCAAAGAGTCCTCCTCCTCCCTTTCTAGTATTGTGATTATTCAAGAGAGGTGTGAGACTTGTAAGGGTTATCTCCTAAACCCATGAAAAGGAGAAAGTGCTGTGAAGAGGTGGTTGGTCTTCATCTATTGAAGGAAGACCATTAGTGGATGTCGATAATCTCGATGGAGGAGGAATAAGAAGTGGATGTAGGTCACATCGATCGAATTACTATAAATTTTGGTTTGTATTTCTATTATTGCTATTTACTTACTTTGCAATAGCTTCACTTCCTTCTTACTTTGCTTTCACCACCATTACAAACAAACATGCTTTCCAATTATCTTCCGAGATTGTTCTCAACATACAAAGATTTTTAAATCGATGTTTTAATCCACTGCACTAATTAACCCCCCCCCCCCCCCCCCCCTCCCCTCTTAGTGCCGACTTGATCCTAACAATACTCCTAGAAAGCGATATCCCATATCTCATCGGTATAAGACCTTTCTTAGAATTTTTCATGTCAAACATTTTGATAATGGTGTCTATGTACTTAGATTGGGACAATCCAAATATCCTCTTGGATCTATCTCTATAGATCTGAATCCCCAAGATATAGGATGCTTCCCCTAAGTCCTTCATGGAGAAGTGTCTAAATAACCAAGCATTTACTATGGATAGCATTCCTACATCATTCCCAATGATCGGGATGTCATCCACATATAACACCAAGAAGGTGCTAGTGCTCCCACTTACCTTCCTATATACATAAGGCTCATCTTCATTCTTAACGAAGTCATAAGATCTGATTGCCTCATCAAATCTTATGTTCCAACTTCGGGAAGCTTATTTTAGTCTATAAATGGATTTAAGCAACCTACACACCTTATCTAGGCAGTCCTTGGATACAAATCCCTCGGGCTACATCATATATACCTCCTCCTCGAGATTGCCATTGAGGAATGTGGTTTTCACGTCAATATGCCAGATCTCATAATCATAGTGTGCTATAATAGCCAATAGAATTCAGATGGATTTTAGCATGGCTATGGGTGAGAAGGTTTCGTCATAGTCAATACCTTGCCTTTGACAATACCCCTTAGCAACTAGCATTGCTTTATAGGTTTCTACCTTTCTATCTACTCCGATCTTTTTCTTAAAGATCCACTTGCAACCGATGGATACAATACCCTCGGGCACATCAACTAGGTTCCAAACCTTGTTGGAGTACGTGGAATCCATCTTAGAATTCATGGCTTCTTACCACTTCTCGGAGTCTATACTCATAATAACCTCCTCGTAGGTCTGAGGATCAATATCCTCAATATCCTCTTCTCCAATATGTCCCACATATCTCTCAAGATGATGAGATACTCTGCCGAACCTACGTAAAGTTGGAACTTGTGTGTTAGGTACCTGAACAGACTTGGGCGATAGAGTGATTCTTGAGCGACGTTCTCCAACCTTGCTCAACTCTATCATGCTCACACTGTCTCCGCCAAGAATATGTTCCTTCTAAAGAAACATCGCTCTCTTGGCTACAAAGACCTTTTGGTCCTTGAGATGATAGAAATAATACCCACAAGTTTCCTTGGGGTATCCCACGAACTTGCACTTCTCTATTCTTGATTCTAACTTATTGGGGTATCTTTTAATGTGGGCAGGGTAGCCCCAAATCTTAACAACCTTAAGATCGGGCTTTTTCCCTTTCCATATCTTATATGGTGTAAACACTACCGACTTAGTTGGAACTCTATTCAAAATGTAAGCTGCGGCCTCTAGGGCATATCCCCAGAATGAGATGGGTATGTCAGCGAAACTCATCATGGACCGTTCCATATCTAATAGCATATGATTCCTCCTTTCAAATATACTATTAAGCTGAGGTGTATGAGGAGGTGTCCATTGTAATAGAATCTCATGGTCCTTGAGGAACTGGGTAAACTCTGTACTTAAGTACTCACCTCCTCGATCTGATCAAAGATTATTGATACTCTTTCCAATCTGGTTCTCCACTTCATTCTTATATTCTCTGATTTCTTAAAAGCCTCAGACTTATACTTTATTAAGTACACATGTCCATACCTTGAGAAATCATCAGTAAAAGTAATGAAATAGGAGTAACCACTAATGGCATGAGTTGACATGGGTCCACATACATCACTATGTATGAGTTCCAATAATTTAGTGGCTCTTTCTTTAGTTCTATTAAATGGAGAGTTGGTCAGTTTTTCACGAAGGCAAGCCTCGCAGGTTACATATGACTCATCGAATGGATCTATATATCTATCCTTTAACAACTTTTGAATCCTTCCCTCGTAGATGTGACCTAGCCTACAATGTCACAAGTATACACTATTCACCTCATCTCATTTCCTCTTAGACATACTCACATTCATGATATGTGGAGTAGTGTCTAGCATAAATAAACCATTATGCAATGTTCCTCTTGTGATGATCTCATCATCTAACAATATTGAACAACCATCGTTCTTAAAAACTAATTTATATCCACTAACTATCAAACATGAAATGAAAATAATATTTTTGATAATAGAAGGAATAAAATAACATACATCCAATACAATAATAGCTCCACCAAGCATATGTAAGGTGACCTCACCAACAGCTATTATAGTAACTTTTGCTTAATTATCCATCTTGAGGTCCATCTCGCCTCTCGCTAGTCTCATAGGCCTTACCAAAACTTGTAATGAATTATAAATATGATAAGCACTACCACTCAATGTAGAGAACTGGCTTCTCTTTCTTAATAGTGCTCTCTACCTCCCTCAATATATTGAGGAGCTCCGGGAGAGTCACATCAAGCTTGTTCATTTTAAATTTCATTATGAACTGTGAAAAGGAATTTGGTAGGGACTGAAGCACAAGATCCACACACAGGTTTTCCTTTAGGACCATTCTTAGACCTGTGAGTTTCTCTATCCACTCAATCATCTTTAGGACATGGTTCTGAACCGGTGTCCCCTTAGTCATCCTAGCATGGAAGAGGCTCTTGGATAATTCATATCGCTGAGTCATTCCCTGTTCCTTAAACAGTTTATGAACATGTAGGAGAATGAATCTGGCATCCATCATTTTATGTTGTCTCTGTAACTCAGGAGTCATGGAGCCCAACATGTAACACTGAGCAAGAGTGGAGTCATCAATGTACTTCACGTAGCGTATGATCTCATCCTCGCTTGCCTCTTCCTCGGGCGTAGGCATCACTGTATCAAAGACGTACGCGATTTTCTCCGCTGTGAGAATAATTCTTAAGTTGTGGAGCCAATCCGTATAATTTAGACTAGTGAGGCGGTTGACATCAAGTATGCCATGTAAGGGATTTGAAAGCGATATTTTCTAAAAATAAAGATGCAGTAGAAATAAATAACATGCAGATTTTACAAAAATAAACAATCAAGATATGGACTTCTATCTTCTTAATATGCTCCAACTATTTTATTGGTAAGTCACGTGACACCCTCAACACATGAAACAGAAGTCTCCAACAAACTTCTAGTGGGGATCGAGATCCAATAAGTATCTTAGTGTGACCTCTATTAGGATTGAGTCCGCACTAAGAGGGGGGGTGAATTAGTGTAGCGGATAAAACACGTTGATTCAAAAAATTCTTCTTACGATAAAAACCAATCTCGGAAAGATAACTTGAAATCTCATTCGTATATGTAGTGAAAGCAGTCGGCAAGTAAAGTAGTTTGTAGTAAAGGTAAATTGCTCAAATATAAACGCAAATCGTTTTATAGTGGTTTGGTCGTTGTGACCTACATCTACTCCATCGATTCCTCTTTTGTCGAGGCCACTGACATCCACTAATGATCTTCTTTCAATGGGTGAAGATCAATGCCCTTTTACACCCCTCTTCTCCTTTTCACAAGTTTATGAGATAACCTTTTACAAGCACTCACTCCCCCCTAAATAGAATTCTAAACTTAGAATTAGAGGAGGGATTCTCTTAAGTGATTGCTACAGCGTTTTCCCACTTTTAAGCTCTTTATGCTTGTGTCTCTTAACCAGGGATGAGAGGGGTATTTATAGGCCTCAAGTGGATTCAAACTTGGAGCCTAAAAGAGTCTCATCTTGGGTTTCCTAGGTCCTGGTGGTACTGTTGCCTGTAGCACTGATACTGGGTGGTACCACCACCCAGTGTGGTGGTACAACCACCTGACACCCTGTTATTGGGCGGTACCACTACCCAGTGTAGTGGTACCATCGCTTGACAATCTCTCGGAGACTGTGTTTGGGTCATACCACTACTTGACACAGTCTCAGAGACTGTGCCATGACCGTTTCACCTATTGGGTCATTGTTTGGGTCTTCCACTTGGCCTAACACAGCCCAAACTTGGGCTTAGTTGGCCTAATTACATTCTAAACCAACTCAATTAGACTCTAAACTAACTCGATCTAAATATAATCAATTACAAGCAAATCCTATGTTGTTCGACATGTCATTGGTTCTTCCGGTGCTTCGTTTGATCTTCCGGCTCATCGTCCTCTCCTTCAGTGTATTGCCCAATCAGCATGTTGTCTTCTCGTAATATTTGATCTCCTTGGCATAATGTCCGGTCTTCTTGGCCCGATGCCCGAATTCATGAACGGAAGCCTTATGCCGACACGTCGACCGATCCTCTGGCCCGACGTCCAGTCTTCTGACATGTTTGCTCCGGCCCAACATTTGATTCCTCCTACTTTAATTGATTTACCTTTTCTAATTGAAGCTAGTCCTGTATCACTTAAACACATATTAAATCATGAACACTATCAATTGGTTTCATCATCAAAATTCGAGATTCAATAACCTCGAGGGACTCGACCAATCACACTAAGCCCGAAAGGTAGGCAACTCTTGCCGATCACAACTCCTTGTGATTTTCGTCCCGTTCGGCCCCCGAATCACCATGGTCTCGAGGGACTCGACCAACCATGATATTCAGTCAAGTTAATACCATTGTTACAAGATAAGTCTAATTCGATGATATACCCTTGAGGGACTCAACTAAGTATACCATGTCCTCAAGTCACCGGTGGCATCTCTATGCCATAGGCAAGATAGCGAATCGCGATATAGGTGAGTCTCAAGGACTCGACCAACTCAACCTACACCAAGAATCGCTCCCTACCTATAATGATGGAAGGTCGCGTGGGTCAATCTAATTGCCTCCCGTTTACCGACTTAATATTATCGAGAGAGGGGTTTTTTTTATTTGGTCTCCTAATACGATATATCATACACATACATATTTAATATATATCAACATCGCATGCAAATATATATATATATATATATATATATATATATATATATATACATATCTATTGTGTATATAAACAATCACACATCACATGAGCAATTATACCATATGATCATGGACCATAGTCTAATGTGATCAGGCCTGAGCCAGTGGGTATAATCACTCACATCAAGATCTATGTGTGCAACGGTGCATCTTCATGCCTTATTATCCTCCATCTCTTCATCGTCAGTTCCATCGGCATCTCGACGCATCTCCATGCATCGCGATCGTCCGTCTCGTGGGTCTCGCTATCGCTTCCACGCTCCCGCTGCGCCTTCTCTTATGATTACAACTTAATCATAGGCAAGCAGGCTTGACAATAAATGAGAAATAAAATGGAGGCTCGTAGGTCCCAATAATAATAATCACAAGTACACAAAACATACGGTCTATGATCATTCGTCCACGTATCGTACATCACATGTATAAATCATCATCATGTAAGACTACTAAATAATAATAATAATAAATAATCAATTAAACTTTTTAATTAATTAATTTTTTTTTTTTAATCAGGGACATGTAGGAAAATTTTTAAATTGTGAGGGGTATTTTCATAATTTGGGTAAAAGATAGAATCTGAAATTTCTAAAATTCCGAGGGGCAAAACTATATTTTGCCCAGAAAACCCTAAGCCCCTTTCTCCCTCTTCCCTACCATAGCCACCGCCACCGCCACCGCCACCGCCACCGCCACCTTGCAGACGGTGGCCTGTGCGGCGGGGGGGTGCCGCCCTTGCCCACGTGCAGTATGCCCGCGGGTAGGCGCCCCTATGGGCGCTGCCGCCTCCGCAAGAGGTGCTGCCCTACTAGGCAGTTCTGTCCGCGGGCGCAGCACCTACAGACACTGATGCCCTGTTATCACAAACAAAATTCTAAACAGGATGTTTAATATAATGCTTATGTATGTCCGTGTCTTTTGGTTTGTTCATACTTTGTACAGCATGTAGAGAGACGGTCGAAGGCTTAACAGCCCCATTTTAGTTGGATTTGGTGGCCTTTTTAGGCTTGTAAATAAATGTTGTGTCATGTGAACACTTGTGATAGATATTCGATCTATAGTGGACCATTTTGACCCTTTGTTGTGCTATCATTCAAAGCTTATAAAGTCTGTTTATAATTTGTATTGGCTATGACGTGTTTTCAAAAATGTTTGCTTGTAAATCCCGAGTAAGGCGCTTTCTCTAATCCGTTTTTTCTTTTGTAGTTCCTAAGGGACCATGAGAGGTTTCGGGGAGACTGGCCTTTACGAACGGACACGCAAGGGTGCCGCATAACTTAGGCAAAACCAGCTAAGTCTGTGACAGATGGTATCAGAGTGGGATAAGCACTCATAGAAACACTTGGCATGCAAACATAGGGAACCTAGCTGGGCTGCGTTGAGGGCAGTCAACACGCGCGACCATTTGAGGGAAAATGGGTATGGAGATGTAGGGAAAAGGAAGCGCTTGGAGGAACGAGCATCTGAGAATGGCATTCAGAGGAATGGCTAACCCTTCGCGCAAGAGGCACCACAAGAACAAGCAAGCTTGGAAGAATGCATAGCGCATAAAAGTTGGGATGGCTGAGTTCGAGCTACGGCTCAACGTTGACAACTATACTTGATGGTGCTCAAGGCAAGCGAGACATTTGGTAAAGGATGAGACTATGCAAGGTGAAATGGGTTGCTCAGTAACCAAAAGAGTTATGCAAAGCTCACAAAGGTGAGGGGAATTGCTAACTCGAAGAATTCGGTACTCATGCAAGGGCTTGTATGTGGACGATGGAATGTTTGCGGTTATCCCAAGGCGACCGAAACTCAGCGTCATGGAGCATTGAAACTTTCTTTTCAGCATGAGAAGGATACGTCCGTAGGAAGCTAAAGTGTGTAGCGAGTTCAACATATTGTTAGACTTTGAGTGGTGTAACGGGGGTCGTATTGATGTGGAGTCATAATTTAGCAAGTGCGTTTGCAGGAGGCAGAACAATGCATAGTTTGTTCAGCAAGTCAGAGTAGTCCAAGGGGATGGTGGTCTCCGAAACTTTCAGAGGGAAGGAAACGAAGAGAGATGTTGCTCCAACGGAATAGATACCCAAGAGGGATATGTCCCGACTCTCTAGAGGGAGAATCATGTGCAACGGACCACACATGTTGAAGAGGAGTACCTCAAAAACAACAACTCCACAAAGCTCAATGGACCGAGTGAGTGGCAAGGAGTCGTCGCATGATCTCGCTTGAGATAATGCATTGGTGGATGCATTGCGAGATCAAGTGGGGAAGCGACCCAAAGCAACACAAATAAAGGCACACTTGGAGTCAATATAGAGATTAGACTCAAGGGAGGGTTGACCCATGGAATGGTGGGTGCGAGGGTCACCATCAACTCAATGCAAAACGAGGAGCGGAGCAACCTGGGTGTAACTTGGCGAAGTACCCAAGTCGCATGAAGGGAGCCGACATAGAAGATGGAACATGGAGCGGAGGCACAAAGCTTTCCTTGGACAGAGGTCAAGGACATAAACTCTTGTAAAGGCAAGACCAGGATCATGTTGTTCCATGGGTCCCTCATTCTGATAGAGCAGGCTCATCTTGCATGATGCCAAAGACAAAGAGAGCTTCTAGGCACATGCACCTTACCTTAGAGAAGCATTTGACGAAAGAACTAAGGTGACTTAACTTATAGAGGTATAGTTGGGTTCAGAAGGCCTTGGCATAGGGCAAGAGGACACGGAGGGCGGTACTCTTAAAGAATATGCCACAATGTTGTCATTCAAGTTGCCATGAAGGAAGCAGTGTGTAGCAAAGACTGTGTTGGTAGGGGCAGAGGCCCAGGATCTAAACAATGGTGCACTAATTTTAGTAAAGTCGGTGGACTTCGAGAGCTATTAGGTGAAGTACTGTCTTAGAGTGGTGCTTTGTCCAAGTGTGACCCGAGAGTAGGGGAACGAAGATTGATTACCAAAAGAGCAAACACAATTGAAGGTGGAAGAGGCCTTGTGATGTATTGGCAAAGGCCACACATGGAGGGATCACAAATCAAATTTATCACACAAGGATCATAATGCAATGGAAATGTCACCAGGAGGTGACATGGTGCATCGGATCATGGTGGAACAGTTTGTGGCAATACGATACACATGAATCTAGTCACATGAGAGACTATATCATACAGAGGTATAATCGGGAGCTAGTGGGAGCTCCACTTCGGTTAATAACACGACGGCAAGAAGGGCTATGGATTCAAGGAGTGAAGGCCATGGTATCGCAGAGGCGGGTCTTCCGTGCGTACATCAAATTTTACATCAGATGAAAGCCTTTGTCATCAACATATGAGGGATGTGTACTACCGAGAGAAAAAGTTCGAATGCAAGTACCAGTGAGTCCCATGGGAAGGACATGATCATGGAGAGGTATGATCGAAGTAGTTGGAGAGTTGGACTACTCCAAAGCCCATATTCGCTTAAGAGAGTCTAACAAGTCAGAGGACAAGATCGAGTAAGCGAATGTTGCTACCAAGAAAGCTAAGGAGAACAGAATCAGTGTGAACCCTATAATATGATGGTAAAGACCATGCATGGGAGTTGTAGTCTATCTTTCCATCGATCAAGAGGAACTGCTTGGAGAGCACAGAGGTGTTGAAGCAGAGGATCAAAAGGGGCGAGGAAGTGACAACGAGTCCAGAGGGACTTAGCTACCCAAAAACCAAGCATCGGTTAGAATGAAGGTGGACTCGGAGGAGTGTCATAGTGCTATAGAGGCAAATCTACCGATCGTGAAGAAAGAGATATAGATGTGAGGCGACCAAAACTATTAGAGACTTACTCCAAGTTGGGGTGAAAACTTCCTGTATTCCAGAAGTTCGATGGCATTAAGAAAGTGAATCACAGTAGCCAACTCAACGCAAGGAGTGCAAACACTTCAAGTGCTTTAGAAGTGTGAGTAAAAAGCAAGCGAAGGCCAGTAACTAGCTCGATACATAGAGTACAACCCTCGAGGAGGTAAGCAAAATCAAGTAATCTTTACCTTATCAACTCTTAAGAGAATGGGTGAAACCGAGTACCCCAATTCTCTTATTTATCCAGCAAAGGAGCTCTACATAGGTTCAAAGACCCTTCGAAGATAATGGAAGATAATAATTGTCAAATCCTCACCAATGGTGATCATGCTAGTCATAGGTGCCCAGCAAGCTAATCACGTGAGTGATGGCACGTGTGACTTGATACAAAATCTTTTTACTTATTATATTTTGGCGTATATCACTTTATATATATATATATATATATATATATATATATATATATATATATATATATATATATATATATAGTGATGTCCTTGGATTTGTGCAATGGAAATCGGATCGTGATGAGATCACGATAATGAGATCGATTCACCTTTAAACACATATCCTAAATAATCCCGGTCATAGGTTACTCGAGAGGGACATCGTGATAACCGGATAGACTGGTGTGCTGTATACCCGTTCATATGATGGATGCAGCTGGTCTCATAGCTGCTCATGTAGGGACACTAGGGATACAATACAGGTGCTCATTGGAGAATGAGTTCACGGATTGATCCGCTTATGGAATGCTGGATGGTTGATGATGCCTTATTGTCAGACAGCGATTCCGTAGTCCTAGTGGTGTATCTGGTCCTTAGACTTGAGACACCAAGGATGTCCTGTATGAGTGCTCTACTCTTTGATACCGGACTTATAGGTTTGGCTGTCCCAGTTCTAATACAGCTGGTCATTGGGAATGGTAGTCGACCTTACGAGGGCTATTGAGTGTCGATAGAGGATCAGCCACTCTCGGCGTCATGAGAGGAATATCCCATATGTTCTTGCTCAGACAAATCCCTGGCCAGGGTCATTCGGGTTGAGAGAGAAAGAGTTCTCTGGGAGAATCCGATTAGAGCGAGACTCGAGTAGAAACCGTATGGGTCTGACAACACCATGCTCGATATACGGTCTCTGAGATATTAGATGGATGAGGGACTATAGGTACACGGTAACTGAGGACAGATAGGTCCAATGGATTGGATTCCCCTGTATAATCTGGGGACTATGGTGTAGTGGCCTAGAACGTCCGTAGTCGATGAGTCGAGTGAATTATTACAGAGATAATAATTCACTGAGTTAGAAGGAGTTCTGACAGGTATGACTCACGGCCAGCTCGATATTGGGCCTAGAGGGTCACACACATATGGTAGGCATTGCGATGAGTAGAGGTTCGGATATAAGATATCCAACGGAGCCCTTGTCTTATTGGATGCAGATCCAATACCCATTAGGGGAGGACCCATTAGGATTTGACAGGGGACCTCTATAAATAGGAGGGATTCAGAGTCTCATAGGCTAGAGAGCCTTTGCTTGCCTTTCCTATTCTCCTCTTCCTCTCCACCTCAGAGCAGGCTTGGAGTTTTGAGGAGCATCGTCGCAACCCTACTGTGTGGATCACCGCTAGAGAGGAGGACGCTTGACCTCCTTCACCCTCTCCTAAGGATCTGCCAGGCAACAGGGATATACGATCTCCCTAGGTAACACAACCTACTTTATACGCAGTTTTAAGTTTCGCGGATTTTGCGCACCAATCTTCGTACGACGACGAACATCTCTTTGGGAATCGGGGATTTTGTTTTCTTGTTTTTCCGCTGCGTATGTGATGTCGCCCACATGATTTCCCAACAGTGGTATCAGAGCCAGGTTGTTCGTGCGAATGATTGGTTTTGAACTGCGTGTGTTGTGTTTAGGAAGAATTTTGACGTCAAAATCGTTGACGCAAAAGCGAGGAAGGGCAGCAACAATTGCTGCCCTCGATCTACATGCATGCAGCCACCTGCAGCTACAGCCGCAACCGCAGCCAGGCAGCACAGCGTCGGCGCATGCGCAAGCGCTGTGCCTGCAGCAGCCGGCCGTTGGTCAGCTTGCAGCAGGCTTATGGCCGGCAGGGCTGGCAGCCCGCGGGTAGAGGCGCCTGCGGCCGCTGAGCCCGCGGGCAGAGGCGTCACGGGGCAGCAGCGCCTGCGGCTGCAGGCTGAGGCACCGCAGGGCAGTGGCGCTGGTGGCCGCTGCTCCCACGGGCCAAAAAAAAACCCGCAGGGGCGGCCGCCTGCGGGCGCTGCCTCGCGGGCAAAACCGCCCGCGGGGGCGCCCACCTGCAGTGGCAGCGCCGCCAGCGGGCGTGCTGCCCACAGGCGAGGGCAACGCCCAACCCCTCGCCGCACAGGCCGCCGCCAGCGGGCGTGCTGCCCGTAAGTGAGGGCAGCGCCCAGCCCCTCGCCGCACAGGCCGCCGCCAGCAGGGTGGCGGCAGCAACAGCAAAGGGTAGTAGGGCATTAGGGTTTTCTGGGCAAAAGATAGTTTTG
The DNA here is from genome assembly GCF_036884655.1 of Musa acuminata AAA Group. NCBI lineage: Eukaryota > Viridiplantae > Streptophyta > Magnoliopsida > Zingiberales > Musaceae > Musa > Musa acuminata. The sequence continues at coordinate 9,944,380 of NC_088348.1, read as the reverse complement.
CCCCTCGGAATTTGAGAAATTCCAATTTATTTCTTTTGTCCAAATTATGAAAATACCCCTATAAATTCAGAAATTCCCTACATGTCCCTAATTTCATAAAATATTAATTAATTCAAAGGTTTAGTTGATTATTATTTTTATTATTATCTAGTAATCCTACATGATGATGATTATTTATACATGTGATGTATGATGTGTGGACGGATGATCATGGACCGTGTGATGTGTGTACTTGTGATTATTATTATTGAGGTCTGCGAGCCTCCATGATATTTCTCGTTTATTGTCGGGCCTGCGTGCCTATGATTAAGTTGTAATCACATGAGGAGGCATAGCGGGAGCGTGGATGCGATAGCGGGACCCACGAGACGGACGATCGTGATGCATGAAGATGCATCAAGATGTCGACGGAACCGACGAGAATGAGATGGACGATCACAGGGCATGGAGATGCACCGTTGCACACATAGATCTTGATGTAAGTGATTAGGCCTACTGGCTCAGGCCTAATCATATTAGGTTGTGGTCCATGATCATCTGGTGTGATTGCTTATACACATACTAGATATGTATATATATTTGCATGCGATGTAGACATATATTAAATATGTATATGTGTGACTTGTCATATTAGGAGATCAAATCATAGAAACATCTCTCGATAATATTTAGTCGAAAAACGTGAGGCAATTAGATTGACCCACGTGGTCTTCCATCGTTATAAGTAGGAACCGATTCCCGGTGTAGGTTGAGTTGGTCGAGTCCCTCGAGACTCACCTATATCGCGATTCGCTATCTTGCTTACGATATAGAGATGTCACCGGTGACCTGAGGGCATGGTATACTTGGTCGAGTCCCTCGAGGGTATATCATCAAATCAGACTCATCTTGTAACGAAGGTGTTGACTTAACCGAGCATCATGGTTGGTCGAGTCCCTCGAGGCCATGGTGATTCGGAGGCCGAACAGGACGGGAATCACAAGGAGTTGTGATCGGCAAGAGTTGCCTACCTTTTAGGCTTAGTATGATTGGTCGAGTCCCTTGAGGTTACACTAAGACGCTGATTGGATCCTGATCCCCACTAGAAGTCTGCCGAAGACTTCCGTTTCACGTGCTAAGGGTGTCGCGTGACTCGTTAGTAAAATAGTGGGAGCATATTAAGATAGAAGTCCATATCTTGATAGTTTATTTCTTGCAAAATCTGCATGTTATTCATTTCTGCTGCATCTTTATTTTCAGAAAATGTCACTTTCAAATCCCTTACGTGGCATACTTGATGTCAACCGCCTCACTGGTCCAAATTATATGGATTGGCTCTATAACTTAAGAATTGTTCTCACAGCGGAGAAAATCGTGTACGTCCTTGATACAGTGATGCCTGCGCCCGAAGAAGGGGCAAACGAGGATGAGATTGCTCGCTACGTGAAGTACATTGATGACTCCACTCTTGCTCAGTGCTATATGTTGGGCTCTATAACTCCTGAGTTACAGAGACAACATGAAAAGATGGATGCCAGATCCATTCTCCTACATGTCCACAAATTATTTGAGGAATAGGGAAGGACTCAGCGATATGAGATATCCAAGAGCCTCTTCCGCGCTAGGATGACTGAGGGGACATCGGTTCAGAACCATGTCCTAAAGATGATTGAGTGGATAAAGAAACTCACAGGTCTATGAATGGTCCTAGAGGATAACTTGTGTGTGGACATTATGCTTCAGTCCCTACCAGATTCTTTTTCACAGTTCATAATGAATTTTAATATGAACAAGCTTGAGGTGACTCTCCCAGAGCTCCTCAATATGTTGAGGGAGGCAGAGAGTACTATTAAGAAAGAGAAGCCAGTTCTCTACACTGGTGAGACCAAAAAGAAAAAGAAAGCAGAAAGATCCCTTAAGAAGGTTAAGGGCAAGGGCAAACCAGGTAAAGCAAAGGTTGCTAAGAAAGACCCAGCAAAGGACAAAGGCCAGTGCTTCCACTGTGGTAAAGATGGGCACTGGAAGAGAAACTGCAAAGAGTACCTTGCAGAAAGGGCGAAATAGAAGCTTGGAGAAGTTTCAGGTACATTCATGATCAATCTCCAATTGTCAGATTTTTGTGATAGTGCATAGGTATTGGATACCAGTATTGCTTATCACATCTACAATTTATTGTAAATTCTAGCAATGTTGAGGGGAGATTGACGAGAGGAATATTGCATAAAGGTTTGTTTATGCAAGACACTACTCCATATATCATGAATGTAAGTATCTAGGAAACGAGATGAGGTGAACAGTGCATACCTATGACATTATAGGTTATGTCACATCCATGAAAGAAGGATTCAAAAGTTACTAAATGATGAATATCTAGATCCATTCGACTATGTGTCATATGCAACTTGTGAGCCTTGCATTCGTGGAGAACTGACCAACTCTCCATTTAGTGGAACTAGAGAGAGAGCCACTGAGTTGTTGGAACTCATACATAGTGATATATGTGGACCCATGTCAACTCATGCCATTGGAGGTTACTCCTACTTCATTACATTTACTGATGATTTCTCAAGGTATGGATATGTGTACTTAATGAAGTACAAGTCCGAGGCCTTTGAGAAATTCAGAGAGTATAAGAATGAGGTGGAAAACCAGACCGGAAAGAGTATCAAAACTCTTCGATCAGATTAAGGAGGTGAGTACTTAAGTACAGAGTTTACTCAATTCCTCAAGGACCATGGGATATTATCCCAATGGACACCTCCTTATACACCTCAGCTCAATGGTGTCTCTGAAAGGAGAAATCGTACGTTATTAGATATGGTACGGTCCATGATGAGTTTCACTGACCTACTCATCTCATTCTGGGGATATGCCCTAGAAACCGCAGCTTACCTTCTGAACAGAGTTCCAACTAAGTCGGTAGTGTCTACACCATATGAGATATGAAAAGGGAAGAAGCCTGATCTTAAGGTTGTTAAAATTTGGGGCTGCCCTGCCCATGTTAAAAGACACTACACCGATAAGTTAGAATCAAGGACAGAGCGATGCAAATTTGTGGGATACCCCAAGGAAACTTGTGGGTATTATTTCTATCATCTGGAGGACCAAAAGGTCTTTGTAGCTAAGAGAACAGTGTTCCTTGAGAAGGAACACATTCTTGGCGGAGATAGTGGGAGAATGATAGAGTTGAGCGAGGTTGGAGAACCAAGCTCAAGCACCACTCTACAGCCCGAGTCTGTTCAGGTACCTAATACACAAGTTTCAATTTTACGCAGGTCTGATAGAGTATCCCATCCTCTTGAGAGATATGTGGGACATATTAGAGGAGAGGATGTTGAGGATATTGATCCTCAAACCTACGAGGAGGCTATTATGAGTATAGACTCTGGGAAGTGACAAGAAGCCATGAATTCTGAGATGGATTCTATGTACTCCAATAAGGTTTGGAACCTAGTTGATGCGCCCGAATGTATTATACCCATCGGTTGCAAGTGGATCTTTAAGAAAAAGATCGGAGTAGATGGAAAGGTAGAGACCTATAAAGCAAGGCTAGTGGCTAAGGGGTATCGTCAAAGGCAAGGTGTTGACTACGACGAAACTTTCTCACCCATAGCAATGCTAAAATCCATCAGAATTCTATTGGCTATTGCAGCACACTCTGATTATGAGATCTGACAGATGGATGTGAAAACCGCATTCCTCAATGGGAACCTCGAGGAGGAGGTGTATATGATGCAACCTGAGGGATTCGTGTCTAAGAACTGCCCAGATAAGGTGTGTAGGTTGCTTAGATCCATTTATGGACTAAAGCAAGCTTCCCGAAGTTGGAACATAAGTGTTAGGACTCTAGCTTGGAGAGTCCTAATTGAGAGGGACATTCATGTAAAACTGTTAGGACTCTAGCTAGGAGAGTCCTAATTGAGAGGGACATTCTGTTAGAACTCTAGTTAGGAGAGTCCTAATTGAGAGGGGCATTCATGTAGGAGGTTTTTTCTTAGAGAAGAATTAGGAGTTGTAAGGGAATAGGAGTCTTGAGTAGGAGTCCTATTAGGAGTTGATTAGAAGTAAGAGTCTTAAGTAGGAGTACTATTAGGAGTTAGGGTTTAGAAGCCCTATAAATAGCCATGTATTCCTTCTCTTTTTTTAAGCAATAGATGAATCTTTTCTGCAGCCTTTGAGCAACAACTTGGAGGGAGGAACCCCTATAGAGTTCCAAGGAGGCCGATCCCCTAAAGAGATCAACCCTAAGTCTAAAATTTGCAAGGGTTCTAACACCTGGTATCAGAGCAGTGTTCTTGGCATCTTGTTGCCCTTTCACAGCCATCCATCAACCCTCCACAACCGCTTAAAGCAATTCCCACAATTGCTTAAAAGATCGTCACCAAATTCTGTCGTCATCTCCACCACCGCAGATCATCCTTTGATCTCCCCGTGAATTGCAATAGGTTCTGGTTTCCTACCTTACTGCTGCTGCAATTTAGTTATCCTTATTCAAAAATCCAAAAAAAAAAAAAATTATTTCTATATTGCTGCATAAACCTTTCGTCACAAAGTTTTCATCTCTACGACGAAAGACATATTGTAGAATTCCAACCGCATAGCACCATTTGTTTGATCTTGCTACTATGCTTTTTCTATCCAAATTTTTATGAAATTTTTATGACATCTTTGACACTTCCTAACAGCAGATTTCCCTTTGGTTTTTTCAAAAAATTCTCAATATAAACTATTGATCTTTTACGTCTAATCTGCTATACTTAAAAATATGCACTGTAAAATTTCAGCTGCATAGCACTGTTTGTTTGATCTTGATACTATATTGTTTCTATCCAAATCTGTACGAAATTTTTATGATAACTTTGAAACTTCCTAACAGTAGATTTCCCTTTGGTTTCATTAAAAAATTCTCAATATAAACCACTACGTCCAATCTGCTATATCTAAAAATCTGTGCTGTAGAAAATTTCAGCCGCATATTGTTGCCTTAACCCATCTATTTGCAATCTTTTTTTAATGAAATTTCTTATACACTTCATAGATCATCTTGGCTTCCATCTAAGATTGATCTATTAAGAAAATTCATCTCTAAAAATGATTTTATGTTACTGCAAATTTTCATCGTATCCCGCTAAAATTTTTGACGAGAATTATGTAATTGCAACTTGCACCAATTTCCTTGCTGTTATACTATCGAAATTTTCTTGATTAAATTAGATATCCTTGCTGTCATATAAACTGTGATTTTGCTATCAATTCCCTCCTCAATTCTCTCAAGTTTTTGATGGAAATTACGTCGAGAAATCGTTGTTTCTTCGACGACAATTCTACTCTTACAAGACAGCACATACTTGCTGCAACTTCCACGGATTTCTGTCAAACCTTTGCTATCATCTACCACAGATCTAAAACTTTCATCCATAACCCTAAAACTCTGCCAAACCACACCCTCAAACTGCACCCAAAACAGCCACAAAACAAGCCTAAACCACATCCTACATCCACCAATCCACCAACCCTTTCAACCATCACTTCTCTCAACCTATACATGCCTTTAACCCAACAACAAAAGAGAGATCTTAATATCATAGATTTGGGGGCATATACTATGGCATCTAAGGAGGCAATCAATGCTAAATTCGAAGCCTTGGAGGCGCGAATGGAGGATAAGATTCGGATGCTCTTTACCGAACTTAGATTGGGCCGACCACTAAGCCCGAAGAAATCATATCAAGGAGAGAGCTTTGCCCAATCACACCAAGCCCGAAGAGATGACTTCCAAGGGAGGGGAGGCTATATGACTGACCCCAACTATCCATGCATGAGAGTGGGCTTCCCTAGATGGGAAGAAGGAGACCCGATTGGTTGGATCTCGCGCGCGGAGCGATATTTTCGGTACCACAAAATCGCGGATGTATCTATGGTGAAAATTGCAGCTATACATCTTGAAGGGGATGCTATACAGTGGTTTACTGGTTTGAACATACTTATGGAGTCCTTTCATGGCGACAATTCAAAGTAGGACTACTGATTCGCTTCAGACCAACCGATTACAAGAATATTGACGAACAACTAGCAAAGATCCGACAAACCTCCACCATTCAGGAGTACCAAACCAGGTTTGAAAGGTTATCTAATCAAACTCATGATTGGTCTCAAAAATAGCTATTGAGGACCTTCATTGAGGGCTTGAAGCCGGAGATCCGAGGAGAAGTTAAAGCGCGACAACCGTATACGCTTATGGCAACCATCTCTTTCGCACGACATCAAGAGGAGCAATTGAACCATGAAGCTCGGAGGACTAGGGTCACTCCTCAACCAGTAATATTGAAGCCCTCAGCCCCCCCTACTATTGACCAAGTCCCTACACCAAAGAGGTTAACAAGAGAAGAGCTTCGGGAGCAATATGCGAAGGGGTTATGTTGGCATTGTGACGAGCCGTGGAGCCATGAGCATCGCTGTAGTAAAAGAGGACTTCTTATGATTGAACCGATAGAAGAAGAGGTCATTGAACATTTAGAAGAGAGCCTTGAATATGAAGAAAAAGATGCAGAAGAAGAGCCACAACCGACCGAAGTTACGGCACATACACTAGCTGGCTACTCAAACCCGCAAACGATGAAAGTTGGAGGCCTTCTCAAACAACAACCGATCACTGTTCTCATCGAGACGGACAGCACTAATAACTTCATAAATAGTAAGGTTGCTGTCCGTATGAACTTACCTATTGAGAATTGCAGCAGGTTTGTCGTTAAGGTCGCCAACGGACGGATTTTGAAGTGTAATCATAGGTGCCCGCAGGTGAAACTATTGCTGCAGGACCAAGAGATAATTGCATATTTCTTCCTCCTCCCTCTTGATGATCATGAGGCCATACTCAGAATTAAATGGTTGATGACATTAGGTGATATTTCTTGGAATTTTATGCAACTAATTATAAAATTTTATAGTAAAGAGAAACAGGTGATACTGCACAGGAAACGTAAGGGCGATGTAACGACGATTTGCACACAACAAATGGAGAAGGTTTTGCATAAAGCATGCAGCGGCTTTTTGGTACAACTTGAGCAGCAAACTAAGGGAGAGCCAACAAAATTTGAAGATCCAAATCTACTTCCTTTGTTTGCTGAATTTTCAGATATATTTGACGAACCGCGCAACCTACCTCTTACCCGTCGGCATGATCATTGTATAACGATTCTTCCAGGCAAATCTCCAACAAATGCTCAGCTATATCGGTATCCACATCTCCAGAAGGATGAAATAGAAAGGATTGTAAAAGAGATGCTCAAAACAGGAGTTATTCGACCATGTTGCAGCTCCTACTCCTCACCGGTGCTCCTCATACGAAAGGATGGAATATGGCGATTATGTGTTGATTACCGAGCTCTCAATGACATAACCATCAAGGATAAATACCCTATTCTAGTAGTAGATGAGTTGCTAAGGGAGCACAAATCTTCACAAAGCTAGACCTTCGATCCGGGTATCATCAAATACGAGTATGCGAAGAAGACATACCGAAAACCACCTTTTGAACACACAACAACCACTATGAATTTTTGCTTTCTTCAAAAGAAGGTGGAATATCTTGGGCATATCATATCAGAGGAAGGTGTGGCAGTAGACCCCTTCAAAATTGGAGTAATGCAAAACTAGCTGACCCCGAGGAACATAAAATTGCTATATGGCTTTCTGGGTTTAACAGGCTACTACTTCAAGTTCGTGAAAAACTATGGAGAGATTAGTGCACCAGTTACTTCCTTACTGAAAAAAGATGTCTTCCAATGGTCAGAAAGAGCCTCCGCTGCCTTCGACAAACTTAAGACAGCCATGACGACGACGCCGGTGCTAACACTACCAGATTTCAACCGACCCTTCATTATTGAGGCCGACACATCTGGAGTCGGAATTGGAGCCATTCTCATGCAAGATGGTCAACCACTTACATACACTAGCAAGGCATTATCTCCCTCCCATCAAAATAAGTCAACATATGATAAGGAGATGCTTGCCATTGTGCCCACAGCAACGAGGTGGAGACCCTACTTGATTGGTCGACGATTTCAAATTAAAACCGACCATAAAAGTCTCAAGTACTTTTTAAAGCGAAAGATATCATCCCCTAAGCAGCAAAAATGGGTAACAAAACTTCTTGGATTTGATTATGAAATAACTTACAAAAAGGGGAAAGAGAATGTTCTTGTAGATGCGCTTTCGCAGCTACCTGAGCAAGCTGAATTTTCGATCGTTTTACTTCCAACCAGCGACTTCCTTGAGGATATTAAGATGGAATGGCAGGAAGATTCGGAGACCAGTAAGAAAAAAAAAAAAATAGAGGAAGCACCAAGCTCCGTGGCTCATTACAATCGGGACTCAAAAGAATTATGCTATAAGGGACGTATTGTGCTTGTGACAAATTCTACTTGCATCTTCAATAGCAGATTTTGGACAAAGTTATTCCATATGCAGGGTACTAAATTGAAAAAGAGTACGACATATCACCCACAAACCAACAGCCAGACGGAAGTTTTAAATAGGTGCTTGGAGACAGCCCAAAGCCACCCACCAAATATGACTACCCAAAGAGAACTCCAGACCCAGCCAAATGCCATTATTGATCGACGGATCGTGACTCGACGATGACGACCCACTAATGAAGTGCTAATACAGTGGGTGAACCTACCAATAGAAGATGCCACTTGGGAGAACTATGACGATTTGAAGATCAAATTCCCAGAATTCACGAATCATCAGCCTCGAGGACAAGACTAATTTGAAGAGGGCGGGTCTGTTAGGACTCTAGCTTGGAGAGTCCTAATTGAGAGGGACATTCATGTAAAACTGTTAGGACTCTAGCTAGGAGAGTCCTAATTGAGAGGGACATTCTGTTAGAACTCTAGTTAGGAGAGTCCTAATTGAGAGGGGCATTCATGTAGGAGGTTTTTTCTTAAAGAAGAATTAGGAGTTGTAAGGGAATAGGAGTCTTGAGTAGGAGTCCTATTAGGAGTTGGTTAGAAGTAAGAGTCTTAAGTAGGAGTCCTATTAGGAGTTAGGGTTTAGAAGCCCTATAAATAGCCATGTATTCCTTCTCTTTTCTTAAGCAATAGATGAATCTTTTCTGCAGCCTTTGAGCAGCAACTTGGAGGGAGGAACCCCTATAGAGTTCCAAGGAGGCCGATCCCCTAAAGAGATCAACCCCAAGTCTAGAATCTGCAAGGGTTCTAACAATAAGATTTGATGAGGCAATCAAATCTTATGACTTCGTTAAGAACGAAGATGAGCCTTGTGTGTACAGGAAGGTAAGTGGGAGCGCTATCACCTTTTTGGTATTATATGTGGATGACATCCTCATCATTGGGAACGACGTAGGAATGCTATCCACAATAAAGGCTTGGTTATCTAAACACTTCTCCATGAATGACTTAGGGGAAGCATCCTATATCTTGGGGATTAGAATCTATAGAGATAGATCCAAGAGGATGCTTGGCTTGTCCCGGTCTAGGTACATAGAAACCATTGTCAAAAGGTTTGGCATGGAAAATCCCAAGAGAGGTCTCATACCGATGAGACATGGGATATCGCTTTCTACGAGTATGTCCCCAAAGACTCCAGAAGAAAGGGCGAACATGAATATGATACCTTATGCCTCAGCAATAGGGTCTATCATGTATGCCATGCTATGTACTAGGCCTGATATAGCGCATGCTTTGAGTGTCACGAGCAAGTATCAAGCGGATCCAGGCTTGGAGCACTGGAAAGCAGTAAAGTATATCCTTAAGTACTTAAGAAGGACTAAGGATCTTTTACTATGGAGGTAATAGCCTTAAGGTTGAAGGCTACACAGACTCAAGTTTTCAGTCGAATGTCGATGATAGCAAGTCGAATTCAGGGTATGTGTACACCTTGAATGGAGGAGCAGTGTGCTGGAAGAGTTCCAAGCAAGATACTACCGCTGACTCGACCACAGAGGCGAAGTATATTGCTGCATCAGATGCAGCAAAGGAGGGAGTCTGGGTGAAGAAGTTCATCACAGATTTGGGAGTCGTGCTGGGTAGCGAGGAGCCGATCTCCTTATATTGCGACAACAACGGGGCGATTACTCAAATAAGGGAACCCGGGTCTCATCAGAAGTGTTCTGATGAGGTTCCAGCTTATCAGAGAGATTGTAACCCGAGGAGATGTAGTAGTGGAAAGAGTTCCTTCCGAAGATAACATTGCAGATCCACTGACAAAGCCATTGTCTCATTTTGTCTTTGAGCGTCACAGGGGTCTGATGGGGATCAAACACATATGTGATTGGCTTTAGGTCAAGTGGGAGATTGTTAGTCATAGGTGCCCAGCAAGCCAATCACGTGAGTGATGGCACATGTGACTTGATACAGAATCTTTTTGCTTATTATATTTTGGCGTATATCACTTTATATGTATATATATATATATATATATATATATATATATATATATATATATATATATATATATATATATATATATATATATTGTGATGTCTTTGGATTTATGCAATGAGAATCGAATCGTGATGAGATCACGATAATGAGATCGATTCACCTTTAAACATATATCCTAAATAATCCCGGTCATAGGTTACTCGAGAGGGACATCATGATAACCGGATAGACTAGTGTGTTGTATACCCATCCATATGATGGATGCAGCTGGTCTTATAGCTGCTCGTGTAGGGACACTAGGGATACAGTACAGGTGCTCATTGGAGAATGAGTTCACTGATTGATCCGCTTACGGAATGCTGGATGGTTGATGATGTCTTATTGTCAGACAGCGATTCCGTAGTCCTAGTGGTGTATCTGGTCCTTAGACTTGAGACACCAAGGATGTCCTGTATGAGTGCTCCACTCTTTGATACCAGACTTATAGGTTTGGCTGTCCCAGATCTAGTACAGTTGGTCATTGTGAGTGGTAGTCGACCTTACGAGGGCTATTGACTGTCGATAGAGGATCAACCACTCTCGGCGTCATGAGAGGAATATCCCATGTGTTCTTGCTCAAACAAATCCCTGGTCAGGGTCATTCGGGTTAAGAGAGAAAGAGTTCTCTGGGAGAATCCGATTAGAACGAGACTCGAGTAGAAACCGTATGGGTCTGACAACACCATGCTCGATATACGGTCTCTAGGATATTAGATGGATGAGGGACTATAGGTACACGGTAATTGAGGACAGACAGGTCCAATGGATTGGATTCCCCTGTATCGTCTGGGGACTATGGCGTAGTGGCCTAGTACGTCCGTAGTCGATGAGTCGAGTGAATTATTATAGAGATAATAATTCACTAAGTTAGAAGGATTTCTGACAGGTATGACTCACGGCCAGCTCGATATTGGGCCTAGAGGGTCACACACATATGGTAGGCATTGCGATGAGTAGAGGTTCGGATATGAGATATCCGATGGAGCCCTTGTCTTATTGGATGCAGATCCAATACCCACTAGGGGAGGACCCATTAGGGTTTGATAGGGGACCTCTATAAATAGGAGGGATTCAGAGCCTCATAGGCTAGAGAGCCTTTGCTTGCCTTTCCTATTCTCCTCTTCCTCTCCACCTCAAAGCAGGCCTGGAGTTTTGAGGAGCGTCGTCGCAACCTTGCTGTGTGGATCACCGCTAGAGAGAAGGACGCTTGACCTCCTTCACCCTCTCCTAAGGATCTACAAGGCAACAGGGATATACGATCTCCCTAGGTAACACAACCTACTCTATATGCAATTTTAAGTTTCGTGGATTTTGCGCACCAATCTTCGCACGACGACGAACATCTCTTTGGGAATCGGGGATTTTGTTTTCTTGTTCTTCCGCTGCGCATGTGATGTCGCCCCCATGATTTCCCAACATATCAGTGCTACTGAGAGTAGATTATCCGCTTCATTTCCCAACAGAATGCCAATCAAAAGCGGAAGTGGTGCAAATCTACTTTGAAGTGACAACTAAGTAAAAGAAGAGTCGATGGACAAATTTGGTGGAGAAATGACCTAAAACTTCAAAAGTTTACGAGGCGATGCTCGTTAAACAAGCATCCACCCAGTTCAAGCAGTATGAGACATTTGGGAGACTGGCGCATACTGAGGATGGTCTTTTCTTTCATCTGAAGGATCCGTAGGAACTAATAGGGATCAACACAACTCAGCCAACCCCATACTAGAGTTAGAGTTATTGGCGAGTTGAAGCAACATGGTGGATCGAAAGTTCGACTACTCCACAATAGTAGTAGAGAGCAGCTAGGAGCCAAGAGGCATATTGTAGCTAGAGTAGAAGATTGAAGACTCAGCAAAGGCAAGGAGTTGTAGTGTCGGCAAAGGCTTCGATGAGGACGTCGAAGGAATAAGTGGGGGAGAATCTCACGGACAAAATTCTAAACAAGATGTTTGATGTAATACTTATGTATGTCCATGTCTTTTGGTTTGTTCATGCTTTACACAGCATGTAGAGGGACAGTCGAAGGCTTAACAGCCCCATTTTAGTTGGGTTTGGTGGCCTTTTTAGGCTTGTAAATAAAGGTTGTGTCATGTGGACACTTGTGAGAGATATTCGGTTTATAGTGGACCATTTTGACCATTTGTTGTGCAACCATTCAGAGCTTGTAAAGTCTATTTGTAATTTGCATTGGCTATGAAGTATTTTCGAAAATATTTGCTTATGGATCCCGAGTAAGATGCTTTCTCTAACCCATTTTCTCTTTTGTATGTCCTAAGGGACCATAGGAGGTTTCGAGGAGGCTAACCTTTACGGATCGATACGCAAGGGTGCTGCACGATATAGGCAAAACCAACTAAGTCCATGACACTATGGTGCCTCACCCCGCGGGTACAATGGCCGTAGGTGCCGTTGCCCCATGGTGCCTCTGCACGCGGACTGCCAGTGGCAGCACCAGCGGTTGTAGGCTGCGCCAGCGGGCTGTCGGCCCTCGTAGGTTGCCGGCCGCCAATAGCAAGCCTACTGCATGCAAATGGCAGCGAGAGCAACAAGGACAGCAACAATTGCTGTCTTTTTCGCTTTTGCGTTAATAATTTTGATGTAAAAAGCTTCTTCAAAATACAACACACGCAGTTCAAAACCAATTTTTGCACGAACAACCTAGCTTTGATACCACTATTGGGAAATCTTGGGGGTGACATCACATGCACAGCAGAAGAACAGAAAATAAAATCCCCAATTCCTAAAGATATGTTTGTCGTTGTGCGAAGATTGGTGCGCAAAAATCCACGAAATAGAAAATCACATGTTAGATAGATTGTATTACCTAGGGAGGTCATATATCCCTGTATCCCTACAGATCTCTGAGAGAGGGTGAAGGAGGTCAAGCACTCTCCTCACTAGTGGTGATCCACATAGTAGGGCTGCGATGACGCTCCTTAAATCTCCAAGCTTGCTTTGAGATAGAGAGGGGAAGGAGAATAGGAGAGGAAGTAAAAAGCTCTAGCCTATAAATTATTGAAACCCTCCTATTTATAGAGGTCTCCTATCAACTTAACCCTAATAGATCTTCCCATATTGGGTATTGGATCTCCATTCGACTATCCAAGCCTCTTAGATTAGTGGATCTCTATCCAATAATCTATCATGAGCTCTTATTGGATCTCATCCATAAGATCCAATAATTCATGGGCTTATTGGATATCCAATAAGATAGGAGCTCCGACGGATATCTCATATCCGAACCTCTACTCATCGCAATGCCTATCATATGTATGTGACCCTCTATACCCAATATCGAGCTGGTCGTGAGTCATACCTATCAGAACTCCTTTTGGCTCAATGAATTATTATCTCTATAATAATTTACTCGACTCATCGATTGCAGACGCACTAGGCCATTACACCGTAGTCCCCAGATGATATAGGGGAATCCAATCTATTGAACCTATCCATCCTCAGTTACTGTGTACCTATAGTCGCTTATCCATCTAATATTTCAGAGATTGTATATCGGGCATGGTGCTGTTAGACCTATACGGTTTCTACTCGAGTCTCGCTCTAATCGAATTCTCCTAGAGAACTCTTTCTTTCTAAATCCGAATGACTCTGGACAAGGATTTATCTGAGCAAGAATACATGAGACATTCCTCTCATGACACCGAGAGTAGATGATCCTCTATCGACACTCAATAGCCCTCGTAAAGTTGATTACCACTCCTGATGACCGGTTGTGTTAGATATGAGACATCCAAACCTATAAGTCCGGTATCAAAGAATGGAGCACTCATATAGGACATCCTTGGTGTCTCAAGTCTAAGGACCGATACACCATTAGGACCACGGAATCACTATCTAACAATAAGGCATCATCAACCATTTAGCATTCTGTAAGCGGATCAATCAGTGAACTCATTCTCCAATGAGCACCTATATTGTATCCCTAGTGTCTCCACATGAGTAGCTATAAGACCAACTGTATCTATCATATGGACGGGTATACAACACATCAGTTTGTCCGGTTATCTCGATGTCTCTCTCGAGTAACATATGATTGGGATTATTTAGGATCCGTGTTTAAAGGCGAATCAGGCTCATTATTGTGACCTCATCACGATCCGATTCTCATTACACGAATCTAAGGACATCACTATATATATATATATATATATATATATATATATATATATATATATATATATATAATATAAAGTGATAAATATTAAAATATAATAAATAAAAAAGTCACATATGTCATCACTTACGTGATTGACTTGTAAAACATCTATGATTACATGTTTGTATAATGATAAAATATGTCTATAATCTTAAGCACAGAATAGAAGATACGATGATGTACAAAATTACAGATATATTAGTTTTTACTTGTTTCAGATATATAGAGTTTTCATTATATTAATGGAGTTCTCCTGTAAATCTAAAGGTAATTGTGATCCACCTATTGGAGCAGACAGGCAGTAACAATCCCAATTGCTACAAACAAGTTCATCAAGTATTTGTCTCTACTAAATCTTAAATGTACAAACCTAAGTATGCACTGATACATGGCCATTTTTGAATTCAGACAAGTAGAAACCTCCACCACATTGAGACTAACATGGAGGACCTCCCCATGCTTGTCCTCAAGCACTTGGATTACCCCCTTGTGTGTCCTAAAATGGTTGGATCCATTCCTTGCAATGCAGGTGAGCTTTTTGAACCCACAAGCTAAGAGGGACATGCCCATCCCAATGACCTTTGTGGGAGTCAGAAACAAAGATCCCCCACATACGCCAAATTCTCCATCAGTAACCCCTAATCAAATGAAAGAAATTTTTTTTGTCAACCTTCCTCTCTGTTTCTTTGCTCTTTTATTTCTTTCATCTTCTAAGGGCCACATGTCCTCTAAGGGTTTGGAGCCAGGCAATGGACAGAGACAAACTGACATTTGTGATTGGGAAGTGAGCCCACAAGGACAGGAGAGGTGACAAAGCTCACCTCCGCTTTTGTCCACTCACTCTTCCCTCGCTGCATGGATTTCAAAAACACTTGGTAGGAAGGCATCAGTCCCTCTTTCTCTCACAACCTCTAACTTGGATGCATTCAGCAGTGCTTGGGATAGTGTGATCCCATGAGGTAGGACAATGGTTGGGCTTGGAGTTCGGGTTAGTTACCAACTATTTTGTTTGTTCATGGCTTGTTAATGTCCAAAGGCACTGTTTGAGTTGGGGAAAACACTGAAAGTGGCACTGTAGATGTTTGGGAGTCAATGGAGTGGTCACTTCACTGTTGTACTTCCAATTATATGGATATCCATGCTGTAATAGTTTTCTGTCCTTCTGAGTTCTGGACAACAGCAGCAAGCCTACTGTTGTCAAGCACTTCTGCTGAATTGGCTAATGAAATCCATATCTCATATCTATAAGCTCATGGATGGCAAATCTGGCCTCATGTTTTCATGCTCATTTGTGGCAATCTATACAAGAATAGACATTTGAAAATGAACACTCATATGAAATGGAATGTGGTGGTGCTATATGTCTTTTATGCAGAGTTCAAACTTTTACTTGCAGAGCATCCCATTGCTTACAGTGTGAGTGAACCATCTATGGAATACACATGAATGACAGGGGCATGCCTTGAATTGGGCAGTGATGCAGCTCAAGAACATCCAACTTTGAGGAAAGGGGACAGCAGATCACCTTTTGGACATTATGAAGTGTAAGGCTCCTTTAGTATGAAGGAGGGTAGTATATATCTGTCACAGTCAATGTGTAGTGGAGTCGTGGTGAGTGCATTGCAAGAAATCAAAGTAGCTTTGCTGAGCCATCAATGGCAAATATACTATTTTTCACATTAATTCCCTTTGCCAAATGTTGAAGAAAGAGTAGTGATAGGTGAAAAGATTTAGCTGGAGAAAGAACAGCATGACAAAAGAACATCAACAGTCCTTGTGGAATGAATCACAACCACTCCCCTAGCAATATAAAAAGGGAGACATTTGATGCATCACAAAACCTTTTTGCCATGTTTCTTGCACAAGACTTGGTCTCTAATCTTCATCTTGTATTTTTAGCTGCTGTATATATTTTTTATAAAAATAAAAATAAAATGATGAAAATAAGATTTTTAACCCTCACTCAATGCTTGACACATCACTACTAAATCAATATGTTTTATATAAAAATTATCAAATAAAATTTTATATTCTCAATTTTTATAAATAGATGAGGTACATAAGTAATCTTTTCGGTATAAAAATTTATTAAATATAATTTTAAACCATAACATTTGATAAGTGAATATGATACGCTATTAGGAGACCAATATATTTCGAGTAAAAATTCATCGGATGAGGTTTCGAATTCTCAATAACTGTAAGTGGTTTTGATACATCATCAACGGACTAATATTCTTGATATAAAATTTATTAGACCAAATTTGAAGACTATAAATGGGTGAATCATATTTGCCTAATCATCATTCTTATTTATGCATAAACCATACTGAATAATAGTCTATTCAAGAAATGTATATTGCCGCATCTTTCATGAAAATGGATCTTATCTACCCAACATTCGTATCTTCTTCATTTTCATTGTTGTTTTCGTAGAGATTAGGCTGAAGTTGATAGCATGCCAAACAGGAGAGGATTACTTGAACTTTCCTGTTCCTGTCGATGGATCAACGAGCTACAAGCCGCGTCGTTGTAGGAAGACTTACTGATGTATCTGTCCCTTACGAGGGAGTCAGTGTCCTCGCGAGGACTGATCTCACAATGATGGTAGGGCCCGCATGTTGCTGCAAGCATCCACCACGTCGAACAAGTTCATGAAATATTGAGTCCCATTAGACACACCAAATGCCGACCACAATTATTAGCCGATAATATAAGATCCCCATATCCATCATGGATTCCCCCCTCGCATCTAACCCCACATTTCAAGCCTTATAAATGGTGGTGCACCTCCCTCGCTCTTCTCTCACACCATCTCCTTTCGGTATGTGAGCACCAGAGAGCGAAGGAAGGACATGGAGAGCAACAGAAGCAGCAAGAAGAATGGTGGTGGTAAGCTCACTCAACGACTCGCTCGCATGTTCCGGTCCTCCTGCAAGCCTTCCACCTCCGTCTCGACCAATCTGAGCTCCACCGCCTCTACTCGGGCCCTCCTCGACGATGCTGTCCTTGAACCCGTCTTCGTGCCTTGCCGTCGAGACCGCAGCCTCGGTCGTCCACTCTCTTTCCCTGTACCGAACGATCGTCTCAGGCATAATACGGTGGGCGTCTGCAGCGGCTGCCGGCCGAAGCGTGCGGTCGAGTGTGAGCAATCTTCTCGATTGATGATGAGGAATGAGAAGTGGAAGGATCTGAAGGCGAGGAAGAAGGAGAGGAGAGTTAGGGAGACGGGTGGGTACTATGAGACCGGCGCGTGGGAGGGGAGGACGTGCCCTCCGTCTTCCCCTTCTTCCCCCTCGAACAGTTCTTACTACTACTACTGCTTTAATGGAGCCATGAAAGAAGAAACGAAGGAGATAAAGGTGGTCAAGAGGAAGAAGAAGAAGAAGAAGAAGAAGAAGAGGCTTGCGTCCAACAGCTATGGGTTCAACTGCTCTTCGTCGATGGAGAGCAACAATGACGGAGATGGTTTCTTTAGCAGCGAAGGAAGGGAAGTCGAGGAAGAGGAGACGGAGATGCTCTTCTCATCGCGGAGCTTCTCCTCCGACTCCTCCGAGTTCTACCAGAGGCCGACGTCCAAGAAGAAGAACAAGAACGTAAAGAAACCCCAGTGGGACAGAAGACGAGGGAGGAAGCGCGAGGCTTGGGGAGTCTGCAAGGGGTTTCAGCGCTTGCTCTCCGTCAGCTCTCCGGCAGGCAGGAAAGAGAAGAAAGGCTTCGCCGTGGTGAAGCGGTCGAGCGATCCTTACAACGACTTCCGCAGCTCCATGGTGGAGATGATCACCGAACGGCAAATCTTCGGCGCCCAAGATTTGGAGTGCCTGCTGCAGTCCTACCTGTGCTTGAACTCTTCCCATCTCCATCCACTTATCCTGCAGGCTTTCTCCGACATCTGGGTTGTTCTTTTTGGTCACTGAGTTCTGCTAATTCAAGTCACCGAATGCTATCTATCGCAGTGTCTTATCTTCTGATGTAATCCTAATCATGTTCATCAGTCCTCCGAGAACCATTCAACTCTGCTGTGTTTCCTTCTCCATTTCTGTTTACCCCATGGTTTGGAGCTTGAGCTGATATTAATGGATCACTTCTACTCTTCATGGGAGCCAAAGAGGGAAGATGTTGGAGCCTTGAGGAATTCTGGTGCAATAACGTAACATTGGTCTACTTTTACTCTGATATGGATGCTTAGCTGATAAATGTATAGAATTAGGTACGAAGTCATGTACCAAACGTTTGTTCCCTCGTTGTTCTGTAAGGATGATGTACCCATCAAACTGTGGCGCCCTTAAATTTAGTCTAAAGCAAGCTAGATTCTCATCTCTCTAGCTGCTTCGTCCATGGACGAGGCAAGCTCTCTCTAACAAGCCTCATCTTCCCACAGTGCCTAGCTATAACCTGCAAGCTTAACATAGACTAGCAAGACAATGCCTTACTTGAAGTGCTTGCTTGGTTATCAAGCAGCTACGTTGCCTCCAGTCCAAGAATCTTTACAGATGAAACAATAATTAAATGGTGCTGGATGATCTCCTGCATGCATAAGAAGGTCGACCTTCAACACCTCGAGTAATTCCCAACTCTGCTGTGTTTCTTCTCTGTCTATGTTCTCTATCCTACTGCATATATCAGGATGATTTTGGATTCCATGGGAGCCGAAGAAGGAAGAAGAAGGCTAGGGATGTTGAAGCCTCGAGGAATTCTGGTGCAGAAAAGTAACATTGTTCTGCTTTTACTCTGAATCCAGCATATGGATGCTTGGCTTATAGATATTACTGGAATAGGTACAGACTCAAGGATGACTTACAAAGTCATGTACCAAAAGTTTGTTCCCTTCCTATTGTTTTGTAAGAATGATGTACCCATCAAACTTTATGGCCCTAATCTTTCTTGTCCGCAGTCTAAAGCAAGCTAGATTCTATCTATCTCTCTCTCTCTCTCTCTCTCTCTCTCTCTCTAAGCAACGTAGCTGCGAGGCTCATTGACAAGACAAGCTATCTCCATTCCAACATGCCTCATCTTCCCACAGTGCCTGTAACCTGCAACCTTCACATACAAGAGCAAGTCAATGCGTTGCATTTAGCGCAAGCTTCCACAGTGAGTGCTTGGTTATCAAACAGCTACGTTGCCGCTTTCCTGATGAAATTATAATCAAAGTGTTGGACGAGCATCTAACACCACACGTACTTTAAACTTTGCTGTAACACATGGAAGAAAACATCGCAGGAAAGTTGATATGACTTGAATTTGAATGAGACCCAACAAGAGAACTAAAACCTTTTCAATTAGAATGAGTAATGTGCATGTGGAAACAAAAGGACCCTTGCAAAAGCAAAGGACAAGTACTCTTTGTCTTTCTGGTTTTTATTGAATCAATTAGAATAACCAGACGAAATATTTTCATGTAAAAAATGGGGATAATTGCAGCCAGTAAAAAGCTGTCATGCTCTGCTCTGCTCACAGAGAATGCTTGTTTGCAGAGGGGATACTGGAACCAGATGCATAAAACTGTGGCTTCGTCCTCCCAAGTTGTCAGCTATTTCTTCAGAGGAGAGGAACGTTTCATCGGTTACGTAGACACAGCCACCAAAGCTTCGGGGATACAGAGAGAGAGAGAGAGGGGTTGACAGGCGGCAAATGGAGACAGGGTAATTAATGGCAGCAGCTTTTTTTTGCCGACATCGCCTGTGTACTAGAATGGGCAACTCAAGAAGAAGAAAGAAGAATGCAGTGGTGCTGTGTGCCTCAGCTGTCTGTCATCAGTTGAAAGAGGCTTAACTGGGCGGTGTGGGTGGATGGATCGGTGCCTCATGTAACCTTCTTTTTCTTGTAATGTTTTCACTCTTATCAACTGATCTTATCTCAAGGACTTAATGGGTTCCTCTCTCTTCTTCTTCTTCTCCTTATGAAGCTGCATGTCTTTTCTGAGCTGACGACTTCTGCTGGATGCAGCTTTATAGAACACTCGACATGTAATTCTCCTGACCTATGATTGGATGTTTCTGCTTAAGAACTTTAGGAAATCTTCATAGAGAAATTGCTCGAAGCCTAAAGATGGATGGGAAACAAAGACTTTTGATGTCTTGATTCCCTGTATAACTTACGTGACTTAATTGATCTGGAGTCATGTGTTAGTGATTAGGATTCACATGCCGATTGATAATAAATATTAATTTTATTATGCTATATACTTAATGTTATTGCATCATATACCTATTTATAAAATTAATATTACTATTTCATTCTCAATGGTAGATAGGTAGAACAACAAGAGAGAGAACAATCACAAAAGAAAAAAGGTGTTTGTTTTGGGGGGTCAAAAAAATTATGATAGTAACTTTTAACGATTTACATGAACCATTTAGTCATTATCAAGCCATATATTTTCTTTTTTAGTTAAGAAGTAATTATCTATAAAAAAATAAAAATCATAATATCCTAACTATTTAAAGTCCACTTCATAAATCCATTTGAGCTAAGAGTGCTTTTCAGTTCATATGCTTAATGTTAATCATATTATACATTAATTCTTTACTAGTTTTTTGCAAACCAAATAAGATTTTTAATATCATAGTATCATAGTTTCAAATTTTTTTTAAATATATATAACATTGTAAAATTGGGAAAACATAGACAAGATCCAAAGAATTTCAGGAAATTTCAAAACCAAAAAGAAATTTAATTTGTAGAACATTTACAAAACATATAAGTTAGAGGTTTCAGTTGTTGCCTATTCTCTACATAGAACTTTTCTTTTTCAAAATAAAAATCATAATGAAAAATATAATATTCTCAGGATTGGATTTCTCGGCCGTGGTGTTCTTGGACCGATCCGGTCTTGGTCGAACCGACCCAGTCCAATACTATCACCGGGTCGGATTCGCTCACCGCCGTAGTCATATATTCGTGGTGTGCGGTCTTGCGACAACCGCTTCCTTGGGTTTCTTTTCGGAGGTAGGGTTTTAGATAGGGTCGGAGGAGGAGGAAGCCGGCGATGGGGACGCCGGAGACGTCGCGGGAGCCGTGCCCGGATCGGATACTGGACGACGTGGGCGGAGCGTTCGCGATGGGCGCCGTGGGGGGCTCTGTCTTCCACTTCATCAAAGGCCTCTACAACTTCCCGAACGGCGAGCGCCTGGCCGGCGGCTCCCAGGCCGTCCGCATGAACGCCCCCCGCGTCGGTGGAAGCTTCGCCGTCTGGGGCGGCCTCTTCTCTGCCTTCGACTGCTCCATGGTCTACCTCCGTCAGAAGGAGGACCCCTGGAATTCCATTCTCGCCGGCGCCGCTACCGGAGGCTTCCTCCAGATGCGCCAGGGTCCCGGCTCCGCCGCTCGTTCCGCTCTCTTTGGCGGCATCCTCCTGGCCCTCATTGAGGGCGCCGGGATCATGCTCAACCGCGTTCTAAGCGCTCCCCAGAACCTGCCCCCCGTGTTGGAGGACCCCAATGCCCCAGTCGTCCCGCCCAATATCACCGCCGCGGCCTCTGCTTCCACTCTGGGGTTCCAGCAGACGGCTTACCGAGCAGAGCCCCTCGGCACGACGTCTTCTTCTTCTTCTACTTTGTCATCGTCATCATCTTCTTCATCTTGGTTCGGGGGGATCTTTGGTGGTGGGAAGAAACAACAAGAGAATGAGGCAAAGAGCGAAAGTGGTGGCAGCAAGACGGAGGTGTTGGAGAGCTTTGATAAACCTAGCACACCTATTCCGAACTTCGACTATAAGTAGATGAAGCTAGGGAGGATTTTGCAGGAAACAGGTGAGTTTGTGATCTGTTCTACACTATTTATTTGGGACCAAATGAATTCTAGTCATAAAATGGGCATATGCATTTTATGTAGCTTATTGAAAAGTATATCTTTGTCTCTTCTGTGTTCTTTCAACATTGGCTTTCTTCTCCATTCTTTTATTTGTATTGACAGCCTTTTCCTTTGGTGGATATAACTTGTACATATATTCTTTACTATGCCTGCTTACCTAAGTTACCGCCACAGGAAGCTTGGTTTATTACCTAGCACTTGTTCAATAGTTCATGGTTGTTGCACTCTTATTGAAGCACTTTCTTGAAAAAATGTAGGAAATAGAAAGGTGTCACAACTTTAAACAATTAGTTATCATAAATCTTCTAGTTCTAGTTATTCTTTGCATTCTAGTCTATCACAGGAAGTAGCGACAAGAGAAAACATAAAAGAGATAAACTAGTTAATATAAGGCATGGGATTGATTTTCAATTCCTTTCGCCAGCATAAACTTCCTCCAGTAGGAGGGAGGGAGATTGTGGGAAGGGGAGAGAAGCATGCAGGAGGGAATGGGGAGGGTGTTGTCGGGGACGCTCCATAGGGGTGATGGCGAAGGAGGGGGAGAGACAACAAGAGGGACGAAAGAGGAGGGAAGGGGATAGGGGTATTATGGAAGCTCAACAGGGCGGCTATGGGGGAGGGGAGAGAGATAGCAGGTGGGAAGGAGAGTAGGAAATGGGAGAAGCATGGAGGAGAGAGGGGGTATCAAGGAGGCTTGATGGGGACGGCTTTGGAGGGAGAGATGCCATGATCGGAGGGCTGCACATGGATGCAGGGAGGAGCGACAGCGAGGAGCTATGGTCGCTAGGGAGGGAATCATCGTTGAAGAGGCGGTGATAGTGAGGAGCTACGGTACCAGATGACGAGGAGATGGGGAAGTGTCTGAAGAGGAGGTGGCGACTACAAGGAGAAGCGAGCAATCACAAGAATGAAAATAGGGTTTCAATCCGTCAAACTCCTATTTATTTGTATTATTAGTAAAATTACATAATATATACTTGGATCTTAGTTCTCCTTTTCTAAGAGCTTTAATGACTTCTACATAACTCATTTATAGAATTAACTCTATTTAGATTTTCTTTCACTACAACAATATTATTAACAAATAAAATATATGCCTAGGAGGTCTATAGCATACATGTTTGGTAAGTTTGTGCATTATTGATTTGTAAGGATTTAACGTGGATCTTTGATGAAGTTCTATGCTAATAGAAAATTCACTACACTTTCTATAATTCTAACACTAGTGATTACATTTTATAACATCAATAAAATTAGTAGATATATATTATTTTAAATCCATTATAATAAATTTCTAGGAACTTTAGCATTCTCTAAATGAATGAAAAGCATATACAAATTTATTTTCTTTTTATACTTTCTCAATAATTGTTTTAATAAATAAGTAACCTTAATTGTTATTGATCCTAAAACCAAATTGACTTTCAAAGATATTTGTTTCACATCTTATTTGACTTTCAAGCACTCTTTCCGAAGGTTGTATTGTGTGGTCCATAATCCTAATTCATCAATAGTTAGCACAGTGCTAGATATCACCCTTATTTTTTATAAATTGGTGTTAAAAGCTCCTCTTCTATTCACAAGATATCTTTTCTAAGTCTCAAAATTTTGTTAAATAAGCTATTCAACCAAATTATATCTTGGTCTCCTAAACTCTTCCAAACCTTAGTAGGAATGTCACTACCTGTTTGGTAGTTTTGGGCTTTTAGGATGAAGTTGCCATGTTCTTCAGTTACCGAGTACATATAGCTGTGGAACAATGATCGAGACCATATAGTATGAAGTGTACCAAAAGTATGTACTTGTGGATGGATTACCTATATACTGCACACTAGAAGTAACAGGTTAAAGATTTAAAATAATGGCCACATGCTTTTTATTTGCAAAAAGATGTCGTCAGGTTTATCATTTGCTCAATGATGCTGCCCTCAAAGTGAAAAATAAAGTGGAAGGTCCTGGTTGTCTTATAATAGATATTGTGATTTTGTGATATCAGCAAATGTACTATTTGGTAAGAGTAAAGCCTAACTGATTCAGTGGTTCAATCTATTGTCTACATAATGATGAATGGAGTTTTACTAGTGTTTTGATAACGGTATTACATTTTCATTTGGATTCCAAGATGCATCAGGATTTCTTTTTTATGTTTGGTATCGTGGTCCTAGTATTGATTGCCCATGTGGCAACCAGAGATCATATGCATGCACTGGCACAGGTGCTGCATTTTTAGGAACAAAATTTTGTTTGTTCTCATGGGAGCATTAATTTTGTTTTTGCCATTTTTGGTTTTGTAGGGGATCTGATCATGGATAAGCTGTGAGTATTAATAATTTGGCACCTGAAGGCGACAGCACTAGAGCAGTAACTTGCATCTTTGTATTTGAAGTCTTCACAAACACAAAACTGGCAACAGCCTGCTACTCAGCTTGAACACTACCTGCCCTACAAGATGGCTGAACATTATCATCCTAGTTAGCTAATGTTTTATATGCTAAAATGACAGTTGGGCCATTTTGTGAGGATTCTAAAATATGTTTTTATATGTATTATATGAAGCCATGGGAAAACTCAGCTGAGTGTGTTTGTATGTATATATGCTCCCTTTCTGTGGCTCAAGGAGTGATTGTGCTATGATCTTGTCTATTATACATGAGTTTTTTGCAATGGGTAAGTGACAAAAGGTGAGATACGAATCCAGGATCTTGCGATATAGTATCAAAATCAAAGTTTTTACTAGTTGATAATTTAAAAAAATGTATCAGTTGAGGTTTTGAACCTTCAACCTTTGATAAGTCTATTATATATGCATTGCTAAGGCTGCCAGGTGATGGACATGATATGCTGGCTGACTGTGTGGAGTAACATAGGGATTCAAAGTCCCAGTCTAGAGGACTTATAGCTTCAGTTCTTAGGATCATAAGATCATGTGTTTGTTTGGGAGCCGACTCATGGGAGCATAAACTCAAAGGATTTCCAACATTTGCTATGGCACAAGTTGTAGTAGGAAATCTGGGTTTAATAATTCATATTTGTCACACTGATTTAAACTTATTAGATATTATTTGGTAATGTTGGTTGTAGTTATTTAGTTTCAGAAATACTTTCATTGAATGATGTCAGAT
Organism: Musa acuminata AAA Group; assembly: GCF_036884655.1. NCBI lineage: Eukaryota > Viridiplantae > Streptophyta > Magnoliopsida > Zingiberales > Musaceae > Musa > Musa acuminata. The sequence continues at coordinate 9,918,845 of NC_088348.1, read as the reverse complement.
AAGTTTGCAACAACATGGTGTGTTAACTCTACATTTTTTACTGACATCTTGCACTTACCATTGTTGACTTAGTTTAATCAGGAGTCATATCGAGAAAGTGTGACATTCTTCTTTTTTTCCTTTCTCTAGGTACTTCATTTGCTGTTTGGACATTATTATGTGCAGTGCTCAGGGTGTTCTTCTACTTGTTTTTGCCTAGCTGCACATTGGATCAGGACTCCTGGGGTGCACCACCTCCTTCCTGAGGAAGCTTAAAATTATTGTCATTCTTTAGGACTTTGTCAGGAAAGTAGAGGTCAGTATTCTGCCTACCCAATCTCTCTCTCTCTGAACTAGCATAGTGAGAGCCTGCCTATTCTTCCATTTTTATGATCAAATCATCTGTTTGGCAAATGCTAACCAATATAGCTGTATCCCATGACTCCCACGTGGCAAGGAGTCTTTGCTACATTATTGAGCATTACCAGGATCCCCAAAATCTGTGGTCAGAAACAGGGAATGTTATTGGTAGGTAGGTCCTAAAGGCATCACAGTTGTGTAATGTGAATCATCAGTGGTTGCTTGTCTCTCTTACCTAATTAGATCACTGTTGTAGATTATTCTCCTAGTTTAGTTTGATTAGGAAAGTAGGCGGCTGAGAATATATTGATCTTGAACAACATTTTGGCTGCCACGATTCCTGCTTCAAAGATAAACATCCTGGTTTCTTAGTTTGCACTGTAACATCAGTCTCAGAGCTGCTGCATTTGTTTCTCTTCTCTTGGTATCAGCTGAACATTGAACTACTAGATCTTGAGTTCCTTATTTGGATCCATCTTCTAAGTTCTGTACACCTTGATTTCTTCTTCAAGTTCACCGCACTTCCGTTGTAAATTGCATTTTCTAATAATGATTCCTGAAATGAACCTCTCATTACATTTGCTGCAGTGGGACAAGCTTGCCAACTTCTCCACCATGGTACTTTGTAATTTATTTCCTCAGTCTGTAAAGTTGGCAGCATCTAGAAATCATGCTTCTTTTTCCTTGCTCTTGATTTGAGATTAACGGGTTCTCCTTGCAACCCACTTGCCCTTAATGGCCATCCTTGGATTAGAATTGCCACGAGTAGAAGAGTTTTATTGTGTCTTGTGGAGGAAGTACTATTAGAATGTTTGGTATATTATGAAAGTGCTATGGCCAAGAAAATCATGGAAAAGTTGCATTCTTTAGGCTATCTAATCACTCGAGTGTCATTATAATGAACTCAAGTGGTGCTGGGTCTAATCGTCCCTGCCTACTGATAGTTTGTGGATGAAATGATGTTGATTGGATGGGAGTATATGATGGAAATCATATGAAAAATTTGGGCAACTAATTGAATTTATGGTGTTGCCCAAATCTTCAAGTACACATTGTGCCTCAGCTTATATATATATATATATATATATATATATATATATATATATATATATATATATATATTAGCCACTGAAAGGTTTGGGCAACTAATTGAGTTCAAATTTATGGTGTTATTGTTGTAAGTCAATTGTTTATCTTGTCACTTGAAGTCTTTGTTCAGCCTTACTAGAGTACCTTTGTATTGCAACTTCTGCAACTAAATAGTCACATTAATGTCTTCCTTGTGGCCAAGAGTTGTACCTTTCTGAAGAAAACAACCTATGGTTTAAGCATGGTACAAAACACCATTGTTCTGCTTTGATACGAAAGAGAGAGTCTTATTCTGCAATGTTGTCATCAAAGTTATGTCCTCTTCTAGTTTATAAAGCACATCTTCAGTAACACTCATCATCAAACTTTATTAAGATGCTCCACACATTTGTGATGTTTTTCTACTAGTTAGCTCTTTCAAACTGACTCATTGTTTAACTTAAGATGATTCACAACGAATGTTGGAAGTGAATTGTTATTTGAAAAGTACAGCCATGTTATACAAAAGAACTCGGAGGTCTTTCAAGTTATGGGACGAGACACTAAAGTTTGTCCCACATTAAAAGTTAAAAAGGATGAATGTGATCGTAGATAGAGCTAGATGATTATAATATGACTCGTTTTATCGATTTGTATAAATATATATCAATCGATCATTGATACAGTACATATCGAACTATATCGATATATCGTTAGACATACTGACAAATCGGCATGTATCGTCATATTGGTCTCCTATCGGATCAATATGTATTGCTTGTACCGGACAATATGCTATGGTACGATGAATATTGAATTATACAATTATTAACTCGGGTTTATGCATTTTAAACAGACCTTTAGTGTGTTTTGAGGTGATGTTTTTATTTCCGTCCAACATGTTAGATAGAAAATTCTATGCACTTTATCTAATCTAGGCATGGTTGACCCCACTAGTTTGTATTTCTATTTGCCATTTGAGTTGGTTAACTTTGCTCTTCATGTGCTTTTTAGGCAACTTATTCCTTCTTTAAACAGAAGCAAGAAAAAAAGATGTAATGAAGCTGAAAAGGTGTGTGTAATATCACTTCTCAAAAATATGACTTGTGAAAATGATCTTTGAGCTACAGATGGTTAATTAAGACTTGATGCTTTCACCTTGTTAACAACAACGTATTGATCAAGAGCACAGCTTTTTCTCATCTCTGTTTTACACCCTGCAATGACTGAACTCAGCTGAATTTTCTGAAGTCAATGATAAACCTAATTCTATCTTGTCTTGGTGGGCTTGCTTGATAAATAAGAGAATATGAGTACATAAATAGGAGCTTGTCTTACAGTCTCAAAGAGAAGATTGGTTCTTGATCTTATGTTAACATTACTGCAGGAAAGGTGTTCTTCATTAAATAATAGCAGCAAACAGCCTGAGCTTGACATTTGGCGCACTTGGCAAAGGTACTAATTTCGTTCCATCCTATCATTTACGAGTACTATGACATTCATTCTTAGGTACACATAAGGAACCTAAAAAAGTGTATTCATATCATAACATTTTCTCTGCCATTTAGCCTATTTATTTAATAAGAGTAATTTGCATAATTACTTAGTCCTTCTTGAAGTCATTACTAAACGAAGACATAAAAGGAATAGAGTAATAAATGAGAAGCAACAAAGTTAAAGCGAGATTTGTCATATATCTCGATGTATTGTTCGGTATGGATGATATATATCGGTCTAATAGAAGATCAATATGAGTGGTATATATCATTCTGTTGGTATCTCCCATCGTATCATATGGTATCTCCCATCGATACAATGGTATGGACCAATAAGGTGAATCATGAGTTAAAGATGGAAAACTGATTTAAGATATAAAAAAGATTGAATTTTGAACTAAAAGAGAAAGACATTTGTTGGTAATTTCTTATTTCAAACCTTTTTTAATTTGAACTCTTCGGCGTAGATGATTGCACATGGACATTTAGCACTCGGTGGAGTACTTGTGCTGAAAATTAATAATCAAACTTGATTGTGTAAATTAATAACCAGGCTAGCATTTGTTATGATGGCAATCAAAACCACTTCTTTGGTTTACTAGATTATTCTCAACGGTGTTGATCAACCTTATATTCAATGTTTTTCTGTATTCTAACTCAACTATATACTAGTAGGCTGTAGCACTAATCAATCAATGTTGTTTGTTGATTAGTGGTAGTGTACCAAATCCATTTATTAGCTGTCGAGCAATTGAAATCCCATCCTATAATTTTTTTATTTTTATTTTACATATACTGGTTTGATGATAATCCACTTATAAAAGATTGACGGTCGAACCCTCATCCAATAAGCCTTTTTTTTTTTTTGAACTTACCACTTTTGAAAAAAGAAAAATGTTGCTTGTCGAGGACAGCTTATTGATGACTAAACTAGATTAATCTTATATGCTTTATGCGACTAATCTCTCCCTCTCTCTCTCTCTCTCTCTCTCTCTCTCTCTCCTCTCCTGTTATCGTTTACCTGTATTCCATCTTCTATTTAGTGGCATTCTGGTCTTTAGTGTTATTTCACCAAGGCATAGTTGGGATTATACATTTCTCTCGATCCAACATGATGTAACCAAAACACTATCCATTCTAGAGAATTTGGGGCAATTTTTGGTATTCTTTGTGCATTGAAGTTTGATGGACATCCAAATGAACATCCAAATGCACAGCCAAAGAAGTTCCTTGGGTGCTTCACTTCCTTTCTCTCGAAACATCAAAGAATTTCCCAGACAAGGACAATGCTGTTCTCAAGTCAACCTTGATAACCTAGTTTGATGGAGAATGTTCTCTCCCAAAAAATTAAAAAAACACAAATAAATAAATAAAGGCTTGATGGAGTATCTTTGTATTCCATCACACACAGCACAACATTTGTTTTTAAGGTGAAAGGCCCCACAAAAAAAAGAAAAAGAAAAAGAAAAACATCATGAACTCAAATCAATATGGAAGAGGCCCACAACACAGCATTATAAACTCTAATCACTCATGTAAGTGTGCTTTATTTTACACTAAACAGCCGCACTTTGAAAGCTTTTCACAAGATAGATGTTTAATCTATAGATGTAGCTTTGTTGCAGCTTTCTGAGTGTGATATGTTTTAATATATAGAGACAGATTGGTAGCTTCGCATAATATATATGCCCAGTGTCTTAACTGATACAGTTTCCCAAATAAGTTGGCCATGTCTTTTCACCTTAGTCTTATGATCATCTTTCTGATGGAACATTTTTATCAATTTGAGTAGCACTAAATTGCCTGTCTTAAAAATTCATGGGTGGATTCATAGACTTTGTGCTACATCTGTAACATCACAATATATATTCTCCTATTAACTGAAATGAGGTGGTAGTAGTAGTAGTAGTAGTACTAGCAGTACAAGTTGGTTAGGTTTGTGCCTAAACCTTGTGTCTCAACAATTTTCATGTGCGAGTGATCGTCCACACAGCTTTATGTGCATCAAATGTCAGCAAATTTATTTCCTACCACTTTTTGTGTCTCCTCTCATCTATTTCCTGTTGCAGCAATAAATTATTCCCATTGTGATTAAACTAGAAAATGCTGTTGGTTGATTATACTTACCTAATAATGAAAATACCACAATTCAGTCTTATAATGATTATAACTCAGTAAGGACAAGCATTTTAAACTAGTGATTCCAGCTCATATGATCTCGATATATGTGTGGTAGATCCATTGGTGGTCAATAATGTTGTGGGGTTAGGCAACATTTACGCCATAATAATTAAGAGAATGTTGAGTGAAACCCACAATTAAAGGAGAAAAGAACAAAAAATAAAAAAAATAAAAAAAAGAGGAATGAGAACAAAATTAATGGATGCTTGAGCTTTGTTCATAACATGTGAGTTATAGTAGTGGTGATGGTGATTGATGACGAGAGAGATTGGAGATGGCAGAGCTGCATCTGTATAATTAGCTCGCCACAACCTCTCACTCGCTCTTCACTATCTCCTCACCTCTGCAGCTGATCTAATGCCAGCGTTGAGGCCTTCCCCATAAGAGTAGGAGAAGTCCCGCTTCTTTCTCTCAGCCTAACTCATTTTTGGATAAGAGCAGAAGAATCCTTCTCATCTGTTGAGCACCAACATCCTCCGGATCCACTCGCCTCTCTCTCTCTCCTCTCCCTCCTACTTCTACTTATACCAGTGCAGGAGCCAACCATGGAATCCCTGTGAAGAGAAGATCTTTGGTGGTCTCCGTGCGCGCCACTGCCGACCCCACTCCTCGCCAGATCTTTAGCTTCATGAAGCGTTGGCGAGAAGCTGAATGCAAACGAGTCCATGACCCATTCTACGCCGGAGATGGCCGTAAGGTGGCGGTGAACCCTGTCGAGATCGACGGGAAGTGCATATGGGTGCTGGGGCCGATCATCGTGGGCGGCGGCCCGTCCGGGCTGGCCGTCGCCGCCTGCCTCAAGAAGAAGGGAATCCCGTGCGTCGTCCTCGAGCGCGCCAACTGCGTCGCGTCGCTGTGGCAGCTCAAGGCCTACGACCGCCTCCGCCTGCACCTCCCCAAGAAGTTCTGCGAGCTGCCGCTGATGCCGTTCCCCTCGTGGTTCCCTACCTACCCCACCAAGCAGCAGTTCGTGGCCTACCTCGACGCCTACGCCCGGGAGTTCGGCATCCGGCCTCGCTTCGACGAGGCGGTCGTCGCCGCCGAGTACGACGCGGTGGTCGGATTCTGGAGGGTGAAGACGGCGGTGGTCAATCAGGGCAGGGAGGAGGGCGGCAGGGAGTACATGTGCCGGTGGCTGGTGGTGGCCACCGGGGAGAACGCGGAGGCGGTGGTGCCAGGTTTCGACGGCGCAGGGGACTTCAAGGGGCCCATCCTGCACACGAGCCTGTACAAGAGCGGCGACGCCTTCCGCGGCAAGCGGGTCCTCGTCGTCGGCTGCGGCAATTCCGGCATGGAGGTCTGCTTGGATCTCTGCCACCACGGTGCCCACCCCACCATCGTCGTCAGGGACTCGGTGAGCTTCGTAATACGTATTTCTCTTCCTTCCATTTACATATTCTTTTCTGTAGCTTCTGCATGCATACCACATTCTGTCGTTCGATAGGAATAGCAAATCATTAAGTTCATATGTGGTGTTAAATTACTAATACCTTTTGACTATGTGGTTAATGGCACTGTCACTAATCACCGGCAAAGCGCGTTAAATGAGTAGTTCTTTGGCATGCAAACAAAGACGCTACTTTTGCTCCACTGCTAAATATCTTTAACCAAATTCTCGCGTTCTCAGTTGCCACATCCAAGAAGCAGGCTCTTCTAACTCCAATACTGACAAGAAAAAGAATGAGTTTATCCTCTCTCTCTCTCTCTCTCTCTCTATATATATATATATATATATATATATATATATATATAGAGAGAGAGAGAGAGAGAGAGAGAGAGAGGGGATGTGGAGACTCCACCTGCCAAGATTAGTGTCGAATATTCCCCCACCTTTTTCTGATCTGCGTGGTTGTAATCTTCGACGTCTGCAGGTGCACATCCTGCCACGGGAGATACTCGGACGCTCCACCTTCGGCTTATCCATGTGGCTGCTCAGGTGGCTGCCGGTGCGCGCGGTCGATCGACTGCTGCTGCTCGCTGCCCGTCTCCTGCTAGGAGACACAGCCAAGCTTGGCCTGCCGCGGCCGCAACTCGGGCCGCTCGAGCTCAAGTTGCGCTCCGGCAAGACCCCGGTCCTCGACGTCGGCACCCTTGAGAAGATCAAATCGGGAGCCATCAAGGTCGTTCATCATCCCGCCACAACTCGGGCAGGTTGCATCGTTTTCATCCTTCTCACCCTCGTTCTCACGGTCTCTACCTGCGCCGCATGCAGGTGCGACCTGCTATCAAGAAGCTCATGGAACATGGAGCGGAGTTCACGGACGGCAGATGGGAGGGATACGATGCTGTAGTTCTAGCGACTGGCTACAAGAGCAACGTGCCCTACTGGCTCAAGGTACGCCATCATCCATCCGATACGCACAGAGAAACCGGTGCGTGCTGTCATTGTAGTGATTCGACATTGGCATTGGTTGGGCAGGAGCAGGAGTTCTTCTCGGAGAAGGATGGGCTGCCGAGGAGGGCCTTCCCGTATGGCTGGAAAGGGGAGAGAGGGCTTTACGCCGTCGGATTCACCAAACGCGGGTTGATGGGTGCTTCCCTGGACGCGACGAGGATTGCCGAGGACATCGAGCGATGCTGGAAGGCTGAAGTGAAGACGACGATGGCCTTCGCATGCGCACCAACACGACAAGCGCAAGAATGAGAGGCTTTGAGGGGTTGATTGCAGGAGGAGGGAATCATGTAATGACTAACTTATCTGTACAGACGTATATTGCCACAAAGAGTTGTTGGGAGTCAAAATCTTTGTTTTATGTCTAATGCAATAAAACAGACAAATCAAACTGAGACTCAAAGATCTTAGAGACTTGAGACGTCCACCTCTCTAAGGACCACTACTACTGCGCCATGATCTCATGCCCCTCACAATCTGAAAGGTTGTAGATTCAATGACCTATTCACCATGTTTGCTCGTAACTCTCTTCCTTTGGGCCTTGAGAAGGCCAAAGTAGAGAGTACCTCGTTTCATCAACATGATAGTTAGAGAGAGAGAGAGAGAGAGAGAGAGAGAGCAGAATCCAGTGGGGGAATCGAGACCATGTGAGGATTCCCAAGGTGAAATGATTGAGGAACGAAGGGAGGAGGAAGTGGCGGTCCCAAGTACACTGACATACCAACAAAGGAACAGGGAAAACGCACGCTGGGGGCACCTGATGGAGCTCCATCGACGCCCCCAACATATGAGTGGGATCTCTGTCACTCGCCCCCCCAGTGGCCCGCATCCATCTGATGATTGACTGCACTTTTTGTACTTGCAACGCCGTGCAACTAATCTCATCCTTGTCATGGAAGTTAACACCCCGTCTGGAACCAGATTTGCGTCCATGGATGAGGAAGGTCGATGTTCCCAAGTATAGACCTGCGTACTTTTCCATGCATGTTCTCCAACACATCTCCTCTTCCTGCATGCATACTTTTGGTTAAGAGCCGAGTTTAGCATCGGGAGGGAAACAAAACACATGTACTCCTCCTTCCATGTTTTGTACTGCAAAGTGCGCAAAAGTGGGAACCTCCTCCTTCTGCAGCCCTCCGGAGAGTGCATGCGCGCGGTGGCTGCTGCTTTTGGCCCCTCCAACTCGGTGGCAAATGGGTCCCCGGACACATGCGGCGCTAAGAATTAGCACTCAGTTACTTGATTGCCTTTGTGGCATCATTATTGGCCATTAGGACCATTAAATGGCTGTGATAAGGCCAAAAAAGAAAGAAAACACCCTACGTTAAGAGCCGCCCCACTTCCATGCAGCAAGATGGTCACCGCCATGCTTTTCTTTTCTTCTTCGGTGGTCACGAATGATGATGATGGCTTGGTGCAAGCTTTCAATCAATTCACATGATTCCTCATGGCTTTCAAATATAAACACATCTGTCGATCTCATCAGGAGTGGGACTGCGGCAACCTTGTTGGCCCTGATTAAGTGAAGAGACTGATGGCAAGCAAGGCCACACACTGCTCTCTTTCTCCCCCCTCCACCCACTTGAGGTCATTATTGCGACCACAGCAACAGGGACAGCCTCTCCGGTCTCTTGTCTCTCTCATCCACCGTCCAAGTTGGAATGGGAGAGCGGAGGGAGGCGATTCGTTGCCGTCATAAAGGAGGGCAGTGAGGAGGCAGTAGACCAGTTTGGCTGTTGTCCATTCACCTCCGAACATAGTAGTCAGAGAATCTAGAAAGGAATTAGGGATCTTCCCAGTGAACTGCACTCACCACTCCATGATTCTTACTTTCACTTTCTCCATGTTGTTTGCTTGCATATCTCTCGGTCAGTTCTAATAATTATCATTTATTAATTATCTATAATTAACTATCTTTAATATTTCGATCCTTTGATTTATCACTAAGTAGGTATAGTATTTTCATCAAAATAGTAAGAATAACTAACTACAGAAGATAACATATAATTAGTCCTTGTTTTATGAATACCAATAACCGAAAGAAAAATAAGATCAATAAAAACTCTTCTTTCAATACCGAGAGGGAGGTGTGGCGTGGGAGGCATATCAAAATTCAACACATGGCCGATCATCTTATTGATCGGTGTGAAAAGATTATGAAGATTAAGATTAATTTATGACGGCTGTATTTTCATAAGTTAGGATTAGGATTTATTAATTCTAGTTATTTGAATCCTACTGGCCCTTTGACATCAGGTATATGCTCTTCAAGGTTCCATTCTGACTTTTGTTTGAGACAATTGAGTCAGTCAGGAGGTACTGACTGCTTCAACTGGCCGGCTTCGGGTTAGAGTGAGGCGGGAGGAGCAGCGCTGCGAGGTTGCAGGTGAGCGGAACTCGATGGTGAGCGTTGTCAGATCCACTGATCTTGAGCAACTCATGTAGGAGGTGGGAAACTCGGTGCATCCCAACACCAACAGTTGCCTCGGCCACCCAGCCAGTAGTCTCTCGGTGCAGCAACCTAACTTTGTCGCCGGGCACCCACATGGCCGACCCCAGCGCCATCCCACAGCGGCCCTTCTTCCTTGCTCCGCCGGCCCTCTCCCAACCCCCGTCTCTCTGCCACTGCCGCTCCCAGCCTGTAGCCCAATCACGTCGCGCGGAGGTGGTGGAATCTTCAGCCATGATGCCAAAAGGCCACCGCAAAGGCGGTCTTTGTTACCATGTGAGGAATGTACTCATCGTGAGCACATCAACAACAGCACACAAATGTGGGGTTGGTGCCGGATGTCGATCCTCTGAGAAATCCCCACAAATTATGGACGACAAATCCGCCAGGACGCATCTTAGTGACCACATGATGATGCTTCGGGGTGACCCCTGAAAACTTTTTCCAACAGGGTGGAGAGATGAGTTGTGAGGGACGCTGCCTCCCTGGGCTCAACAAGTTCCAATGGCTATGTCACTGCAGCACACTCTACTCTGCGGTTGCCTTCGTTGTGGGACTGGGTTATTCTTCGGCTTCACCACCATGCCATGACAGGAAGACGTCAACCACGGTTTTCTAAAACCAGCGAATCCAAGCCAACCCAACACTATCAGAAGTGGCATTCTGCTCGCCTGCAGGATCGACAGCATCAGTTCGCAAACAACAGGGATCAGGTTTCACGACCACATTAATCATCCTCGTTTTGCAGGGCTCATTGAATAGAAAACTCTGTTGAACGTCACGACAAATACACAATTTATCCAAAATGGTCATCATATCATGTTGGTTTGGGTGATCACCTTGTGTGGAAGAATATCATTTTTGTTGCTGACGTGAATGGCGCAACACGTCCAATGTCATCCTGTTTGCTTCTGAATTATATCGGCTTTACATCACAAACCAAATGCAAATTCCCTATTTGCCCTTTCTAAACCCCATTAACAAGCCCGCTAATCCAATTTTAGCAGATGGTATATAGACCAATACAAAAGAACCTAACATCCTAAACGAATGCAGGGGATTCTTGAATCTTTTCTCCTCGCAAAATTGTTACAATGATTGCATTTACGGTACATTCATTATGCTACACTTGCTAAAGTACAAGAACACTAATCCAACAAAAAATTATAAAGTACACATCTAAAGTACACAACAAAAAAAACACACACATATCTAACACACTATACTTAGGCTTGACAAATTCCCAACTGAATTATTTTAATTTACGCTTCAGAAGTCTTTGTTCAATCCAACATATGTGCTAGTCATCATTTTGGTTTGAAATTTGCTTGTGGAAGAGTAAGTTGTCAATGATTCAAGGGCTATGGGAAATGAGAATCGGCTACAACATTTGCTCCTTACCTAATTTGTTGGTTTTGTTAAATAGCTCATGGTCCAAAGATTTGCACTTCCATCACCAATGTAATGACCAGCTCCAGCTGAATGCAGACCAAGTCATATAACTGGTAAAAGCACAAAACCCATGTTAGAAAATCTGGAAAAGAATCAGTTATGAGTTTGTATGCTGTCAAAAGGAACCAATATAACTGCACCTATTTCCTTTTTCTGCTCTCTATTGATTGTGATGAATTTATGGTTGTACTTGGCTTCTCAATGCGTTCAGTGGCTCATAGGAACCGCAGCTCCTAAATCATAGGCAGAGTTTCTATGACCTGCACCTATAGCTGCATGATACAATGCCTGCTTACCCAATGGTCTGCAAGCAACGGTAACCGCTCCTGTGGTGTCTGTGTGATGAACCAAGCACCTAATAAGATCCACAAGTATTGAAACATGACTATTGCAAATCTGTTATGGGCCATATCTTGAGCTTCAGAGCCAGACAAAAAAACTGAACAATGAGGGCGCTGACTGCAAGAATTCAACTATTAACTTTGTCTGAAGATGACACTTTGCATAAAAGTAAAATAGTAGCAAAACTTGTTTTCAGAGGTTCTAATGTTCCAAGGATACACCTGAGAGCCAAATGAATAGGTCTGAAAGTCGGGACTTCAACCTAGTTGAAAGTTCCAACCAATGGCTAGAACTTTGTTAGGCACACAATTGTCATGACTATTCAAAAAAGCCTAGTGGCACTGTCACAATATCACAAGAATTAAAAGGCATAAAGAAGTAATATGCTCTTAAAAATTTCTTTAAAAAAAATCCAATACCTGAATATTGATTTCTTCAGTGAGAGTTTGAAGGTTCGACCCTGAAAGGCTCCAGGGAACCCCATGCTTTTCCAACCATTAGTTTGACACGCAAAGGTACTGGAACAACCAATAAATCACTTAGTGAAAAAAAAAAACACGAGGCACTTCAAGCATCCCTAATGTTTTAATGGGAGGTACCCAGAAGTGACGCAGCATTCTCCATGTTCATTTGAAGCAAAATCCCTGCTTCCTTGATGATACCTGGGTCAACCTCCAATACCAATTCATCATGTACCTATACAGCCAGAACAAGAACAATATTCATCAACCTAGATGTCAAAGTTATTATATAAATATGTCACTTTGTTGTTTGATGTCAAACTTATTATATAAATCTAAATACTTCGACAGTCCTTAACTAAAATATACGACACGGTAAGGAATTGCCCAACAAAGAAAGGAATCAATTGATTTATTTTTAATCCAGAACTTATGTTGTTGATGGAAAGCAAACAACAAAGTAGCCACAACAATATTAACTTGTTGAGCAAATTGTGTAATGAGTAGAGTAAATGGCGATGCCAACATCATTTTCATTTTAAGTTCTTCAAGGAGAATATTGAAGAAATTTCAGTATGATCTGATGATAACAACCTGCAAAATTATACGACAACGGCCTTTGACATTTGAGAGTTTCACTGCAAGATCATTGTTCAGATTACCATTTGATCGCCCATCAACAATTACAGAATGAATGTTTATCATAGCCATCTTAATTATGTCTGCAGCAGATCCCTGAAAAATGAACATTCAATAACATTGAAACATGGAGAACCCAGAGATAAGTTTAAAAATTCCTAGCCACCTGACAAATGGAGTTTACAGCTTGTCTTTGAGCTTTAGCCTTCTCTTTGCTATTTCCAAACTTTATTTTTGATAGAAAACGTTTCCTGCCCATCAATGTTTCGACATATCTGCATCATAGTATGGTAGTGTAAATTGTCAGTGGAAATACAAAAAACAAGCATGACGCAAGCCATAATTCACAAACACAGTAACAAGAGCAAACACTCTATTAGCTGAACTGTTTGATTGAAAAGGGGAAATAACGAAAAAGAGTAGATAGTTAAAGTAGATCAGGCATCTCCTCATTCCAAAAATTGAAAAGCACTGATCAAGAAGTAATTGAAAGGGTAACCATGATGAAATGCGTATTCTCAAATCAATAAGTTGATAAACATGAATTTCAAACAAGAAATTCAAGAAGGTACACAAATCAAGGCATGTCATAGAGATTCAAACTGTCGCCAAGATTAAACAAATCCCTTACTAGTTGCTATCATTTTCTTTAGGCTGAAATACTAACACCACATGCCGAAAATCATCAGCTGGATATAAAGTCCAAGATGATTAAGGCCACCATTAATATGAACCTTAACTATTGACTGTGAAATTTCACTTTATTCATGATAGATTGCACATTCAAGATGATACATATTGATTATTATATTATGAAGTATGTACAGAAAGGCCACCACTTTTGTAACCTAAAATAATCAAAATTTGAAAGCTCAAACAACAACAAAGTTGATGTTTCACGTAATTAATTGTAGAAACATTACCAATATGTAAGATAAAGGCAAAGAAATAGAGATGCACACATCAAGTATTTGAAGATGAACCAACCCTTTCTGCCGGCAAGATGCAACTGCTTCAGAAAGCCAAGCAGAAACACCAGGAAATGAGTTTTTAAAGCTTTGTATTTTCTCTGCAGCTTCTTCGGGGCTGCATTGAAGTTGTTCTCCAAGAGTGTTAGCTCCCATACCATACAGGATACCGTATATCAACCTTTTAGTGTAGTCTCTCTCCTCAGAATTAATTGCAGACTCTGGCTTACAAGTCCATCTTGAAGCTATCATTGTAAAAACATCACCATCTGGCTTACTTAAAAGTTCAATTAGTGCTAAATCTTTTGAAAAATGTGCCATTATTCGTAGTTCTATCTGGGAGTAGTCAGCTGTTAGCAGCAACCAGTTATCCTGCAACCAAATGCCACTGTTAATGATGCCAGACAAGTCAGATCTATACAGAACATGATTTCAAAAAGAAGCATTACTTGAGTAGGAACAAAGATGTCACGAGCATTGATAAGATGATGATCACATTCTGATGAGCTTGAGCTGTTTTGATCAACTCGATGGGTCGTAAAAACTACCATATGTTGAACACACTACAAAATCAGATTTAAAAGGTCAGTCAATTATTCAATTTTATGGCAGATAAGGAAAAACAGAAGAAACCTGAAGATTTGGTTCCTCCATAGAAAGGCGTCCTGTTGCTGTCGAGGTCTGGAGCCAATGTCCTTGTATTTTGTACTTTTGGGACTTCACACACAGCTGAGCCCTTGAACAAATTGATCCAAGTGTACTGTTCAAGAGCTTCGACAGGGTTCTGTGTTCCTTAATTACCGAAATGATAGGATGTTGACCCCTACCATTGACACTTGAGCACTCAGAAAAACCATATATTGAATCAAGAACATTAAGTGTCATTATTACAGGCATAAGTGTCAAAAACATGTCAAATCAATTGTTGATGCCTGCATTGTCGTGTGATGAAAATCATCACATGACAAAATGCAGGGTCTGCAAATGCTGTTCATGCCCATTAGAACAATAATTGAAGTAACATATGTTAATAATAAAACAATAAAATATCAAAATAAAAATATTCAATTCATCATCCATGATGGAACAAAATATTCTATGACAGCATTTCTGAATCCATTCCAAGTTGGTTTTCTGACAAGGAAGATGCAACTAGTACCAACACCACTAGTGGTGCCATGGGATCATCAAAGTAGGAACATGCTCAAAAATTGCTCTACCCTAAAGATACAATATACAGGGCCACCATCATTGACATTGCGACTATGATAAAAGTTTGACAACAAAGTTCACTGCCTGCCAGCATAATTGCTTGAGGGAATAATGTTGTATCGACTACTAATTCCAGCCACTGATTGTCATGGCAGTTCAGGACCGCTGATCAGGCAAAGAGACATTATCTAGACATCAACAACCATCCAATAATTTATTTCAGGGTTCTAGTCCGAAAGAGCTAATGATCGATCTATAAAGTAATTAATATAGGAATTCCATTAGATAATGATGGAAATCCTCCACTTCAACCACTAGGTCAATCCCTCCCGGGTCCTGTATCATCCAGTAGGGAGAAATTGGACCATTATTATTGCTAACAACAGTTGAGGAAGCAACTCTGTTGTGCAAGCCAAATGTGACCTACGTTCATTGTGCTTGTTGCACAACACAACACCTGACAATTGTAAGATTTAGAACATACTAGCTATGTCAGAGACAATTGGGTTCAATGTGACTGTTGTACTGGTTCCCACAAGGGTGGCTCCCTTATCCCACGAAAATCTACTTCTAGAAGGTAGGAACGTGAGAATAAAATACAAAGGTTTGTGTCTTACAAAATTCCTATTGGCCCAGAAAAAAATCTAGAAATTTATATTAAATGTTTTTTAATGATTTTAATGGTAGTGAAAATTAAAAAAAAAAGATCTTCCTAATCAAACAGTGGACACTAAAGATACAAGCTTGTTCTCTGAAACCATGATCTAAGTTCTTACAGTGGCATTCATCTCTTGTTTACATGTTAAAAAGGAAACAGCAACGAAAAAAACCAAATCCCCAGTGATGACTGGATATGGACTTACTCCAAGTGGTGAGGCGTCAATTAAGAATGTACACCATGAGAGATGGAGTACCATATAAGAATGCTACTGTGGTCCGACAGGAAGGCGCTATGGTAATTAAATGTTTATCTCAAAATTAAAATTTTTTTTATGGAAAATGCTGTGGAATAGATTGCATACTTCCGACTACATCACCAAAGTCATAGACTCACAGGTCCTTATGACTGGTGTGCAAGTGTGTGGAAGAATCCTCAATTCATTTTTGTTTTCCACCTGTTGCTTTGCTTGCTTATTATGGAACATGACCACCTGAGATCACTTTTAATTGAACTTCAATGATTCTGGCAACTGGATGGGAAATGGTTGGAGGGACAACATGGCAATGTAAGAGAGGAGACGATCTTATCCAGGACAGTTATTGCAAACTCCATATGGCAACTGTAGATAAACAGAAATGAATGTCATTATCGTAACCACCAGACCAATTTACATTCTATGCTTAGGAAACTGGATAAACAGAAAATAGTGTCAGCCACTATCAATTTCCTGAGTAATATCCAGAGGGAATGTTCAGATATATAGAGGCAAAGATTCTCCACAAGAGAAGATGCGTGATTTTGTAATACTATGTGATGGATCTTATTCTTCTAATGATGCAGGTTTGGGATACATAATCAAAACCAAGGATGGTCTACTACTGGTTGTGTGGGCTGTATGGTGCAAGTCCCAAGGCAGGCTGAGGGCAGGGCCATTTTGGCAGCCTTGAACAAGGCAAAACTTCAAGGATAGAGGAATGTAGTTGTTTGTACAGACTCTCTTGAATGAATCAACTTTGTAAATGATCACAAGCAGCTGCCTTGGCACCTACAGAATCTACAATTTACTTACTTTTAGTATTACTTAATTCAACTCACAAATTCCACAATGAATCTGTTGATTCCGCATCATAGGATCGGTCAGTGTCACAATGGATGAATCAAAATTTTCTACCTATGTCACACATAGTCTTCATCTATAATGACTGATGAATCCAGAATTTTCAATTGGACCTAAACTAATTCTGTCAATTGATCTTTTCTTACCATAATATTTTGTAAAACTTGAAACTTACGTAAGTGTCTTATCAACATATGTAGCAAAAGAACATACGGCTTGCCAAGGAGGTCGACGTTGTTAAATTCTAACATATACAGTGAATCTATAATGATTCAGCGCATAGACTAGTGAACTGGGGAAAGGTGACTAATTCTATAGCTTTTTGGGAGGACAATTTTGATGGGCATGTAATGCCTTTATCCATGTTCTACGAGAAGTTTGAGTTTTATTGAAATTACCGTTCCTTCTCAAAAAGAAAACAAAAAAAAGAGATAACATATAGCAAAGTAGATACCTTAACTGATCTAAAGAATGCTTATCTGTGCTAGGATGTAGTTTTCCCTTATTACGTCCCTGAGGAATAGGCAACTTTAAATGTGTATATAGGACATTTGCAATATCTGCAGCAGTATAAAGTGAGAAGGCCATCCCGGCAAGTCTGTAAGCTTCCTTCTCCAGCTCCTTCAACTTTCTCATTAACACATGCCTCTCACGAAGGCATGCCTCCATGTCAACAGCCATGCCCCAATGTTCCATGTCAGCAAGGACTTCAACCTACAATGATTTGTGAAAAAATAGGGTAAGAAATCAGATGTGGTACAAACAATGCAATGACTAATTATTCTGTGAGAGCTTAAAAATCAATAAAGAATACCAATGGATTCTCGATCTTCATAAGCACTTCAACAAGTCCCTCTGCAACCAGAAGTTTCCATAAAACAGAACCTAAAGCACGTACTTGTGCCACACGGCGGCAACAACCATTATGTGCTGCTTTACGCATTTGATTTCTCCACCTACCATCCCGATTAGCAGCTGCAGCAGCCTCATTAGATAACCGTCTTTTGACCACCTATATAATGGCATGAAACAACACATTTCCAGTTGTCAAATGTTACTTGAAAAGTTCAGAGTTTCCAATAAACATTCTCATTGCTGGTGTATAAACCAAAAGATGAAGTCCAAATAAAAACTTCTGTGACTAATAGGTGGTCTAAATCTAAGAAGATCTAGAAACACTAGGCAGAAAGCCAAAGCATACATATGAAGTATGAAACAAATAAAGAAAATTTTCTAAATCTCTAATGGTAAACTTGAAAGTTCTATAAGAGGGCTAGCAGCAAACATTGGTTCTGGCACTACAAGTCCATATAAAACTTGGCATGGGTTCAAGTAAACCAACTTCTCTGAATGCAACTGTCAGATTGTACATCTAACCCTCCCCAAATCCAATGGTGATAGGAACATCATGTAAGATTGAATGATCAAATGACGCAATACACATAACCGCATGTGCCATCAACCTTGACATTCTCAGCAAATGAAATGATTAGAAGAATAAGCCCACTAAAGAAAAGAAAAAGGAGTAAAATGCAAGAGACTAACATAGAAAAACTAAAACATGATAAAAACCAAAAAACAGACATTATTATGTAGGACACTATTATATGTCCTAAGGAATGTGCAAGTTCAATTTTAAAAAATAATGTTAGCAGTAAGTTAATATCTCAACTTCTATCTCTCATGGAACAATGTGGAGACAAATCAGGTCCTTACAGCCTTAGGACATGTGAACAAAGATGTCAATATCTTAGCACAATAAGTACAAGTTTTTTGTAGCATTTTGCCATGTAGATAGTGTGCAACAGTGGAATGTGACAACCAGCATGGTCCCATACAAACCAATATTAATGAGACAAGTTACAGAATGCAGCATCTATATTGGATACTTCGAAACACATTAGACTATGTGGATCACCAAATACATATGCAATGCTCATACCATCTAAAAAGGCAACCAGACAACAGGCAATATGTACATAATTTGGGAATTTGACATAATATGATATAGACAGTCTCCAACATCAATTAAGTATTTTTGCATGGTTGGTATACATTACATATGTGTTTCTGAATTAACAAGCTGTAATATCCAAACCATTTTGAGCCAGCTATATAAATCCTTTTCCTCAGCAAGCTTAGTTTCATACAATCTGGAAGATTAAAATAATTACCTAAATAGCAGATTAAGTATCCTATATGCAACAAGTGTAATTAAATGCCATGTCTACACGTCATGCCTTACTTTCTAAAAAATCATTGTGTCATGTGCATGTCTCATGCCCTGTCCAAGATTCATAGTATAAGCTGTTGATTCGATATATAAGCATACCTTTGGCAATGTAAAGGGTGAAGCACCAGTCCCTAACTGGGATATGAAAGGGTACAAAAGGCATTAAAGACAAATATGACAGACATATCAAGGCCCTTGCCCATCTAAAATTCAATTGGTAGAGTTTTAGCCACTAAACAATTTTTTTAAACCATCCTATATATATATATATATATATATATATATATATATATATATATATATATATATATATATATATATATATATCGAACTCTACCAACTAACAACTGAAACAAATAATAATAATGCATCTGAAAATTACAGCATTGTTGAAAACAACATCACAAATTAGCCTAACAAAGAGCTAACTGGAACCCTATGTCAAATGTTCAAGCAAAATGTTCCCACATGAAAATAAAACATGGAACATAAATTCAATATTCAATATAATACATATAATACAATTGACATCATTAAACTAAATGGATCATGAATTTATTAAAACTACCTTCTCGAGGTTTGGAGTTGATTTGCTTTCCTCATCAGGCCAAAGAATCCATGACACCAAGCATAGATCAACTCCATTATGCACAGACACAGATGGTAATAAAATAAATGAGTCATCAATTATCTTAATATCGTCCCATTTTATATAGTCACCATTGAGCCACCCAATTTTCTGGACAGAAGCACAAGGAAATTTTAAAGCCTGAATCTGTATTTTTAAGTTCCAAGTTGTCTTCCTAACACCATCTTGCCCCATGATTTTAGTAATCCTGTTCCATCTGCTTCTTGCAAGCTCCCATATGTCAAATTTATCTAAATTACTGCAGGCAGCCAGATCTTTAGATAAATTGCAATAGTAAACTGGTGATTTATCCCAACAAACGGCCAAGCCAAAAACTTCATAAAAGACAGAAGATTGCGAGTTTGGTCGTTTTAAGAAATGAAGATCAAAACAGAATTCATTAACTGAAGCCCACTTATCCAGGAAGCAGTCAAATCCACCAGGAAAACTGCTTGCACTAATAGGACCTTCAGATTTCTTATTGCTGGTATTCCCATTTAAACCAACCTTATCTCCAGGTCCAGGGTTACACTCGACTCTCATCTCTATAGCAGCATTAGCATGGTTAGCTGTTTCCCTCTTGATCAAGCTCCCAACATCGGTATCATTACCATTATACTGCATTGGTATTGCTGAACTTGTTTCTCCAGCAGCCTTCATTGTCTCGACTAAAATTTCTCTGTTACCTATAGGAGAAGCACTATCAGAGTTGACAATTTTATGATCTGCAAGTAGACTTTCAGCAGGCTGAACATCTTTGCTAGGATCTTCTCCGAAACAGGGCATTTTACCACCTCCAGGGGACTCGACTATATCAGAAAGCAAGGGTCGTGAAAACTGGGGCACATGAACTCCAAGTGACTTTAAAGCAGAAAATGCAGCAAGTCTTGATTCCTCTGCTTGGTCAAGAACAATTTTTCGTGCACTATTCTTTATCTTCTTGGCTACACCAAACTGCATGCGTCGAAGCTTTGAATCATCTAACGTACATTCCAAAAACATAATATTATCACGAAAAGTTCACACCAAAAGGTATTAATTGGAAAACTAGCATAAAAACATGATCAAGAAAAAAGTAGTAAAATTATATATTAATATGAATAGAACCAATCAACAAGAAGAAGAAGCTCCAATATCCTAGCCATTTGGGTCACTTATGTTTTTCTTTTGCCGCCGCTGAGCTCGATAATCATGCACTGTACCAAGCATGATTACAAATTTTGCCAAATTTCTGAAGAATTGGAATATTTCACACAGTGATACTCATGATAGTGACATGAATTATATTACTGTTTCACTATATAGTCTGAAAACATCACATAGTATTGGCAAATTAAGCATCAAAATTAAACTGATCATTGAGTTTCATTGATGACTACAAATTCACATATAGTCATTAATAAATCAAAATGTAAAGCATACATCCTTTGCTTACAAGTTGGATCCATCTACTTTATGTTAACTACTGGTCCAAATTCCTTGCCATATAACATCTTCCTCCAACAAGCAGGAACATGCTATGCCACAAGCCTAAAAAGCCTGCAGCACTGCACCTCTCCTATCACAGGAAGCTTCAAGCTTTTAACCCAAGAAAACACATCATTGACAATGCAGAATCAATTTACCTGTACGAGTTTTAAATAACCTCTAGTCCATGTTTTGAACTTCTCAACAATTACCTCCACACTTGGTGTACAGACCCTTTCTGCAACATCATATGCCATAACAGCAATTATAGATGAAAACAAATTCTTTTGAATATTTTTCCATGTTCTGTTTTTAGAAAAAGATGCAAAAAATTATAACCATTACAATTTTTTTTTTAAGGGCGAAAAACAGTCTATACTTAGACGACAACTATCAGATGATCTTGTTATAAAAATTCTACGGTAATACAAGGACAACGTCTTTAGCAGGAGAGAAAATATAATTTATATGGTGCCAACACCAGCAATCAGTTATTTGTGTGTAAATTTTATTTGAATTTAGAGCAAACTATTTGGTCGCCCAAATAATGGAAGAATTTATAAGTAAATTGGCGAAGAAAAGGAAAAGCAACATAGCAAACTTTCTCATTGACTTCAAACAAAGCTAGGCAAGCACAAGTTAGAGACAACGACTGTTAAACTCAATTATATTTAGCTTAGTTTTCTTTACAAAAGGCCAAGAATAAGTGTGGGTACTCAAAATATTAAAGTTAGTTTTCTTTACTCAGACCAAGAATAAATGTGGGTACTCATAATATTAGAGGTCAACTGCCATGAAATGATAAGAATTTGGAGGAAGATCACATAAAACAAGAAATCACCTTGGTGAGTCCATGCAGAACTATCAAACATAGCTTTAACAATCTCAGTAACTGATGCTTCAGCAATGGCTAGAGGAGTCCGCAGACCAGCCTTATAAAGTGCCCGTGCTCTTGAACCCTTTCCAAGGATGGGAAATAACAAGAAATATGAAAATGGTTTTTCACATAACATAAAGTACAAAGAACAACACTATTCAGAGTAGAAGTTTGAGTCGTAGTACTTTAACATGTGGTATTGTAGTAAGTTCAACAATCTCTGCCCTCACTCCAAATGAAACACGATTCTGGAACTTAGCAACAAGCCCTTGTAAATCATGCCAGCCAAGCCTCTCACAGAATACAGACACCATCAAGGCAAATCTGCCAGCACTTTCCTGTAAAGCTTGAAGCATGCCTCTAGCAACTCTGAAGGCTTCACAAACATCAGAAACAGGGACCTCCTGCATAAAGGCAGATTTATAAGTAATTCACAGAAGCAATCTGAAAATATAATCATGCAGAGTTGTAGACAACTCATTTTATACAGAAAAGCCTGGAAATCTTCTACAAGGAAAGAAACAATGTAGTCAACTATGACAAAGTTAATGAAAACAGCCCGAACATAATGAACCAAAAATTATAAAGTAAGCAGCTGCATATTAAAGATAAAGATTAGTTTGAGGCATCAAAATCACATACATACACACATGAATATCCACTTCATGTGATTCCAACAACAATGCAAGCAACCAGCCACCAAGCCAAAGATGAACCATCAAATGCAACTTTGATGAGTCATATGTACTGTGAAACAGCCACTTGTTCGAAATTTCTCAATACAAATGCGACAGACTGGCAATAATTATGGATAAAAAGTTAGCCTATCAACATTTCTTATATGATTAATTATTAGCCAAAAATTTCAGAAAATATCCTTCAACATGTAGTGATGGCAACAGGATGGTATGCAACAACAGAACTAACAAATTATGGCACAAGAACAAATGATCTTATCAAGCATCATATAAGCAGTGGAAAATTTAACATTCACATCCAAGGTTGTCCTTCGTTTCAACATTTATTCCTTGACAACCATCTTCATGCGTGAAGATGATCTCATCATCGGAAAGGTCTCTGCTCTTTTTTATCACAGTTATAACAAAAATGATTAATTATAACAAAACTATAGCTCTTAAGTTAAACAAAAAAATTCCCGGAATATGATGAAAATCAACTCACCTGTACAAGCCTTGATAACATCAATGCAACATAAAAACGTTTTGATACACGTAGAGTTTGTTCATTGGATAACATTCCATTGTCAACTTCCGAATTTCGAGTTTGAAACTTTTCATTCAAACCACTCTTTTTTCCTCTCAATCTATTTTGAACAGGCATCGGTGCACCATGAGCCATGCGCATCAAGAAGGGTTCTGTTACACCCACTCGATTGCCAACTGACTGCATTTATCAGATTTTGGAGAAAATCAGAGGGATATAAAAGCAGCATGGGCTAGCAGTAATTGACAAAGACAGAAGGGAAAACTGAATGTCAAAAGAAAGCTGTACAGTTGTTACAAACTAATAGCTCGAATATCTGCCAACAAATTACAGCTATTGCAAAGTTGTCTAGCATAAAATAAACTGTAAAAAATGTTCAAGGTGATACCATAGAGAAACAGCACAAGGATCCCAACTTTCAGCAACTACATTAAAAATGTTAAGAATTCCAACATTGAAAATTCCAAGGCATCACATCCAAGGTTCTTAATTTCATACCGTACCGACGTTTCGAACTTTTCTCAATATGGTACGGTATGAGTGTACCGAGCGGTACATCAGAGTGTACTGCTCGGTATACATATATATATATATACACATATATATATATATATATACACATATATATATATATAAAGAAAAAGGAGGCGTATGCTGCCTCGACGACGTTGCGTCCTTTTCGTCTCCTTGTCGCGTCGGATGAGGAGAAGACCGTGTCTTCTCCTCATCTGCGGTGTTCGATGAAGACGTCGAAGGCCGCAAACATCTCTGAAGAACGCAGCGACGACTGCAAGCGTCTCCAACCTTCGGCAAAGAACATGGCAACGAAGAAGCCGAGCCACCACCTCTCCATTACCTCTTGGACTGGGATCGTCGAGGGAGGGCGACGTCGGATCGGGAAGCGTCGAGATTCTCTCGATTCTTCTCCCTCTTCTCCCTTGACGCTTCTTCTTCCCTTGTTGCAACCAGGCTGATACCGTCCAGTAGCGGGTGGCGACAATTGAAATTGACCGTTACCGACCTGTTTCGAGCAGTAACGGTTGAAATATTAACCTTACTACCCAATACAACCCTGTAATGTCCGATACAGGGCTAGATCAACGGTACCGCCCGATAGCGAGCGGTCCGTGTATCAGTCTGCTGGCGGATCGGTACATACCGTCCAGTACGGGCGGTATCATTCAAAATTAAAATCCTTAATCACATCCACCCCTAAAAATTCACATATAGTCAGTTCTCGAAGTGTCTCAATGATGACTTAATCCAGCTAATAACAAAATGAGCAAAGCACAAGAAATATTTGCACCTCAATAGCAGAAAAGGTATATCTACACCTCATAGTACTGTAAACTAATATTTAGGATCGTAAGACATTTTGTTTAAAATTTTTCTGATGTAGACAGCATTTTGTAATTGACCACATATAATTTCTTAACAGTGGCAAATGTTACATCCTTGTCTAAAATATGATATTGGAATATCATATCACCTTGTTCTTCATAACTTGAGTATCCCCACCTCACAGGAGCGAGAAATGCCTATGGCAGCAAAACTCTCCAACAAACCAAGCAAAAGGAAAGAAATGAGTAGAATATGATCATTAGTTTTTTCAAGGTTTCTAGTACCAACCATGGACATAATTTCTTTTGAAGCAAAGAAAGACCAAAGTGGATTTTATGCTTGAGTGTTGAACACATCAAGAATTTTGCAAAATTAGTAGCAGAAAACTGTATAAACTTCAAAAATGGCGGCAACCTAGACCTTCAAGATTAAGAAACCAATAAAATGGAATCACTGGAAAAGTCTCTGAAAAAACCCATATCCAAAAGATTCAATCTTCCATACTCATGATAAACGTTTCAGTAATAACTCTAACCAGGTGATACAATGCTTCCCTAAAAGTGTCTCATCTTTTATTTATTATTAGATTACTTATCCAAAGCAAATCATGCTGCCATGTCCGACCAGTTTGCAGCCTAAAATAGAAACAGGTACTATAATCCTTTTCTATGCAATACAGAGCAGAAACTACAAGCTTTCATAACAGGAGAACAAGTATCAAATACATGTATAAACACGGGGAAGGAATCAATATCATAATTGATGCAACTAACCACAGACATGTAAACTTTGATAAGCTAACACATACCAGGTTTTCAATGAACAAGACGAAGAAGAAAGAACAAAGGGCTAATGATCACACCTGGTCAAGAGCACACATTTCCATAAATCGTTCATAGTATAATTCCCAGTCAGGTTCAACTTCAACATTAATGGGAGTAACCAAGTACACTAAGTGCAAATCAGATGCAAGAACAAAACCCTCTCTTGCCCTCAAAAGATCATCCAATACAACCTGCAGAGAGGAAGAGATGTGGAATAAAGTCGAGCAAAGAAAATTAAGTTTAAATTAAACCTATAACAATAATAGACAGATATATATGACTTTAAAACTTGCACAATCCTACCAGTGACTCTTCAGGGGTAAGAGAACTTCCAAAAGCAGCACGTCCAAGCGGGGTTGTGCTGTACAACTTGGTATCTTCATTCCATTTGAGAAATTTCTTGTGACACAACCATCGAAGAGAATCTTGAGCAGATTTAACAACATCTTGGAATGGCTTTGTTGAGTTCAGAAGTGTGCATCTAACATAGCGATTGATGTCATGTGCAGTTTGCACAATCCCACCAGCAACAACTTCCATTATCGCATGAGTCATCCCATTTTTATCTTCAGATAGACAAGAGTGCAATGGGGGGCAGCAATCATTCAGTATAGCAGCAATTCTTTTGGCCTCATCGGCCTTGCAGATAAGAATCTGGTTTAGAAAAAAAATGAAAAAAAAATTAAAAATTTATGTTACTCATTCAGAGATACCCAACCAAACAATGAAAAAGACACCCATTGAAGACAGCAACTTACACTCTCCCCTTTTGTGTCTATCCCAGTTCGACCTGCCCGACCAGCCATTTGTCTATAGCGTGTCCCATCAATAAAATCACGACCAACCCTTGGTTGTCTGAATATAACCCGTCTTGCAGGCAAATTGACTCCAGCAGCCAAGGTAGAGGTAGCAGTCAAAACACGTACAAGTCCTTTACGATAGCATGTTTCAATAATCTCTCTTTCCTCAACCTGTAAATGTTGTGGTGTGATATGGCTACAAATACAGAATAAACACACTACATATATGACAGCTTCATGTGTTCAATAAAACTACTAAACAATGTTAAAAGCGAGTTCACAGCCAGTTAACTCTACGACACACACACATACTGTTGAAGTAAAGAACGCTTCAAAGAATTACAATGACATCAAAGAAAAATGGGAGCTTTACTAAAATTTTATGTTTATGCCTTTTAGTGCCACAAGTAGTCTAGGACAGAGGAAGAACATAAGGATGATCCAAATTTATATGGGCAAAACCATGACATAATCAACACAACTTAGCGATATCCAGAAACATATAAGTGCACATATGCACAATCATTAGGAGAAACCACATGTGCACACCTAGACTCCCACTAAAAGTTTATGCAAGCCAAAGGAAGAAATAGAAACAAGCACATTAACTTGATCATAACTTGTAAGAAGCAAAGTTCCTAAATTATTTGTACTTAAGTGAGCAATCAATATATGAGAATCCTGCTAAAGAGTCCTGTATTATGCTGCCCAATATGTAATGTATACCATGGGTATATATGTCTCAGTGAAGTCACCAGGCGAGGCGAGGCGAGGCCCGGGAGCCTCGTAAATGGTCCTAGAAAGTGCCGCCCAAGTGCGTGACTGAGCTCATGAGTCGAGTGGTTCAGAGGTAAATGTTGTTCGAGTCGAACTTGAACCGAACCTAATTGGAGTGGCCCCTTGAGATCAAACCATAACAATGTGTCTTCCAAACAACCCCCCAACACACACACACACATGCACAAAACCTACCCCTTGGAAAACCTAATCAACAATGGGTATTCCTCTCCATCGACAAACGATGACAATGTCTTCTTCAAAAAAGAGGCTTCCATGCATTGAGAGGATTTATAGGAAGCTCTTCTTCTCACAACAACTCTCTTCTTTCCTTCCCATTGTCATCTCTATTCCCTCATTGTTGCTCCCCCCTCCTCCACCTCGGTAGATCCCCTCACTATCCTCGCCTTATCCTCAACCCTACCTCCCACCCCTGCCATCCTCCAGTGTCAAGCTTCCCAACCTCAACAACCCCCTCTCCTTCCTCCTCCCACTTCCCCTCCCAACTGATAGCTACCACACCCTCCTCCTCTAATAGCTCTTTACTCTCCTCCCAATCAACAACAACCCCCTTCTCATACCATGGTAATCCCCTCTCTCCTCCTCTAATAATCCCCTCTCTCTCCTCCTCCAATAGCTCTATGCTCTCTTCCCATCTGACAGCAATCCCTGTTCCCAACCCTAATAGCCCCTCCTCATCCTCCTATGTAAATTTTCTTTTAATATAATTAATAAATTTTTTAAAAGATTGAATTTGTCATTCCTACTACCTAGTGTTTTGGATTGTCACTACAATTTTCGATCTTAAGTCATGGTACCTCAAATGAATATCAATAACAAAATAAAAAGAGGATCATGTATGGAAGTTTAATTATTTAAAGGACCCAAAGGATCCTAATTTTGTATCATGTATGTTTTATGATAAGAAACCGAAAGGTGCCATGATTTGTTCAAAACAACATCAAGTAGGGACTTTCAAATATGTTTACACATCTTAAAAGTGACGTGCAAAGGTGATAGAGGCATATATGAACAAGAAAAAGATGCAAAAGATTGAATCACATGGTTGATTATCTAAAGAGGAAGAGGAAGATGTCGAGAATATTGGAGATAGTGTTCAAGAGAAAGATGGCATAGAAGAGGTAAATGCCAACGATGAGAGAGTATCGGATAGGAGAGCAATGAAGTTGTTATTGTAAATATGTGAAAAATTACACAAAAGAAAGGACAAATGGGCTTGTATATGTTTCAAGAATCAGATAAAATTATGTAAAGCCAAAAAAGGGCAAGGTTAAGGCAGATATGATAAAAAAGCAAGAAAATGAACAATTCAATATATTGGAGATAGTGTTCAAGAGAAAGATGGCATAGAAGAGGTAAATGCCAACGATGAGAGAGTATCGGATAGGAGAGCAATGAAGTTGTTATTGTAAATATGTGAAAAATTACACAAAAGAAAGGACAAATGGGCTTGTATATGTTTCAAGAATCAGATAAAATTATGTAAAGCCAAAAAAGGGCAAGGTTAAGGCAGATATGATAAAAAAGCAAGAAAATGAACAATTCAATATGTTACTTCTTTTATGAGGATGTTGCTCACTTCTTCTACAAGGAGGTATTCTTTTCATTGCAACCCGTTAGATAGCTCTAAGCATATGATTAAAGCTATTGGAAGACATGATCCTATATTAAAGTCTTCAACATATAATAAGTTGAGAGTTACAATATTAAAAAAGTTGAATTACACAAATAGTTTGATAAATAATCATAAGGATGCATGGGCAAAACATAATTGTAAATTATTCTATTATGTTAGATGCATGGACCAATAAAAGATGAAGTATAATCAACTTGTTGGTCAATTGTTAATTAGGAGCTATGTTGGTTAATTTGATTGATGTATTTTTTATAAAATATAAAGAAAAATTTTTTTAATAACATGACAAGTTTGTAGAAAAATAAGAGCAGAACATTGTTCATGTTATAACACAATGGAAGCAATTATATCTTAGCCGGTACATAATAGATGCAACTATATTTTAGCTAGTACGATTTTTTTCTTTGAATATTTTAATTATCTTGATTTTATGTTTTAGACACTTATCAATTATAATTTCCTATTTTTAGGTAAGTTACTCCAAGCAAAAAGGCTGCATTTGTATTGGACTCCATGTGTGACACATTATATTTATATGATATTACAGGATATTAAAATGGTTATTTATCTAATATTAGAGGATATTAGAATGGTTATTTATCTAATATTAGAGGATATTAGAATGATTACAGACCTTGTAGATTGCATCTCTATGATCTTTCAGCATATTATTTGTGTAATTCAACTCCTTTTCAAATGATGGAACTCTCAACTCATGATAAGTTAAAGATTTTAGGACTGTCTTACAATAACTTCAATCATATACGATAATTTAGAACCATAGCTATGCATGACTTTAACTAGTTCTTGAAACATATACAAGCTCGTTGGTCCTTTTTTATGTAATTTTTGACTTCTTGGCAAAATTGACTTCCTTTGCTCTTCTATCTATTATTTTATTGTTACTAGCAGTCCTTAAAGATTGCATCTCTATGATCCTACATCAGACTTCACCTTATACTCTCTTGTCGCTAGCATTTACATATTTCGTACCATCTTCCAATGGAACGTCATCTGCAAGATTCTTAACATCTCTCTCTTCCTCTTCAGATAATCATTCAAGTCATTCAATCTTTTGGGTCTTTTTTTCATTTACATAGATGCCTCTATCACCTCTACAAAAGCACTTTTTACATACATAATCATTTCTATAAATCCCTACTTAATGTTGTTTTGAATGAAATATGCCACATTTAGTTGTTTTATTGTAAAAAATGCATGTTAAAGCATTATGATCCTTTGAATAATTATAATTTCATGCAAGATCCATTTTTGAGTTACTTATAGATGAATCACTTGAGGTATTGCCTCCGGTATTAAGGATTCAAGATCCCAAAACTGTAGTGGCAATTTCAATCATTTAAACAATTCATATATTAACAGAAAAAATTAACATAAGCGAAGGAGGAGAAGGAAAAAGAGGATGGAAAGGGGGTTATTGGGGTATGCTGAGGGACTGATGTCAGATGGGAGGGGCACAAGGAGCTATCAGGTAAGGAGGGAGAGGGGACTATTGGGGTATGGAGAGAGGGTTACTGTTGGTTGGGAGGAGAGCAAGGAAATAATCGAGGAGGCTATGGTTGATGTAAGTTGAGAAGGAAGCAGGAAGCCATCGGAGGAGGAGAAGGGTGTGGTGGTTATCACTTGGAAGAGGAAGAGGGAGGAGGCAGGGTTGCAATTGTGGTGGAGAAGAGGAAAAAAAAGGGCGTTATAGGGAAAGAGGAGGCAGCAACGAAAGAAAAATGAGAGGGGGTTATCGTGGAGGAGAATAAGCAAGCAACGACAGTGAAGGAGGAAGGAGAGGGGGGTTGTCGGGAGGAGAAGGGGGTGGTGGCGAAGGATGAGGCTATCAGGTTCGAGGGGCAACATTAGAGGACAATAATGGGGGCTATCGAGAAGAGGGGTCAAGGGAAGCTCGATGTGGGAGGGTGGGAGGGATGACTACAGAGGAGGTGTAGGCATGGACAACAAGAGCTATCGAGGAAGAAGAGAAGGGAGGGAGGATGAGGAAGAGAAGCAATTGTAGCAGAGGAGGGACAGGGGGTTGTCAGGGTTCAAGGAGGCTCAATAGGGAGGGGTAAGGGGCAACTAGATAGGACGAAAAGGAGGGAGGGGAAGTAGAAGAGAGTTATCACTAGAAGAAGCTGTCAAAGATCGTATGGAAGCCTATTATCGAAGGAAGATGCCATCATCAATTATCGATGGAGAGGAAGGCGCTAACGCCCTTCATTAATTAGGTTTTCAAAGGGGCATGGGGTTGATCCAATTCGATCAAAACAAAATTAACAAACCATAACATGACTCAAATTAGATTTGGATGGATGCTGATCTGGTTTGATTGAACCAACAACTCAGATTGGGTTTGGCTCATGAGAGTGCCAAAACCTCACGACACCTAGGCTCAAGCACGCACCTGCGCTACCCCAATTCATGGCACCCACTCGAACCACTTACCGGGTCCTTGGGCCTCGCCTCACCCAAGCACCTAGTCAAGACTACGATGATCTTATTAACACAGATAATAAGACAATGTCAAAATCGAAAAATATATACATATATATACATACATATACATACATATATATACATATATATACATACATATATATATATATATATATACTTATATATACATACATATATATACATATATATATACATATATATATATACATATATATACATATATATATACATATATAAAAGCTTATGGTAGAGTCGAGGAAACAATTCATAAATTTTACATGAGAATTAAACAATTATAAGGACAACATTGCAATCATAATATAAGGACACTATTTAAACCCAAAATTGTTTTATAGCAACTCCATTATAAAGTTAATGCAGAAGTTGTATCCGAATTATATCAGGGCATTGCAAGATTAATTCTTAACAATAAAGCTCATGATAAGATCATAAATGAATTATCAAGGCCATTTTAGAATCTCTATAGCAATTCGATCTATTGAATCTCCGACTTAATCTCCAGGTATTTGTAACTTCATATAATTAAACACCATGTAAATGTTTAAAGTAAATTTACAACTAAATAATGGAGTCTATTTGGAAATCACACCAAGCATACACCAATTTGGTATTAATATTTCGAGGTTGACTTGTAACACTTCAAGTTATGTACGAAATTATAGTGTCTTTAAGAATATAACTGTACAGAAACAATTTAGTTTTAACAAATATATTATTTTTTATAAATGAAGCAACTAATTACACTTAATTTGTATGTCAACACATATTCACAAAGAAAAAAACTTAATGGAGCATCAAGATGGAGCATCAAGGACTACATGATTTTATTCGCATAAAATATAATCAAGCACTTAAGGCTCATTATAATTTATGAGATACCATTGATCCCATTGCATTAGATGATATCGATGATTCAAACAAATGGCTAGCGGGAGAAATGGGTGCTAACTTGTAAAATGCCAAAGAAGATCTTATTTTTTATGACAATTTTTCGTCAGGAGTTATAAAAAGAGATTAGGGTGTTGAAGAAATATAAATATACACAAGATAACTCTTGAGAACAAAGATGGATGCAAAAACTTCAAATTTATCGCTTGCCTGTCGAAGAAGAAGAACCTTATTCCGAAGAAGATATATAAGAGCTTAAGGGATATAAATCAGTTGAAGAGGAAGATGAGATAAGATTAAGAATGATGAAGTGGATTTTGATGATCATTGATGTTAATCTTGTTTTGTTTTGTCATTTTGTTATTAGATTTTGACAATGTAGTTTCGTACTTTAAATGAATGTAATTTGATATGTTATTTTTATTTTAGTGATCATATTCCTTAATGATAATACATTTTTTAGAAACTTTAATATTCACGAGCACCAAGTGCTTAGAGCTTCGGGCTTTTTTGGCACCTTGGTAGCACCTAACGCTTTTAACTACATTGATATCTTGACACCAGACATGTATTGATTCCTGGCCAACTGATAAGGATCCGATAATGCACCACCAGTATATCAATACAAAGCACATTGGCATACCAATTCAAACAGGTTGGAGGGGGAGGAGAAGAGGTGAAGGGGAAGGAAATATAAGAGAATGTAAAGAGAAATGGAGTAAGAGGAGGCAGAGGAAAAGTATGGAAACGGTGAGCCAGCAGACGACCTAAGAATATGGGCAACAACAACGACCAACTAATGCATCATGTGACAGCGAGCGACAACAATGAACAATGGGTGATGCAAGCATCAAATGATGTCAAATAGTGGACGATAGTAGCAAGAAACAGGAGACATGAGTAGTGGACAAGACGAGGCAAAGAGAATTGAGATCGAGAGAGAGTGAGAAAGGGGAGTTAAACAAACAATTGTCACTATCAGAAAAAAATAATTTTGAACTATAGAATGAAATTGCATGGTCCACATGTCATCCATGCCTAAACTGATAAATAATGCCTAATACACAACAATCCAAGCAAAATTTAAAAACATGGTACATATGACTTGTCCAAAAGGATCTGCTCAAATTACCAAACCAACCAAAACAGCCCAAACCATTCTTGATAGCTTTATTTCTATCGATTTTGGTTAAAACTTAGCGAATTTTAACCCAAAAAAAAAGAAAAAAATTCAAGCAGTTTGCAATAAGGATATAAAGCTAAGCACCTAAACTAACTTGCGAGTGATGATTGAAGTATTTGACACACCAAATTAAGGCTTTTACAACAACAACCATTTATTATCCTTCAATTTGCATAGAGAAAGAAGCAAAAAGGACATGATGCAATCCAGTGATTTAAAAAGCATTAGGCACCAAAAGGCGCCAAGGTCCAAAAACGCCCGAGGCGCTAGGCGCTCGTCCGAGCGAAGCGAGACACTAAAATATAAAAATATATAATACAATTAATAAATATAATTATTTAAATAAAAATATGATATTAAATTAAAAAAATCTTACAAAATCACAATATCACATTAACAAAAAATCTCAAAATTCAAAACAATAACAATAATTTTAAATAAATAAAAATTAGCAGTATTAAAATCAAAATAATATATTATTAATCTAATAAATAAAAAAAATTGTTACTAGTACACAATTAACAGTATACTATTAATATACTGTTAACAGTATACTATCGAGTCGATGTGAGAAGAGGTAGCAGCGAGCAACGACAACGGCAGCGGGAGCGGGAGAGGCGAGCGGCGATAGTGGCAACGGCAACGATAGCAACAAGAAGCGACAGAGCAGTGAGCGACGACAATGGCAGCGAGCAGCGGCAACGACGAGCGACGACAGTGGCAGTGGTAGCAACGAGAACCAACAGCGGGAGTGGCGAGCGACGACAGTGGCAGCGGAAATGGTAGTAGCGAGCAGCAACAGCGGGAGCAACGAGCGGCAATAGTGGCAACGACAGCGGGAGCGGGAGCGACGGCAGTGGAAGTGGGAGCGGCGAGCGACGATAGTGGTAGTGGTAGCAACGAGCAGCGATAACGGTAGCAGCGAGCAGCGACAACGGTAGTGGTAGCAGCGAGCAGCGGGAGCGGAAGCGGTGAGTGGCGACAGTGGCAGCGACAACAACAAGCAGCGGTAGCGACAAGCAAGGTTAGGGCTGGGAAGTCACGAGAAGAAGGCTGATATTGGTGCTTTAGTTGGTTTGATTGAACCAATTAAAGCACCGGAGATCGAACCAGACCTAAACCGCTGGTTCGGTCACCTGGTTTAACTCGGGCGCTCGCCCGAAGCGCCCGACACCTGGGCTCAAGCGAGCACCCAGGCGACGCCTCTTTGAAGAGTGCCGCCTGGAAATGAAGTGAGGCACTCAGGCCTCGCCTCACATCGCCCGAGCGCCTGGCAAGCGCCCGAGCGTCTATTGAAATCACTGATGCAATCCAAGTTAAAGGGTTTGAACAATTCAAGTCTATATTGTTTTTAATTTGTCTAATGTCAAATTAGTTAGAACAAAGGGACTTCTTATTTTTTGATATTCTCGTTCAAATTTGTATTTCTAAATAAAAAAATAATTCAGTTTGAATTTATTTTGATTATGAAAAACATAATTTTTAGGATCTTCTAGAAAAAGAATGACAGTAAAATATAAGCCCTAAAAAGGAACTAAACCAAATTAAAAAATTAAATGATGAAGAAAGATAGATTTGATGGATTCAACATTACACGTGTGCCCACGTATGCAAATAAACACAAACATGATTACACATGTATAGTACTATTATGTAATTAAAAAAAGAAAATAAATACCGTGAGGCCAGCATGATGATATGCAACACCAGATGGGAGAGTTTGTTCAAGAATAGGGTCCAATCCAGCAGGAGACCTCCTTAAAGCTTCAATTGCAGCAGAAGCATCATTAAACTCACAGTCTTCGTGAATACCATCAGAAAATTTCTTTGAAAATCTGGCTACATGCCTTGCAGTTGACTCGCATCCTTTACGGCTGGAACAGAATAAAAGAACTGAATGACCATCTTGAACAACCTGCACAAAGGGTGATATAAGGCACTCGAGCATGTTAGGCAACCAACTTTCTTAAATGTCAAGCAGAAAGCCCACAATGTGCACAATATAATCATACCTCATTGCACAATTCAATGATGTGATCTGGATCTTTACCCCCAAGATCAGCAGTTTTTGAGATAATGCGGACGACATTCATTTTCTTGTCAAAAATGGTATTTCCAACTTTAACGAACTCTTCTAATGGAACAGGCCGAAAATCCGTCTGATAAAGAGCTGCCTAAATCATATAGTAATAACCATTGAAATATTTTAGTACTTACACTAGGACATACAGAATTCAGGAAGAAACTCACAGATATAAGACAGCAACCATGATGTTCATTTTGTTTTCCTAACCAACGTGGTGAGCCTTTCTTAATAATCATCAATTTTCATATCCTAGTGAATTATGCATCTGACTATCCGCAGATACTTCTCTACTGATCATTATGTGCATAATTGTTAATTATCAATTGCTAAAAGATAAGAATTTCTTTCAAAAACATAATCAGCGATTCAGCTAATCACCAACAGATCAACTTCATGTTGAAAAATGCAAGTAACAGAATTCATGCACAATGACTGAAATAGTGTTGAATTACTAACCTCTATGATCAACAAAAGATAAATACAAATTTAGAAAGTATGAAAACTCCATAAAAAGGACATACCTAGTGCAGGAGACTCTTACCAATACAACATCTAGGTAAAGCAGTATTATCTCATTTATAAAGAGGTATGAAAACTCTCCAACTGCCCTTTGTGCTAGAACATGGGGCTAGAAATGATACATTGGTCGTTTCTACTCTTTAGTTTCTACCAACTAAAAATTACTCAAAACTTACTTGGAAGGCTGTTTCCAAGAACTGAGAACTCTATACAATATGAAAATTTACACTGCTTAGCTAACTAATAAAGAAGCAAAGGTCTTAAAGAAATCAGAATTGATGTTGAAACTTGAAACGAACTATAGTTTAGTTTGATTTTATAACTGTCTTGAAAAAGAAGAGAAATCCACATACAAATTTACTAGCAACTACTTCTACTAGATTGACATAATGCCAACCACACTTTTTTTTTCAGTCTGAGCACTTTATCCCAAAAGCACTTAAAATAATGCCCAGAGACCAGTTAAATGTTAAGTACACAGATATACACCTCAATGAATATTTTGGAGCAGAAAAGATCTGTGTAACTAATGCAAGAGAGCATCTGTAAATTGTATCCATCAAAGAGTAGAGTACATCATTTTGGATAGTCGAATTCCCGTTCAGTTCTATCATGATCATTCTATTCATTAAAAAAAACCACAAGTATTTATCTCGGTTAACAGGCATGAGTGCAGATTGTTTAAATTTGATACGTGCTGACAAGGCAGAAAGCTACTGGATTACAACCCAACAGAATAAAGAGAATTATAGATTTGTTTACAACTTGCAAGCACATCAAAAGCACAACACACAAACATGTAAATAATTTCCACTGTCCCAAACAGACTTGGATAAAAAATGATCAAAAGAAAGCACCAAGAGAGAAGGCAAAAAACAAGATGCAACAAATAAAAATAATTATATACCCAACAGATTGTAAAACAGGAAAAAGTGCCTCCATGAAACCAAGAATCTTATGATCCCAAGCAGGGACTGCAACGATTTGTGAATTCAATCGAGACTAATTTGGAAAGATTAAAAGGAAGACCTTTCTAATCAGGAGGTATTTATTCGCTTTCTTTAATTAGAGAGTAATTAAGATCTTTAAGATTATGATTAGTATGTTTCATGCATATTAAATATTGAATAATATTTATGATAGTAAAATAAGTTTTATTAAGTTTTATTAAAGTTATTTAATACTGTGATTAGTCATTTTAATGATGATTTAATCAAAATTTATTCGATTTTATATCAATTTAATGTCTTTAATACCTATTAGGGTGTTTGTCATGTTTATAATATTGAAAGAGAAGTAATTAATG
This sequence comes from Musa acuminata AAA Group, assembly GCF_036884655.1. NCBI lineage: Eukaryota > Viridiplantae > Streptophyta > Magnoliopsida > Zingiberales > Musaceae > Musa > Musa acuminata. The sequence continues at coordinate 9,881,771 of NC_088348.1, read as the reverse complement.
AAAAATTAACTATGTTAATCGTATAATTAGTGTATCTAATAATGATTTTATCATAATTTAAATTATATTGGATTAAAATTACATATTTAATGTTTCTTTTATGTGTTTGACATATATATGATGATAAAATAAGTTTAATTATGTTTTATTAAAGTTATTTAATACTGTGATTAGTCATTTTAATGATGATTTAATCGAAATTTATTCGATTTTATGTCAATCCAATATCTTTAATACCTATTAAAGTGTTTGCCATGTTTATAGTGTTAAAAGAGAAGTAATTAGTAGAAAATTAACTATGTTAATCGTGTAATTAGTGTATCTAATTATTTTAATACTTCTTTTATGCATGTAACATATTTATGATGATAAAATATGATTAGTTATGTTTTAATAAAATTATTTAATATTGCGATTAGTGATTTATGATCGATATTTAGTCAATTTAATATGTTTATACTTTATAGTTTATTTGATTTAAATTTGGTAGGATCATGGCACCAAAGGAACAGCCACGTGATGATGCATGGGTTCATGCCCGAAAGATAGATGGAAACCGTCATCATTGGCAAAGTATTTATTGTGACTACATTGGCAAAGGTGAAGGAATAACTCGGGTGAAAATGCATTTGGCTGGTGGGTATCCTGATGTTGCAAAATGCAAGAAGGTTCCAACAGAGATCCGTAAATTATTTCAAAGCAAGCTTCAACAAGCAAAGGAAGATACATTAAAAAAGAAGGCAAGAGTTGAGGAAGAATATTATAGGGCTACACAGGAACGAGTTTATGATCAGTATGAGGGTTACGGCGATCAAGTCGACCCGGATCTCATAGTTGGGATTCGTGCATCATTGGAGCATCAGTATGCGGTCAATGAAGCAATGAGGCATCAACGACCTGACTCATAATTGGAGCATGGCAGTGGTAGTGGAATCCAGAGGTCAACCAACATAAGGCAACCAACTGCTCCTTCTCAGTTAGGCCGAACTAGTAGCATGAGGTATGGTGGACTCCGTGATTTTATGAGAGGTCTTGGCAGGAGGTTTGCACCAGATATTGTTGATATTGATCCGCAAACCTATCCCCCACAAACAGCGAAACAGACACGGATAGATAATGCATACACAAAAGAAAAAAAATGGGATATTGGGAAGGCAATCTCAAAATGGTTCAACTTCCATAGGATTCCAGCCAACACAGCCCAAGGTCCATATTATCAGAGCATGATCTCTTCTATTCAAAAGTCTAGCATGGGAATCCAACCTCCAACACCGAAGGAGATTTACGGCGTGTACTAAGATGAGGAGGTGGCAAAACTAAAGGATTGGATCAAATCCTTCAAGAGGTAATGGGACGAATATGGGGTGACATTGATGTGTGACAGTTGGACAGGACCAACAAGAATGAGTATCATAAACTTTCTTATTTATTGCAATAGAAGAGTGGTGTTTCATAAGTCTGTTAATACTTCTGAAAAGATCCAAGATGCAAACTACATTGAGAGCTTGACGGACACTATGGTAGAGGAGATTGGACCATAGTATGTTGTCCAAATAATAACCGACAATGGAGCGAATTTCAAAAAAGCCAGTTTGCAATTGATAGAAAAAAGAAAATCTTTGTTTTGGACTCCATGTGCAGCTCATTGCATAGATCTAATGCTGAAGGATATTGGTGAGTTGGATGCGGTCAAGAAATGTGTAGCTCGAGCACAATCAATTACAAAGTTTATATATAATCATCATTGGGTCCACGCTTTAATGCAAAAGTATATAAACGGTGAGATACTTCGACCTGGAATTACTCGGTTTGCTACCAATTTTATTGCATTAAAGTCATTACAACAAAAAATGCATGGCTTGAAGGCAATGGTTACCTCACAAGAGTGGTCTGAATCCAGATATTCGAAATTGAGCGATGGAAAGAAGATAGAAAAGTCCATTCTTTTCTCAAGATTTTGAGAGACTACGGCAGAAATCATAAAAGGTGTGAAACCACTTTATATTGTCCTTCGTAAGGTCGATATGGACAAGCATCCACAGATACCGTATCTTAAATATATGCTGATTTCAACAAGAGATGAGGTCATGAGAGCATTCAAAGATGATTTTAAGGTCGACCAATACGTACGATTCATTGATCGTCGGACCAAAGTTTATATGGATCAAGATATCCATAATGCAGGTAAATTCATATTCAGAATAATTTAATTTATTATTATTTAGATAATAAAAAATCATATTAACAAAATTATGTTTTGTAGCATATTATCTAAACCCGGCAATTCAATATCGATATGCTCTCGGAACGCAAAATAATTTCCTAACGACACTACGAAATGTTATATATCGGCTCATACCAAACACTACTGAGGCAGCCGATGCTCTTATGGAGGGTCGATTATTTCGAGAAACAGTTGGTTCATTCTCCGACGTTGTAGCTGTATCGTGTCGTTACACTATGGATCCTGGTGAGGAAAAGTTATGCATATTGATTATCAATTATATTTAATGTTAATTATTTGTTATGCTAGTAAAATCTTATTTATATCTTTTTGCAATCGAGTGGTGGCTACAATTTGGAGGGGATGCACCACATTTAAGGAAGGTTGCCGTTTGTATACTTTCACAGACAACAACATCTAGTGGTTGCGAACGTAATTGGTCAACGTTTGCATTGATTCATACGAAAGTCCACAACATACTCTACTACAGACGGTTAGAGAAACTAGTATATGTCCATTATAACATGTGGCTAAGATTGCGATGTGCTGAGTTGGATAAGGAGTCAGAGGAACCAGATATTGATCCCATTGACCTCCAATTCTACAACAAAGATTCAGAGCCAATGTTAGACTGGGTTGAAGTAGCAAAGAACCAAGAGGATCCTCTACTTGATGAGGCGGGAGATCCTCAGCGTCCTTCACGTTTTATCACCGAGGCAATAGAAGAAGAAGAAGCACAACCCCAACAGATGGAAAATCCCCCTCGATTACAACGTGGTAGAAGTCAAACTGCTCGAGGAACTACCGACACCCAACGGTCACACTCGTCCGCACAACGTGCAAAGGCAAAGGGGAAGGCAGTAGCATCAGTTGCATCGTTGGAAAGAATCGAGTCGGGAGACGAGACACCTTCACAATCACATTCAGCAACTCGCTCGGTCCAGAGACATGACAGCAACATGAACAGCAGTGCCTCGACAGATGATGGCGATGATGCCGGGCAATCGTTGGTCTCGTCTACACAACTTGAGGGTGGTGAATGGACTGAGGAATGTTTTACGCATGCCACTCAAGATTCAGATCATGGAATTCGACAAGGTACTGGTCAAGTTTATGCGCGGAAGGAGAAGAGGAAGGGGAAGGCGGTGGATGAATTTGAACAAATGCAACAGAACATACATGATATAGACACAGAAAGAGGCTCATCATATTCACAACTATCGTATTATGGAGAATCATACGGGCAACAACAGTATGGTAATAGTTGGTCATCCTTCTCTGAGCAACAGTATGATACAGAACAGCAAATCAGTAGCGAAAGTAGAAGCTCTGACATTCACCAATATATGTCTCGAGAGCTGCCTTGGACAAATATGGTTCATAACGATCAGTCTACGATCAGCACCACATTGATGCATCAATGGTATACGGTGTATCAATACACTATGTCATGGGATCAATTTCATGATTGGGTCCAACAAATGTATCATATTGATATGCAGATGTATCGGATTGAGGACCCTGATCCACCACCCGTGGAGGCCCATCGTTCGTTTTGGTGGTAGAATCAACAATTAAGTATATTTACATATGTGATTATTTAATTCATTTGAATTTTAGAGTTTATATTGTAACAAAATAATCTAACAATTCAAATGATTTTTCTGTAGATATTTCAATCTATGACGGGCTGAAATACGAACCTCGAACAAGACTAACTCAAACACCAAAAAAGATATGTGATACTATTCTTACCTAATTTACATTGAGTTTGCTAAACTTATACTATTACCATATTTATTTGTAACTTAAAAACCCTATCCTAACTTTTTTTTTTTTTCAGGTATTTTCGGAGGGTTTAACGAACTAAAATCAGGTGTACCGCTCGGTACACCGTACCATACCGTACCGAGCCAAGCTTGAAACACCGGTACGGTACGGTATTGCGAACCTTGGTCCCAAGTATGAAAGAGAAAACCAAAATAATACACTAAAGACATAAAGGGTGAAAGTTTGAAACCACTAAAAACAAAAAACAACTAATCCAAAGAAAATAAAACCAGCAGCAATGGCCACTGTCTAACAAGTGATCATCATAGAAAGGTAAAACCATGCAATCGCAAAATACATCAATGTCCTGTGTCATAACCATTTTGGGATCATACATATACAAGTCAAACTATCCATAAGTAAAGAATATCTGAAGACAATAACTAACTTCCCACATACCTGAAGCCAATCAGCAACAGCTGCTACATTAGGCATGGTGGCACTCATTCCAACAATCTGCAAACCATGAGCTGGGTCAGCCTTCCCACTACTAGCTCCTGAACTTCCTAAACTTTCTCCGTTAGATGAGTCAGAGCTTCCTTCGCCAGCAGCATAGCGAAGCTTTGTCAACATTAGCTCCAACAAATAACCTCTGTGCTGATCTGCAACCTATAATAGCAAATAAAACGGACAGCCTTATGTCAAAATTGTGGAGTTCAACTTCCGGAAAAATATAAACAGCTGCAATTATACCTATATATAGGCCATCGTGTCAAAGTTTAAACCATTGTTATCTTCATAACTAAATGAGGATGGCAGTTGTTCCTATTCTCCAGATGGCCACATAAACTGAGAATTAATATAGGTGCTACTTGGTTATGTTTGGCTCGATTCTCAGAATCTTATTCTCAAAAACATTTTTCTTCATGAATGAGAACAGATAAGAGTTTATTATTACTTTCATTATTAGATATTTGCTTGACCAGTCATGTTTCAAAAACAGATTTACAGAAAGAAACAGAGACAGAGGGGGGGGTAGAGAGAGAGAGTCTTGCTAAAAGCCTACATGTGGTGGATGTCTACATCCTTATACTTTATTTCATTCTCAGAAATTTGTTTTCATTTATTTGTTCAGTTTTATTTAAGCTTATGCAGGTAAAAAGAGCATCAGATAATAGAATATAATCATATATATCTACAGTATGTTTTTGTGTTATAATTGTTCTTATTATAACAAATAAACCTCTTTGAGAAGGAATGGAGGCCTTTCTCATTGGGGATTCTTACAAACACTAGGATTGACCGAAAGGAACAGTAGGCAGAAATACAAGAAGACAAAGATCTCATTGGGAAGAAGAGAAAACTCCCACAGATTACTTATTATGTTGCTTGGCCCCTACAAGCTTATATTAAAGGCTTAGCGTTTCCACTCCACCTTCTGAACTTCTTCCTTGGCATTTCACTCCACCTTCCGAACTTCTGATGCCAGATGGTCACATCCATGGTTTGCAGTACCGGTCCGTACCGCCCGGTACGGGCGGTATGTACCGGTCCGCCAAACTTTCGGTACGTAGACCATATGTTACCGTTCCGACACTGTAGTAGTACTGTAGCAGTGTAGCACTGCTACAGTGCTCGACACGCCTGAATATACCGCTCGGTACACCTGGGTGTACCGAGCGGTATACCGTACCATACCGGTACCGAGCCCAGGTCGAAACTCCGGTACGGTACGGTATTGCGAACCTTGGTCACATCAAGGTCAAATTAACTGTCTAAGTTAGAGGTAGTTTGGGTCTGATTGGTGTGAGACAGTTTTCCTAATCCCTGATGTTCTTGTGATATATTTAATCAACTTTTATTTTGACTGTAACCGAATCTAAGCTGGAATTGTATCATCATGTTGTATTGATTAATTTCCAAATTAACATATTATTTACCTCAAAGTATTTATTAAATCACTAAGCTACCAGTAAACAACCATCTGAGTAATGCTATTTATCGCAATAATAAAGGTACAGGAATCATGCACCCAATTGGCAACTTATATTGCACATTATGTAGTTTCCTGCTCAAAATATTGCCCAAAATTAGACAGAGCTGAGCAAATTAACAACCTATTATCGCCAAACTTGATGGACGACATGCAATGGTGAAAAAAGCCACACACCCCCTAATTTCTGATCCAACAACCCTTCTTGCTTCTGGTTTGGCTACACAACTCACCATGTTCTTTCTTGTAAAAGCATAATATGTACCCACAAATGTGGGTTGGTGCCTAGCACTTAAGATTCACTTTATAAGCGCCATAAACATGGAAACTACGATACGCTCATTATCGATCATTCCATACTACAGAAATCAGGATGAAGAGGTTTTGGAGAGTTTGAACATTAATGATCGTTAGAAATCATTAATGATCATTAGAAATCATTCCATACTACAGAAATCATTCCAAAAGAACAAGAGTTGGAACAAAATAAAAGATACAAGGTCAAGGATCAAATATAAAATAAGTACCATATGAAGTTCATCTATCACGATAATTCCAAGTTCAGAAAGGCGACCTTCCTCCAACAAGCGGTTAATTAGAGAGTTTGCCTTCTCAATGGTACATACAGCCACGGATGTATCTTTAGGAAGTGATCCACCACCTTGATTTCCATAAAAACTGCGAACATGCTTACCAAGTGGCTCAAGAAGTAGTTCCAAATGTTCAGCCTAAAATAAAACGAGTGGCCATTTGTAGCACATCAAAAAGTATTAGTTTAATATAGTAATATGAGTAATTAGATTTGACACAAATAATGAAGTGCACCTTTTCAGCACAAAGGGATACATATGGAAGGACAAGAAGAGCCATTTTTCCGGTCGATAAAACTTGCCTCAACATCAAAATTTCAGCCACGAAACTCTTACCAGAACTGTCAAACAGCTGCAAGACCATCAACATTCACATGCTTCACATAAAAAAGTTCTGAAGCCAATATATGATAGCCAACAAAGAAAATCAAGAAAAGCAAAATTAATTCCAATGATTTGTAGGTAGAATAACTTGGATTTACGGGGATGTAGGATCAATAAACAGTGAATTTAATGTATTCTTGTATCCAAGGATTCAAGTAATGAGCATGTCGCTCAATATGTCTCCAACTAGTGCATTATCCATAACAATTCCAGGGCGTATTGGATGTGATATAATGGGAGAAAATTTTCAAAAAAAAGAATCAGGAGTTTCCTAGGGTTAATTATTCTTACTAAAACTGCTCTGTAACTAGAGATCTTTGTAGAGAAATGTTAATATTTGAAATTCAAAAGATAACCCTCTAAATAGTTTGGCAAAGAAGCAACCCAAAAGGATGCAAACATGAACTCACAAGAAAGATTGAACAAGTTGCAAAATGTGTTTATCCCTCCAGTTTTTTCTCAGGCTAGGGTATTTCTTGACTGAACTTTGTGATTTCAAGGCCAACCACATTAATATCCTACCCTTGGTTTAGGTCTAGCAATATGAATTGGAGAAAGGACTTTCCTGGAGTGCCAATTGAAGTAACAGTTCTCAATATTAAGAGCACTAAATAAGACCATTGACATAAAAAGGTCAAAAACAACAAAAGAACAAGTGGCTCAATGGAGTGAACATTAAAATCTTGTAAAAATTCATGCAACAAGAACTAGAAAAGTTTGAATGCAAAAGTCAGGAAACAATTTCAATCAAAATGCTCCATAAGTTGGATCATTTCTTTTTTCAAAATTCCTTAGTGTACACGTACCTTGTAGTTGCGCAATACACAAGATTTCTTTTCTCTAAGACGCCATCCACAAGGAGACATTCCACCTAAGATTCATGAAAGTTGTCATAAGTATATGAAAGTCAACATGTTTCAAATAACATTATGTTGTAACATGTTATGGTTAACCGTGATTCATCTAGTCCTTGCTGAACCTCTTATAAGACCCACTATATTCGACATGTTAAAGAACAAGTGCAGATCTCGGTGCAAGAATGAACATTTGTAAGTGGAAGTCATGGTTATTGTGACCATGCATAAATTTTGTAAGTGCATGACTAATAATCCAATTTATATTCATATGTACTCTTAGCCACAACAACTTAAATTTATACAATCGGAAAACAATCTAAAAATTTAGTAGGCACAAAATTTTAAATTTAGCAACAATATTTGCTATACAGATGCAAAGAACAAATATGAATAGGTGAATAAAATAAGAAGACTGTCTCATGAATCAAGGATGCCACCAATATATCGAATATTAGAATATTAGATAAGATGAATAACAAATACTGAAAACATGGGTCACCTAGGGGCTGTGATTCAACAACCAAATCAGAAATTCAAATCAATCCTGCTATTTGCTAAATGAAACAAACTAATCAACCAGAACTTTCAACTATCAAACCTAGTCTAAAACACTTATGAATATTTTCTAGGTCAATTAGGGCACGTCATGGTCAGATTTAGACTCTCTTTCATCATGTCTAGTTAACATCAGCTTAGCTTTTTTCTTTTTAGGTTTAAGTGCTAAACGGCTGGAAAAATGTGCCAAAGAATCAAAAAGGAGAAGACAACAGCAAATAGAAGCATGGTTGCAAAGACATGGTAAATCAAAATATCTTTACAAGAAAAATTATATAACTATCAATGTCTCCCAAAATTTGATACGTTCAAGAATAATGCAGGTAAATACGATAGTCAAGAGAAAACATCAATAAGGATACACACATCAATAACGACAATGCAACTTTATGTATAGTCATAAGTCATAAATGTGGATTGTCATACAAAATGGGTTGTACATACCGATCCAACGACTCACCAAACCGTTTCAGTCAATACATTGGACGTGTGAGGCGTATCAGTAACAATAAACATGCCTCATGTATCACATGATACGATCAAAATATGACTGTCACCAAACAATACCAGGCTAAATTTGATTCACACCAGCCCTCAATGGTCAAATTAACGATTGGGTGTTGTTTTGGGCTTATAAGGGCCCCTCCCTCCCCCGTCTTCCACTCACTCTCAATTAACTTGCTTAGTCCCTCTGATCGATGATTCGTGGCAGTCATTTGGATAAAAGATGGATTGGAACTCGAGATCCAATAGAATTTGCCTCAAATTGAAGGTATTTAGCTATGCTCTATGTTTTCTTCATCGTTTATGTAGTTAGCATCAAGAATACTGATAAATATTGATTTATTAGGGACTAATGATTAATTAAGGCCTAATTAGAGGTATTTAAGAAAATTATTTAGATTAACAAATGATGAAGGGTCGTTCAACAAAGTTCTTGCTCATGAATTCGAAAACATAAGAATTGCAATTTTCGATCCTTATAGTCTAGAATTTCAACTCATTTATGGCATAGGTATACTTTTTATTCTTATTTAAATTTAGTTTATATACCAAGAAATTAGGATTAAAAAACTTTAAAATAGGGTTTTTCTAATTTTGACTGAATTTCAGCCATTTTTTTGGTTTACCGGTACTGACCGGTATTTATCGGTCTGGCAAAGGGCCGATACAAGTGGTATATGAGACGACGACCCATGATCATAATTCATAAAACTATTGTGCAAACTTGATAACAAAGGTCGTTCCCTAAAAAATAAGAGGAAATGTAACATCCATCACATTCCAAAAAAAACATGGAAGAACCAACACGTGAGACCCAAGGCTGCAAAAACTAATTATAAGACACTAAGACACCAAGAAAGTTCTCATATGTCAGTTTGGCCTATTGGACATACAGCTTACTAGCAATGGCATAGGGGTCTAAAATACCAGGAAGAACTCTAGCCATAAAGCAGGCATTAAGCAAAAAAAAAAAAAAGGAATTCACAAAAAACAATGAAAATCAAAGGAATATTTTCCATATAGTTAAAGAAATTAGAACATTAACCAATCGATTAAAAATTAACTAAATAACCTAGCAGAAAGGCAATCGCCTTTGGGTAATATAAAGTGACCCTCCAATTTTCAATTTCTGCTAAAGAAATTTAAATATTTTATGGACATCCAAAAGATCTAGAACTTTCTCCCAATATCTCTTTAAGCTTTAATTTTAAAACATTTAGAATTCATATTATATAACACCACAAGAACTTTGCAAGCTTCCAAATCTCTCATTTGCATAATTTTCAGCATCCACACCTTCAGTTAAACAGAATATAAAAGGTTATATGTTAAACCTGCCAAGGATAAAGTTCTGAGATTCCTTTCCTCTTGTATATGTTGCAAACCTCTGGAGGAAGCCAACTGTGAAGTTGCAAACGGTATTTTGGAGGCACAGAACTGGAGGGAGTGCCAAACTCTTCATAATTGCCATTAGCGATTAATTTGTTCTTTTGTTTTCTCTCTAAATTAGCTGAATCATAGCCAGTTCCTGGCAGACAAACAGGCAACCTTACACTCCGAATTTGACCCATGTTGTTTTCTTGAGTTGGCAAATTACCTTTCCCAGGACATGCATCCAAGTCAGAACCAGCTCCAGTTTGATACGATTTTCCAGTCGATGAAGATGAACCACCAGAATTACAAAAAGAAAAATCAGAATTTTCTTTAGGAGCTAAGCAGTTTTCCATATCTTCCGAATGTTTCTTAAAAAGCAAGCTGTCTAGATGTTTCTGTTGTATATAATTACTATTTGCAGGTTCGACACTGACACCAATAGCACTTTGATTTTTCTCTACACCACGCTGACGGAAGCTATCCTCACAAGAGAAATCAAAATGCTTTACAGGCAGCGGGGATACTTCAATATGTTGACTGATCTTGAGCGATGTTTTATTTTCTACAATAGGTTTCTCACCAATTTTCTGAGAAATCTTTGATGCCATGGAGCCACTATCTAAAACACCATTAGTAGCTCTACAGGAAGATTCATCTGTCCGTAACTTATTATCAGATGTTCCACATTTTGAAAACTGCAAACCTTCAGGCAAATTACTAGCTGCAGGAAGTAGACCATCAGCGACTTGAATTGCTTCAGACCAAAACTCGTCTCCAGGTGAGAATATCGAACATCTTAATGCAGATTTTGGGGTATCATTGGTAACCCTATTATTACAACACATACCAATCATATAATGTCTTGTCTTAGTGAAGCTACCATCCGGGGTAGCAGTGCATCTTCTCAAGCTTACAACTCCATCAATTTCACTGCAGAGTTTAACACCTGGCACCTGCATATACTTGACCTTTTAACTTCTGCCATAAAATATGAAAATGAATTAAACAAAATTGTAACAACGCATATTAAGTTCCACCTTATTATTTACCACTTCTTCAGCCACAGGATGCAACTTGTGTGTTGGTGGTTCAGGAAAAGCATGGGAAGTAGTTTCTGCCTCAACGAGCATATCGCTATGGTCCAAGGCACATTGCCTTTTACTCAATGTCTTGCTGCAAACAGCTACAAGCGATGGACTACCATTTCTCTTTTGGCCCTTTTGATCTGGTTCCAAAGGAACACTTTCAGCAGATGGTAGATCACTGGTCACAGAACATGTGTAAAATTAAATCAAAACAGAAATCGCTCCAAAGCGACACAAAACACATCACCTATCAAAAGATTCAAGATAGAGACTCAAAGATTTACAAGAACACAAAACCTAGTGCATTATAAGGAAAATGAAAGGGGCACTTGAATCATAGCGGAAACAAGGTCATCACCTGCAGTACAAAGACAGAAAATCGGCGGCAAACCTCTTGAGTTCTAAATTTCCTTCGTTGCTGGTCTCGCAAGCCAATACCGCCTCTGGAGAATCTTTCTCTGCAACAACAACAGCAGAAGGAGGCCGAACGAAATCAAGATGATCCCCGGACCCACTTTCTTGACCAGGAGCAGTTCTCGATGAACTCCCAGTTTCCGCGGAATCTGAAACCAAGTCGGGCTTGCGAACAGCATCAGCGATCGAATCAATCTCCGAAACCAGATTTCTTTTCACAAGGTCATGCCTAGGCGAATTCCGAGTCTGACCCTGGCCGGCGACCGATACAACGTCCGGAGACCTGGCCAGGAAGCCATCTAGGGTTCCCTTGGCCCCAGGAGATCCAGCGACCGGGCTTCTGGATTCTTTATCCGGCTTTCCATCCTTGGGCAGAGGGGTTTTACGTTTTCTTGAAGCAAAGAACTGGTTTCCAAACGAAGAACACGCTATAAGCTCCAAATCTTGGCGAGATGGACTCCGAACGAGAAATAGAGATGAATAAGAGAAAGGTAAACAAGGGTTTCCAGAGACCTGATCGATGCGAGCTCGAGAGGGATCCGAGGCCATCGTCAGAGCGAGATAGAGAGAAAGAACGCCGGCGTTCCTCCTTCTTGGCAGAGGAGGAGATCGGTGCTTGTCCGCTCGACGACAATAGTGGGCCGCCGAGCCGATTTTGAACGCGAGGAACAGCCAAGATAACCACACTCGAGGGCAAAATGGTGCGTCGTTGTATCGCGTCTGCCCTACCGGACCTTCTTCCTGCGGCGATGGAGACTGACGCTATAGATGATTGATGGACGGTCGCGATCACTTTTCAATTAAAATACATGATCAATATCAAGATCCAGAGGAGTAATGATCAGGGCCAAGATGTTAACACACGAACGGCTAAGATTGGTTCCTGACACACTACCGACTGTCCGAGGACCCGGATGCGAAGAACTACGAGTTATATCGATCATAAGAACTATGATTGGTTCTCCACACATTACACATATATGTTATTCTTCTTCTTCTTTTTCCAAAGATAAATCTATATTAATTCAAAACTCTAGAACATCAAAGATTTTTTAATAGAGAATCTTTTTGTTAACGAGTTTTTCGTAAAAGTCGATGCTTAGAGCACTATGATATGACTATTTTGTCAGCTTCAAATATTATCATAAATTTTTTTTTAACTAAAAAAATCAATTGCTTATTGAATATCAGGGAAGGAAAACAATCTGCATTGGCACAACAAGTTATTATTATGAGCCATTGCTTGATCTCAATATAATATTTGACTTTTATGAGATCTTGGTTTTATTCTTGAATGGATACAAGATTAAACATGTTCATCGATGGTTAAAACAAGCATCTATGTGTCATCAAAATTAACTTATTTAGTTAAGAAATTATCATAAGAAATGAAACTTACTTTTTGTTGATGTCTTGATGTCATGAATCGGTACGGCTTGATTATGTCCCGAAGGCATGAAATCATCTAAATGACCCTCGTGATGGTTGGATGAGGGGGTCACACTACCGGAGACATGTTAGTCAAGATGGACTTTGGGCATCCAAGGTAGCTTGGAGGTTATGTCAAGGTAGGCTTTGGTCTCCTCGGGGATCTTGGGGGTGTGTTGAGGCGTGCCATTACTTCGTCAAGGACTCTGCACAAGAGGTTAGTATCGGGGAGATTTCCTTACCCGACCCTTTCAATAGTAAAGTTAGCTATTTATGGAGTAATAAAAGCAAGGGGGTTCAGAGTGTGGGGGTCCAATCCTTGTTCAAACATTAGGGATCAATTTTTATACATGTGGAGCCGACTAGAGGGGACTAAGGCTAGTAAGGACTGCCTATACCTTCTGTAACATGGTTGGGTGGGCGACTAACCCATACACTCCCTACGATGTGAGTCAACCTATTTGGGCTCCTGTAGTGTAGCATCGATCTATGTAATCCTATATAGTGCGGAGCTAGTGAGGCACAGTTGAGAGAGCATCGCCCACCATCTCAACTCTTTTCTGCATCAAACGAGAGCTGAGCTATCTTCCATACTGACTCCATGGTGGTTGCAACTTGCAACCTATGGCTAGTGTTGGAATATTCCCTATTCATTTGTCTCCCCCGGAAGGAGTGCTTCAGGGCTCTAGCGAGGGGGCTTAGGGCATGTCATTTGGCCTTTTCATTGGTTGGGGCCAACTTTTTCTAATCGGGTTTTTCTGATTCATAGGTCTCGGGTGCATTTAGCCTACTATCTCTATCATAGTAGATTTATCATAGCGCAGGTTAGATTTCCCCGACTCATGTGTCTCGGGCACATTTGGCCTTACGCCTTCGTTACAACAAATTTATCATAGCGCATATTGGATTTTCTAACTCACACACACCTTGGGCACATTTGCCCAAAGTTGCTGTCATAGCGGATGTCTTTAGTGTGGGTCGAATTTTTCTGACTCATATACCTTAGGTACATTTGCTAGAAGTTACCACTGTGGTGGATTTATTATGGCACAGGTCAGGTATCCTGACTCACACGCCTCGGACACATTTACCCCAAGTTGCCACCGTAGCAAATTTATCATGGCATAGGTCGGGTTTCCCTACTCATACGCCTCAGTTTGCCCCAAGTTGTCACCATAGTGGATTTATCATGGCACGAGTCGGGTTTCTTGACTTACATGTCATGGGCACATTTGCTTGAAGTTGTCATCATAGTGGATTTATTATAGTGTAGGTCGGATTTTTTGACTCACATGCATCGAGCACATTTGCCCGAAGTTACCGTCATAGCAGATTTACCAAGGCTTGGGTCGGATTTTCCAACTCACACGCCTTGGGCATGTTTGCTCGAAGTTGCCGCCATAGTGGATTTATCAAAGCGTGGGTTGAGTTTCCCAACTCATACGCCTCAAGCACATTTACTCGCTACCATAGCGGATTTACTTAGGCGTTGGTTGGGTTTTCCGATTCACACATCTTAGGCACATTTGCCTGAAATTATTGCTATAGAAGATTTATCAACACATAGGTCGGGTTTTTTGACTCACACATCTCAAGCACGTTCGCTTGAAGTTGTCGTCGTAGTGGATTTATCATAGCGCAGGTCAGGTTTTCTGACTCACATGCCTCGGGCACGTTTGCTTAAAGTTACCGCCATAGCGAATATATCAAGGTGCGAGTCAGGTTTTCCGACTCACATGCCTCGGGCATGTTTGCTTGAAGTTGCTACCATAGTGGATTAATCATGGCACAGGTCGGGTTTCACGACTCACATTCCTCAAGTACATTCACTCGAAGTTGCCACCATAGCGAATTTATCAAGGTGTGAGTCGGGTTTTCTAACACACACCTCGGGCACGTTTATTGAATCTTGGATTTTGATAATGAAACCAATTGATAAAGTTATAACTTAATGTGTAAAACTATCTTCGATCAAAAAAGATAAATTGATTGAATCAAGAAGAATCAAACATTGGGTTGAAGTGAACATGTCAAAAAATTGGACGTCGGGTTAGAAGACTGGTCGACATATCGGTAGAAGGTTTTATGCCATGAGTTCGGGCATCGAGCTAGAAGGATCAAAAATGATGCCAAGCAGATTGGATGTTGTGGAGGTCAAAATGTCAATTGGACAATACGCTAAAGGAGAGGACGATGCATCAAAAGGTCAAACGAAGCGCCGAAGGGTTGGACAAAGCGCTTGATGAACTAATGATAGGCCGGACAACAAAAGATTCAAGTTTTGTAATAATTTATCAATATCGAAGTAGTTTAGAGAGCTAATTGAGTTGGTTTCAGGTGTAAGGTGTTGGTACCACCTAGTGTCAATCTATAGGCGGTGGTATCGCTAGTACCCTGAAAACTCGGGATAAGACCCTTTTTAGCTCCAAATTTGAATTCATTTGGGGTCTATAAAAACCCTACTCTTTCCTGCTTGGGGTAGCAAGAAAAAGGAGTAGAAATAGTTTATTATTCTGAGTTGAAAAAGTGCTAAGTGTCCTCCTCTTTAAGTTTTAGGCTTAGTCTAAGAGAGGTATGAGGCTTGTAAAGGTTGGCTCTGAAACCTATGAAAAGGAGAAAGAGTTGTAAGAGGATAGTTGATTTTCGTTTATTGAAAGAAGATCGTTAGTGAACGTCGATGACATCGACGAAAGAGGAATCAGGAGTGGACGTAGGTCACGATGACCAAACTACTATAAAACTCAATTTGCATTTTTATTATGCTTTTCATTTATAGTTCTAACTGATTTATTTGCTTACTATACTTATTATGTTTATAAATATTTTTAAGTTAAACATCTTTCCGATACGAGTTTTATCGAATGGAATTTTAGAATCGCTAGAAGTTTTATGAAAGCATTAATTCAACCCCCCAGTGCCGATTTCGGTCCTAACAGTTGGTATCAGAGCAAAGTTTCTCTCTGTTTGGTTTAACACCTAAGAGAGATGGCTTTTTTCAGCTTTCAAGAAGATTACTTTATCATTCATTCTCCTATATCCAATGGGACGAACTACACATATTGAAAAATATATATGAGACATTTCTTATTTTCTATGAATTTAAATTTATAAAATATTATTGAAAATGACTTTCAAAAATCCTCTAGACTAATGAATGAATGGATTTATCTAGAGAAGAAAATTTTTTCTTTAAATGTTAGAGCTTTGAATGGTCTATTTTGCGCCTTAGACAAAAATGAGTTTGATCGTATTTCTTTATGCGAAATAGCACATGAGATTTAGCACGCAGTAGAAATAACTCATGAAGGCATGAATAGAGTAAAAGAGTTTAAGGTCAATCTTCTAATGCATAGTTTTGAATTATTTCGAATGAAACCAAGTGAAACCATTGGAGATATGTACACTCATTTTACAAATGTTGTCAATGATTTAAAATCACTTAGTAAAAGTTTTTCAAATCTTGAACTTATAAACAAAATTATAAGATCTCTTCCAAAAAGTTAGGATCTTAAAGTAACAGTAATACAAGAAGCAAATGACCTAAATAATTTTTTGCTTGAAGATCTTATCGGGTCTTTAATAACCTATAAAATGACTTGTTTGAAATATGATGAACATGAGAACAACCTTCTAAAGAATAGGAAGGATTTGACACTTAGAATAAAAGAAGACCACTTGAGAGAAAACTGAAGTGATGATGATGATAATAATGACCTTGAACTCTTAACAATAAAATTTAAAAAGTTCATAAAACAAGAATTAAAGAATAAAAATGAACTTAAAAAAAATATAATAACTTATTATGAATGTACTCGGCTAGGGCACTTCAAAAGCAAATATCCGCAAAAGAAGAAAACACTCAAGACAACATGGGATGAAACGAGTGCATCCAAAGTCGAGGTTGCAAACTATGCTTTGGTGGCTTTCGGCAACAAGGTAAGTGACTTAACCAAAACCCCTTTACTTTATTATGAAATTACTTGATGCATTTCATGAGTTATTTTTTAAATTAGGAAGAAATATAAAATGTAAAAAGGAGGGGAGAAGAGGGTTTGGGGATCATGCTTCTCTTTCTAGTGATTTTAAAAAATTAAAAATTTTGATCATAATAATTACATGTTAACATCTTGCAAGAAGCAATAATGTGTATCTTGATTATTTGCGTATTACCTTTCATTTCCAAATGATGATGTAATGCATTTGTATGAAAGACCAGAGCATCACACAAATTAAAACTAATAAGGGAATGCAATTTTTTTGGAAATTTATCTATCCTATCGAGTTTTCAATAAGAGATTGAAAAATCAATTTATGTCATTTTGAATCTCTTGAAAGTGATTTTGAAAATTTGATGCTTTGAATTTGAATGTTTTATCTAAATCTTACACTTGATACTTGAAATTTTTTTATTATAATCTTGATAACTTGAGATTTCTTATGTATGAATCAAGTTCTCATATGTTTCTCTTTGCTATAGAGATGTTTTTATCCTAATCATGATCTTGATTCCTCAATATTTGACACTTGAGATTTTTTTATGAATCAAGATCTCTTATTTGATCTCTTATTTGATCTCTTATATTTCTTTTTGTCATTTACTAAAGAGAAAAATTATCGAAATGAATCATGATTGTTCTTTTTTATTACAACTTGAAAGTTTTCTATGAATCAAAATTTTTCCTTTCACTAAAGAAGAGATTCATCCAAACAAATCTTAATTCTTTCACTTGATATTTATGAATTAAGATTTATTATAAATCAAGATTTTTCATTAATTGTCCTCCTATGATTCTTCTTGGTATTTTCTAAAGAAGAGTTATTCAAATTAACCATGATATGTCATTGGACTTCTTGATGTTTA
Organism: Musa acuminata AAA Group; assembly: GCF_036884655.1. NCBI lineage: Eukaryota > Viridiplantae > Streptophyta > Magnoliopsida > Zingiberales > Musaceae > Musa > Musa acuminata. The sequence continues at coordinate 9,863,732 of NC_088348.1, read as the reverse complement.
TGACTTTAATTTTATTATGTACAATTGTCTTGTATTTATGATTTGTATATCTCATGATATGATTGAATCATTGATTAAAAAAAAATTTATATTATTGTATTCTTCCCTTCTCTTTGACAATAACAATGGGGGAGAAAGTCTTACTAGCTTGCATATCACAAAGAAAAGAAAATTTGCTAACTTGTACATTTCAAGGAAAGAAAACTTGCTAACTTGCATATCACAAAGAAAAGAAAATTTGCTAGCTTGTACATTTCAAGGAAAGAAAACTTGCTAACTTGTAAAAGGAAGCAAAAATTGCTAGCTTGTATGTTACAAAACAAAGCAAAATTGCTAGGTTGCACATTTCAAAGAAGCAGAAACTTACTATCTTGCACATCTGGATGTCCTGTATGAGTGCTCCACTCTTTGATATCAGACTTATAGGTTTGGCTGTCCTAGATCTAGTATAGCTGGTCATTGGGAGTGGGAGTCGACCTTACGAGGGCTATTGAGTGTCGATAGAGGACCACTCTCAACATCATGAGAGGAATATCCCATGTGTTCATACTCAGACAAATCCCTGGCCAGGGTCATTCGGGTTGAGAGAGAAAGAGTTCTCCGGGAGAATCCAATTAGAGCGAGACTCGAGTAGAAACCGTATGGGTTTGACAGCACCATGCTCGATATACGGTCTCTGGGATATTAGATGGATGATGAACTATAGGTATACGGTAACTAAGAACAAATAGGTCTAATGGATTCGATTCCCCTGTATCGTCTAGGGACTACGGCGTAGTGGCCTAGTACGTCCGTAGTCGATGAGTCGAGTGAATTATTACAAAGATAATAATTCACTGAGTTAGAAGGAGTTCTGACATGTATGACTCACGGCTAGCTCGATATTGGGTCTAGAGGGTCACACATATATGGTAGGCATTACGATGAGTAGAGGTTCGGATATGAGATATTCGACGGAGCCCTTGTCTTATTGGATATCCAATAAGCCCATGAATTATTGGATCCCATGGACGAGATCCAATAAGAGCCCATGAGAGATTATTGGATAGAGATTCACTAATTTAAAAGGCTTAGGTTATTGGATGCAGATCCAATACCCACTAGGGGAGGATCCATTAGGGTTTGACAGGGGACCTCTATAAATAGGAGGGATTCAGAGCAGGCCTGGAGTTTTGAGGAGCGTCGTCACAGCCCTGCTGTGTGGATCACCGCTAGAGAGGAGGACGCTTGACCTCCTTCACCCTCTCCTAAGGATATGTAAGGAAACAGGGATATACGATCTCCCTAGGTAACACAATTTACTCTATACGTAGTTTTATGTTTCGTGAATTTTACGCACCAATCTTCGCACAACGACGAACATCTCTTTGGAAATCAGGGATTTTGTTTTCTTGTTCTTCCGCTGCGCATCTGATGTCGCCCCCCAAGATTTCCCAACAGTACCACCACTTGCAGCCTGACACTAGGCAGTACTACCACCCAGTCTAGTGATACTACCACCTGGGAGACTATGTCTGGGCTATACCACCATCTAACATAGTCTCAGAGATTGTGCCATGACGGTGCCACCTGTTGGGTCATTGTTTGGGCCCTTCACTTAGCCCAACACAGCCCAAACTTAAGCCTAATTGACTCCTAATTGAGTTTACTCAAGTCCAACTCAATTATGTGCTAACTATGAATTTTAAGACATACACTAAGTTAAATAAGCTCGGTTAGTCTATGTTTCTTTCGGCGAGCTTCCGACGATTTTCCAACGAACTTCCAACGATCTCTCAGTAATGTTCCAACGGACTCCCAGCATGCTCCTGGACTTCATGATGATCTTCTTAGCAAGTTTTGATGAGCTTCTTTGGCAAGCTCCTGGACTTCTCGGTCAATTCCAATAGAACTTTCGATGAACGTCCGGACTTCCGACGAACTCTCGAACTTTCAACGAAATCTCGTTCTTGACTCTAGGACTTCATTTTGCTTTATGCCTTGATCGTTATCATAGTTAATCCTGCATACTTAAAGTCTACTTCGATCTAAACAATTATTACTAAGCTAATCAAATGTTGTCCGGCATGTCATTGGTTCATCGATGCCTCGTTCGATTGTTGGGCGCATCGTCCTCTCTTGTGGCTTATTACCCAATCAGCCAGTTGACCTCCACAACTATGATTTCTTTGGTCCGATGCCCAATCCCATAGCCCGATGCCTTCTGTCGATATGTCGACCGATCCTTCGGCTCGACGTCCAATTTTCTGACATGTTTATCTCCGGCCCAACATGATTCTTCCTGCTTTAATTATCTCTCCCTGATCGAAGCTTCCTACGTCACTCAAAATACAGATCAAATCATAAACACCATCAATTGGTTTTATCGTCAAAATTTAAGATTTAATAATCTCTCCCTTTTTTTTGATGGCAACCAATTGATGACGGAGTTAACCTTAACTCTCTCTATCAATATGCCATATTGATAGAACCTTGAATTCAAATTGAATTCAAGTCAAAGTAATATTTAATCATGAATATTTGTAACATATGATTATAAAATCATGCATAATCAAATTTTCAATACATCATTCCATGCATGATCATCAACATAACTTCTCTCCCTTTGTTATTAACAAAAAGGAGAAGTGCAACTAGCAAGTTTTAGAGATATGCAAATTTTGTAACATATTGTTTATCAATTTACAACATCCTTAATCACCAAATCATCATTAATTTTAAAGATATGCAAGATTGTAAAGTTTGCACTTTTGCTTCTTAAGATAGGTAAGCTAGCAATTTTTGGTGATGTTCAAGATAGTAAGTCTTTTCTTCTTTTTTGAGAAGTGCAAGTTAGCAATTTTGCTTCTACTTGGGATGTACAAGCTAACAATTTTTGCTTCTCTTATAAGTTGGGCAAGCTAGCAAGTTTTAGATATGCAAGCTAGTAATTTTTGCTTCTCTTTTGAGTTGGGTAAGCTAGCAAGTTTTAGATATAAAAGCTAGTAATTTTTGCTTCTTTTTTGAGTTAGGCAAGCTAGCAAGTTTTAGATATGCAAGCTAGTAAAATAATAAGTTTTACATCAAGCAAGCTAACAAATTTTGCACTATGCAAGCTAACAAATTTTACATCATTTTAGAATACACAAGCTAGTTCTTTCTCCCCCTTTGTCATTGTCAAAAAGAAGGGAAGAAAATAATTTTGTAATTCTTTTTCCCTTTACAATAATTTTTAAATCATGATAAAAGTAAAGTATCAATCTTATTTTAATATATTTGTGCATTATTATAGTTTTAAATTAAAACATGCATAATTTCAAAACCTTACATTTCATCCTTCATGCATGATACCAAAAATAAATCATCACTATGGCATATTATACATGATACTCAAGCATTCATGATACATCATTTTAGCAATAAATTATAGTATTACATGTATCATTCCAAATCATAAATAATTCAAATCATGATGGTATCAAAATATTAAATTATATTACATCCTACCATGCATGATCATAACTTCTCATTTGTATGCATCAACATAAATTCATGAGTATTTCATACATAGTATCATATCATCACATGAAGAATATCAAAAGAATTTTGGTGATGAGATATACTGAATATAAGGAATTATAAAAATCATATCATGAAAGATAAGATCATGTGAATACCAAAAGACATAATTCATATAGAAAATTTTCTCTTAAACAAAATGCAAGAATCATATGAAAATAAAGAGTAAGAAATCTTGATTTATAAAAGAAAATCTCAAGTTAAGAAATTAAGAAAAGGTTCATGATTCGATTAGAAAAATCTTATTTAGATTCAAATCATCAAATCATCAAAATCATAAGAGATTCAAAATGACATTAATTGATTTACCAATCTCTTAAGATACTCGCGATTTTCTTTCTCCCTTTTGTCATTGTAAACAAAAACGAAGAAGGGAAGACATTCATAACAAAAATAAAGTCATAAATTCTTAAGATATCAAGTAGCATATTATGGTTTGTTAGGATAAGTCTCCTTTTTTTTTGGTGAATAGCAAAAAGAAACAAAGAGAAAATGATCTTAATCCATAAAAAGATTTCAAGTATCAAATATTGAGAAATCAAGATCATGAATTGGATTATTTTCCTCTTTAGTAAATGGTAAATAAAAATATAAGAGATCAAATAAGAGATCTTGATTCATAAAAGATTTCATGTTATAAATCTCAAGAAATTATGATTTCGATAAAAGTCATTCAAATTCATTTTCATAGTCCAAGAGATTCACAAAAGCATAATATATATAGATTCATACATCTTTTATCGAAAAATCAATAAGCTAGAGATGTTTCATTTTCAGTTGTTTGTTTCATACAAGCATGCCTTTGTCTTTTTTATGCCAAATAAAAACATACATCATTGTTTAAGACTGAAAAATAAATTTCATTATCATGACAAAAAATGACACATTAAACATATGACTTCTTTAAACAAGAGATTTGATTTATCATTTTAATTCTAATGATCATATATTTTCCTTTTTATGTGTTTTATTTTATATTTCATATAAATATGCTCAAGTTTTTCATATGAAAACCATCCATCTTGTTTAAAATCGAAAAAATAACTTCCATTGTGACAAAGATCAATAAGCCATGAATCACAAAAATCATCATGCATAATTTTGAAATATAAATTTATTAAGCATGATCATTATGCATCACTACTTTGGGCATGACATCAAAATATTGTTTGAAGTTTTCAAGGTATAACATGCACAATTGCAAACTATAAACTCATTAAGCATGATATCATGATTTCATAAAGCATTTTCAATCAAAATAAAAAATCATCAATTTAGATACACATTATTTTTTTTAACATACATAGGATTAATCATTAGATTTAAATCTAGCATATTGTTATATTTTTATAAAACATGTAATTATCATTATCATTTTCAAAATTAGCTAGAAAAAGAAAAGCATGATCCCCTTTTATTTATTTATTTATATTTTTTTACATATTATATACTAAATTAAAAACAACATATGAAATGCATCAAGTAATTTCAAAATAAAGTAAAGGGGTTTTGGTTACCTCATTGTTGAAAACCCTTAAGGCATAGTTTGTCACCTCGCCTTTGATAGTTTGTTCTTCATCTTCGGATGTAATCGATGTTGAATCTCGTATTTTGATGATGAAACTACTTGATATATGTTTATGATTTAATCTGCGTTTTGAGTGACGCAGGATGCTTTGATCAGGATGAGACAATTAAAGCAGGAACATCATGTTGTGCCGGAGGAACATGTCAGAAGATTGGACGTCGGGCCGGTGGATCGGTCGACGTATCGACAGAAGGCTTCGGGCCGTGGACTCGGGCATCGGGCCAAGAAGAGCGGGTATTGTGCCAAGGATATCGGAGTTGCGGAGTCAACAGGCCGATTGGGCAATAGGCTGCAGGAAAGGACGATGCGCCGAAGAATCGGACGAAGCGTCGAGGGACCAATGACATGCCGGACAACTTGGTTAATTGCTTAGGATTAATTGTCTCGATCGAAGTTTTATTTTAATTGTGCAGGATTAACTATGATAACGATGAAGACATAAAGCGAAACAAAGTGTCAGAGTCAAGCGCGAAGGATTTGTTGCGAGTTCGAGAGTTCGACGGAAGTCCGAAGGTTCATCGGGAATGCTACCGGAACTAGCCGAGAATGAGTTGGGAGCTTGCCGAAGGGTTTTTCGGAAGCTCGTCGGAAGGTTCGTTGGGAGTTCGCGGAGCTCGCCGAGAAAGATCGGAGCTTGCCGAAGAAGCTTGTTGGAACTCGCTAAGAACAAATCGTGAAGTCTAGGAGCTTGCCGGGAGTCCGCAAAATGGTTTCCGAGAGTTCATCGGAAGACCGCCGAAAGTTTGCCGGAAGCTCGCTAGAAGAAGTCTTGACTTGCGGACTTTGTAATAGCTTAGAAAATGTCTTTAAAATCATAGTTAGCACATTAATTAGGGTTAGGATTAGGTGTTAATCCTATAACCCAAGTAGGGGCCAATTAGGCCCAAGTTCGGACTGGTTTGGGCCAAGTTTGGAGCCAAACCAAGTGAGCTGAAATAGTGAAAGAGGTGGCACCGCCCCAGCCAGGAGGTGGCACCGCCTGGGCTAAGCCTCCCAGCGAGACTGGGCGGTGCAACCTCCCCAGCCAGGAGGTGGCACCGCCTGAGCTCAGTCTTCGAGCAAGACTGGGCGGTGCAACCTCCCTAACAGAGAGGTGGCACCGCCTGAGCTCGGTCTTCGAGCTCTGGCAGAGAGGTGCAACCGCCTCAGTCAAGAGGTGGCACCGCCTGGGCTCAGTCTTCGAGCTCTGCCAGGCGGTGCAACCTCTCCAGTCAGGAGGTGCAACCGCCTGATCCCGGAATTCCGGGATTTGATCGTTTTGAGCTCCAAATTTGAATTGGGTTGGGGCCTATAAATACCCCACCCATTCAGCACTGAGAAAGCAAGAACTTACCCGAAATCTTGATCTTTTCAGTGGTTCTTAGAGCTCAAAACTGCTAGTTTTCCTCCTCCTTCTGTTCTTCAAGTTTGAGTTGTGAAGAGAGGAGAGAAAACATCTGTAAGGGTTGTCTCCTAAGCCCGTCAAAAGGAGTGAATCTGTAAGAGGGTAGTTGGCCTTCGCCTATTGAAGGAAGGCCTCTAGTTGACATCGGTAACCTCATCGGTGGAGGAAGCCAAAAGTGGAGTAGGTCAAGACTGACCGAACCACTCTAAATCTCTGGTTTGCGTTTATTTTGAGCACTTTATCATTACTGCAAACCTCCTACATAGCTACTGCTCTCTGCGCTTTTACGAACGAGTTCTGTGCAGTTTACGTTCACGTCTTAATTCCATTTACAAACTGCAAACTGCTCTCTGCGCTTTTACGAACGAATTCTGTGCAGTTTACGTTTACGTCTTGATTCCATCTACAAACTGCAAACTGTCTCTCTGCGCTTTTATGAATGAGTTCTGTGCAGTTTACGTTTACGTCTTGATTTCACTTACAACTGCAAACTGTCTTCTGCGCTTTTTTTACGAACAAGGTTCTGTGCAGTTTACGTTTACGTCTTTTGATTTCATTTACAACTGCAAATTGTCTTCTGCGCTTTTACAAACAAGGTTCTGTGCAGTTTACGTTTACATCTTGATTTCATTTAGAACTGCAAACTGTCATCTGCGTTTAGACGCAAACTGCGTTTAGACGTAAACTGCGCTTAGACGCAAACTGCGCAAACTGCGTTTAGACGTAAATTGCATTTAGACGTAAACTGCACTTAGACGCAAACTGTGTTTAGACGCAAACTGCGCTTAGATGTAAACTGTGTTTAGACGCAAACTGCGCTTAGACGCAATCTGCGCTTAGACGCAAACTGCACTTAGATACAAACTGTGAATCAGCTTTTGCATCATAATAGTTTCTATCGAATGAACGCAGCTTTCGGTTTTAATCGCTGTAAAATTTCCGCTGCACTAATTCACCCCCCCCTCTTAGTGCTCTCGATCCTAACAATCGATTCATCCCATGTCGCCTTGAGTGCCTTCTTTTTCTTTGATAACTTCTTCTTTTTAAGTTTATTTTTAGATTCTTGTTTAATGAATTTTTTGAATTGAGTCGTGAGAAGTTCAAGGTCAACATCATTATCACTTGAGTTATCACTCAAGTAGTATTCTATTGTTTAAAGTGTTAAATTATTTTTTATAAGAATTAAAATGGATTCAAATTTAGAGCTAAAAATTTGAATCCCTAGGATTTCGGGGTACTAGTGGTACCACCGCTTGCTAGTCTGACATTGGGCGATACCATCGCCTGACACTCTAACACTAGGCGGTACCACTGCCTAGTCTGGCGATACCATCGCCTGACACAATCTAAGAGATTGTGTCCGGGTGGTACCACCGCTATACCCTACTATAAGACACTGAATGAGCCAAACATTAGGCCCAATTCAGCCCTAATACAGGCCCAATTAGCCCCTAATTGAGTTGGTATTGTTTCACCCCAATATCTACTTAATTAGACCTAAACTAACTCGATCTAGATAAATTATTATAAAGCATGAATCATATGTTATCCGGCATGTCATTGGTACTTCCGACGCTTCGTTTGATTCTTTGGCGCTTCGTCCTCTCCTTAAGTATATTGCCCAATCGATATGTTGACTTCTGTAACTTCTGATCTCCTTGGCGCAATGTTTGATCTTTCGGCCCAATGCCCAAACTCACAGCACGAAGTCCTTCTGCCGACACGTCGACCGATCCTTTGGCCCGATATCTAATCTCCTGACATGTTCAACTCCGACCCTGTTAGTCGTAGGTGCCCAACAAGCTAATCACGTGAGTGATGACACGTGTGACTTGACACAGAATCTTTTTGCTTATTATATTTTGGCATTTATCACTTTATATTAACTATTGCTTATATACATGTATATATTGTGATGTCCTTGGATTTGTGCAATGGAAATCGGATCATGATGAGATCACGATAATGAGATCGATTTACTTTTAAACATAGATCCTGAATAATCCCGGTCATAGGTTACTCGAGAGGGACATCGCGATAGCCGGACAGACTAGTGTGCTGTATACCTGTCCATATGATGGATGCAGCTAGTCTCATAGCTGCTCGTGTGGGGACACTAGGGATACAGTACAGGTACTCATTAGAGAATGAGTTCACTAATTGATCTGCTTACGGAATGCTAGATGGTTGATGATGCCTTATTGTCAAACAGTGATTCCGTAGTCCTGGTGGTGTATCTGGTCCTTAGACTTGAGATATCAAGGATGTCCTGTATGAGTGCTCCACTCTTTGATACCAGACTTATAGGTTTAGATGTCTCAGATCTAGTACAACTAGTCATTGGGAGTGGTAGTCGACCTTATGAGGGCTATTGAGTGTCGATAGAGGATCATCCACTCTCGGCATCATAAGAGGAATATCTCATGTATTCTTTCTCAGACAAATCCCTGGCCAGGGTCATTCGGATTATGAGAGAAAGAGTTCTCCGAGAGAATCCGATTAGAGCAAGACTCGAGAAGAAATCGCATGGGTCTGACAGCACCATGCTTGATATATAATCTCTGGGATATTAGATGGATGATGGACTATAGGTATATGGTAACTGAGGATAGACAGGTTCAATAGATTGGATTCTCTTGTATCATCTAGGGACTACGGCGTAGTGACCTAGTACATTCGTAGTCGATGAGTCGAGTGAATTATTATAGAGATAATAATTCATTAAGTTAGAAGGAGTTCTGACAGGTATGACTCACGGCCAACTCGATGTTGGGCCTAGAGGGTCACACATATATAGTAGGCATTGCGATAAGTAGAGGTTCGGATATGAGATATCCGCCGGAGCCCCTATCTTATTGGATATCCAATAAGCCCCTGAATTATTGGATCCCATGGACAAGATCCAATAAGAGCCCATGAGAGATTATTAGATAGAGATCCACTAATCTAAAAGGCTTGGGTAATTGGATACAGATCCAATACCCACTAGGGGAGAATCCATTAGGGTTTGACAAGAGATTTCTATAAATATGAGGGATTTAGTGGTTCATAGGCTAGAGCATTTGCTTGCCTCTCCTATTCTCCTCCCCCTCTCCACCTTAGAGTAGGCCTGGAGTTTTGATGAGCATCATCGTAGCCCTATTGTGTGGATCACTGCTAGAGAGGAGGATGCTTGACCTCCTTCACCCTCTCCTAGAGATCTACAAGGAAATAGGGATATACGATCTCCCTAGGTAACATAATCTATTATATATGCAGTTTGTTTCACGGATTTTTGCACATCAATCTTCGCACGAGGACGAACATCTTTTTGGGAAATTGAGAATTTTTTTTTCTTGTTCTTCCGCTGTACATATGATGTCGCTCCCAAGATTTTCCAACAGTGGTATCAGAGCCAGGTTGTTCGTGTGAATGATTAGTTTTGAACTGCTTATGTTGTGTTTAGGAAGAATTTTGACGTTAAATTGTTGATGCAATAGACGAGAAAGGGCACCAATTGTTGTTGCCCTTGCTGCGCTCAAGGATGGTTGCATGCTTGCCGCCATCTTCGTGCAGGCAGGCTGCCTACAGCGGTGGCGTGCAAGGGTGGCGCCTGCGGGTGTTGGACCCGCGGGCAGAGGCGCCGCGGGGTAGCGGCACCTGCAACTGCTTCTCCCGCGGGGTTAGGCGCCGCAAGGCAGTGGCGCCTGTGGCCACTGCTCCCACGGGCAAAACCCCTCCGCAGAGGTGGCGGCCCGGCGGGGCGGCACCGCTAGCGGGCGTGCCGCCCACAAGCGAGGGCAACGCCCCGCCCTCCGCCGCACAGCCTACCGCCGGTAGGGTGGTGGCAGCGGTGGCTACAGTAGGGGAAAGGGAGAAAGGGGGTTAGGGTTTTGGGCAAAAAGATAGTTTTGCCACTTGGAATTTGAGAAATTCCAATTTCTATCTTTTGTTCAAATTATGAAAATACCCCTAGAAATTCAAAAATTCCCTATATGTCCATGATTTCAGAAAATATTAATTAATTAAAAGGTTTAGTTGATTATTATTTTTTAGTATTATCTAGTAGTCCTACATGATAATGATTTATCCATGTGATGTTTGATGTGTGGACGGATGATCATGGACCGTGTGATGTGTGTACTTGTGATTATTATTATTAGGGTCTACGAGCCTCCATTATATTTCTCGTTTATTGTCGGGTCTATGTGCCTATGATTAAGTTGTTATCACATGAGAAGGCACAGCGGGAGCGTGGATGCGATAGCGGGACCCATGAGACGGACGATCGCGATGCATAAAGATGCACCGACGAGAACGAGATGGACGATCATAGGGCATGAAGATGCACCGTTGCACACATATATCTTAATGTGAGTGATTAGGCTTACTGGCTCGGGCCTGATCACATTAGGTTGTGGTCCATGATCATCTGGTGTGATTGCCTACACACATATTAGATATGTATATATATTTGCATAGATATATATTAAATATGTATATGTGTGACATGTCATATTAGGAGACCAAATCATAGAAACATCTCTCTCGATAATATTAATTCGGTAAATGTGAGGCAATTAGATTGACCTACGCGGCCTTCCATCATTATAGGTAGGAACCGATTCCCGGTGTAGGTTGAGTTGGTCGAGTCCCTCGAGGCTCACATATATCGCGATTCGCTATCTTGCTTACAACATAGAGATATTACTAGTGATATGAGGACATGGTATGCATGGTCGAGTCCCTCGAGGGTATATCATCAAATCAGACTCATATTGTAATGATGGTGTTGACTTAACCGAGCATCATGGTTGGTCGAGTCCCTCGAGACCATAGTGATTCGGAGGTCGAACAAGACAGGAATAACAAGGAGTTATGATTGACAAGAGTTGCCTACCTTTTGGGATTAGTGTGATTGGTCGAGTCCCTCGAGGTTACACTAAGACGTTGATTGGATCTTGATCCCCACTAGAAGTCTGCCGGAGACTTCCATTTCACGTGTTGAGGGTGTCGTGTGACTCGCTAGTAAAATAGTGGGAGCATATTAAGATTGAAGCATATATCTTAATTGTTTATTTCTTGCAAAATCTACATGTTATTCATTTTTGCTGCATCTTTATTTTCAGAAAATGTCAGTTTCAAATCCCTTACGTGGCATACTTGATGTCAACTGCCTCACTGGTCCAAATTATACGGATTGGCTCCGTAACTTGAGAATTGTTCTCACGGCGGAGAAAATCATGTACGTTCTTGATATTGTGATGCCTACGCCTGAGGAAAGGGTAAGCGAGGATGAGATCGCTTGCTACGTGAAGTATATTGATGACTCCACTCTTACTCAGTGCTATATATTGGGCTCTATGACTCCTGAGTTATAGAGATAACATGAAAAGATGGATGCCAGATCCATTCTCCTACATGTCCGCAAATTGTTTGAGGAACAGGGAAGGACTCAGTGATATGAGATATCCAAGCGCCTCTTCCGAGCTAGGATGACTAAGGGGACATTGGTTTAGAACCATGTCTTAAAAATGATTGAGTGGATAGAGAAACTCACAGGACTAGGAGTGGTCCTAGAGGATAACTTATATATGGACATTGTGCTTCAGTCCCTACCAGATTCCTTTTCACAATTCATAATGAATTTTAATATGAACAAGCTTGAGGTGACTCTCCCAGAGCTCCTCAATATGTTGAGGGAGACAAAGAGTACTATTAAGAAAGAGAAGCTAGTTCTCTACACTGGTGAGACCAAAAAGAAAAGGAAAGCAGAAAAGTTCCTTAAAAAGGACAAGAGCAAGGGCAGACCAGGTAAAGCAAAGGTTGCTAAGAAAGACTCAGCAAAGAACAAAGGCCAGTGCTTCCACTATGGCAAAAATGGGCACTGGAAGAGAAACTGCAAAGAGTACCTTGCAGAGGGGGCGAAACAAAAACTTGGAGAAGCTTCAGGTACATTCATTATTAGTCTCCATTTGTCAGACTCTTATGATAATACATAGATATTGGATACCGGTAGTGCTTATCATATATGTAATTCATTGCAGGTTCTGGCAAGGCCTAGGAGACTAGAGAAAGGCGAGATGGACCTCAAGATAGGCAATGGAGCAAAAGTTACTGTAATAGCTGTTGGCGAGGTCGCCCTACATCTGCCTGGTGGAGCTTTTATTGCATTAGATGCATGTTATTTTTGTTCCTTCTATTATCAAAAACATTATCTCCATTTCATGTTTGACAGTTAGTAGATATAAATTAGTTTTTTAGAATAATGGTTGTTCGATATTATTAGATGATGAGATCATCACGAAAGGAACATTGCATAATGGTTTATTTATGCTAGACACTACTTCACTTATCATGAATGTAAGTGTGTCTAAGAGGAAACGAGATGAGGTGAATAGTGCATACCTATGGCATTGTAGGCTAGGTCACATCCATGAGGGAAGGATTCAAAAGTTGCTAAATGATGGATATCTAGATCCATTCGACTATGAGTCATATGCAACTTGGGAGCCTTGCCTTCATGGAAAACTAACCAACTCTCCATTTAGTGGAATTGGAGAGAGAGAGCCATTGAGTTGTTGGAACTCATGCATAGTGATGTATGTGGACCCATGTCAACTCATGCCATTGGTGGTTACTCCTACTTCATTACCTTTACTAATGATTTCTCAAGGTATGGATAAGTGTACTTAATGAAGTATAAGTCCGAGGCCTTTGAGAAATTCAGAGAGTATAAGAATGAAGTGGAGAACCAGACTGGAAATAGTATCAAAACTTTTCGATCAGATCGAGGAGGTGAGTACTTAAGTATAGAGTTTACTCAGTTTCTCAAGGACCATGGGATATTATCCCAATAGACACCTCCTTATACACCTCAGCTCAATGGTATCTTTGAAAGGAGAAATCGTATGCTATTAGATATGGTATGGTCCATGATGAGTTTCGCTGACCTACCCATCTTATTATAGGGATATGCCTTAGAGACCGCAGCTTACCTTCTGAATAGAGTTCCAACTAAGTCGATAGTGTCTACATCATATGAGATATGGAAAGGGAAGAAACTCGATCTTAAGGTCGTTAAGATTTGGGGCTGCCCTGCCCATATTAAAAGATACAACCTCGATAAGTTGGAATCGAGGACAGAGCGGTGCAAGTTCGTGGGATACCCCAAGGAATCTTGTGGGTATTATTTCTATCATCTCGAGGACCAAAAGATCTTTGTAGCCGAGAGAGTAGTGTTCCTTGAGAAGGAACACATTCTTGGCGGAGATAGGAGGAGCATGATAGAGTTGAGCGAGGTTAGAGAATTAAGCTCAAGCACCACTCTACAGCTCGAGTCTGTTCAGGTACTTAACACATAAGTTTTAACTTTACGTAGGTCCGGCAGAGTATCCCATCCTCCTGAGAGATATGTGGGACATATTAGAGGAGAAGATATTGAGGATATTGATCCTCAAATCTGCGAGAAGGCTATTATGAGTATAGACTCCGGGAAATTGCAAGAAGCCATGAATTCTGAGATGGATTCTATGTACTCCAATAAGGTTTGGAACCTAGTTGATGCACTAGAAGCTATTGTACCCATCGGTTGCAAGTGGATCTTTAAGAAAAAGATCAGAGTAGATAGAAAGGTAGAGACCTATAAAGCAAGGCTAGTGGCTAAAGGGTATCGTTAAAGGCAAGGTGTTGACTATGACGAAACCTTCTCACCCGTAGAAATGTTAAAATCCATCCGAATTCTATTGGCTATTGCAGCACACTATGATTATGAGATCGGACAAATGGATGTAAAAACTGCATTCCTCAATAGGAACCTCGAGGAGGAGGTGTATATGATACAACCTAAGGGATTCGTGTCCAAGAACTGCCCAAATAAGGTGTGCAGGTTGCTTAGATCCATTTATGGACTAAAGCAAGCTTCCCGAAGTTGGAATATAAGATTTGATAAAACAATCAGATCTTATAACTTTGTTAAGAGCGAAGATGAGCCTTGTGTGTATAGGAATGTAAGTGGGAGTGCTATCACATTTTTGGTGTTATATGTGGATGACATCCTGATCATTGGGAATGACGTAAGAATGCTATCCACAGTAAAAACTTGATTATTTAGACAATTCTCCATGAAGGACTTAGGGGAAGCATCCTATATCTTGGAGATTCGGATCTATAGAGATAGATCCAAGAGGATGCTTGGCTTGTCCCAGTCCAGGTACATGAAAACCATTGTCAAAAGGTTTGGCATAGAAAATTCCAAGAGAGATCTCACACCGATGAGATATGGGATATCGCTTTTTAGGAGTATGTCCCTAAAGACTTCAGAAGAAAGGGCTAACATGGATATGATACCTTATGCCTTAGTGATAGGGTTTATCATGTATGCCATGCTATGTACTAAGCCTGATATAGCACATGCTCTGAGTGTCATGAGTAGGTATCAAGCGGATCCAGTCTTGGAGCATTAGAAAGCAGTAAAGTGTATCCTTAAGTACTTGAGAAGGACTAAGGATCTTTTACTAGTATATGGATGTAGTAGTCTCAAGGTTGAAGGCTACACGAACTCAAGTTTTTAGTCTGATGTTGACGATAATAAGTCGAATTTGGGATATGTGTACACCTTGAATGGATGAGTAGTGTGCTGGAAGAGTTCCAAACAAGATACTAATGCTGACTCGACCACAGAGGCGGAGTACATTGCTACAATAGATGCAGCAAAGGATGGAGTCTGGGTGAAGAAGTTCATCATAGATCTGGGAGTCATGCTAGGTAGCGAGGAGCCGATTTCCTTATATTGCAACAACAATGGGGTGATTGCTCAAGCGAAGAAACCCAAGTCTCATAAAAAATCTAAGCATGTTCTAAGGAGGTTCCATTTAATCTGAGAGATCGTAACGCGAGGAGATGTAGCAGTGGAAAGAGTTCCATCCAAAGATAATATTGCAGATCCACTGACAAAGCCATTGTCTCAGATTGTTTTTAAGCATCATAGGAGTCTGATGGGGATCAGACACATAGGTGATTGGCTTTAGGTCAAGTGGGAGATTGCTAGTCATAGGTGCCCAACAAGCTAATCACGTGAGTGATGGCATGTGTGATTTGACACAGAATCTTTTTGCTTATCATAATTTAGCATTTATCACGTTATATTAACTATTGCATATATACATGTATATATTGTGATGTCCTTGGATCTGTGCAATGAGAATCAGATTGTGATGAGATCACGATAATAAGATCGATTCACCTTTAAAATAGATCCTGAATAATCCCGGTCATAGGTTACTCGAGAGGGACATCGTGATAACCGGACAGACTGGTGTGTTGTATACCCGCCCATATGATGGATTCAGCTAGTCTCATAGCTGCTCGTGTGGGGACACTAGGGATACAGTACAGGTACTCATTGGAGAATGAGTTCACTGATTGATCCGCTTACAGAATGCTGGATGGTTGATGATGCCTTATTGTCAAACAGTGATTCTATCGTCCTAGTGGTGTATCTGGTCTTTAGACTTGAGATACCGAGGATGTCCTGTATGAGTGCTCCACTATTTGATACCAGACTTATAGGTTTAGATGTCTCAGATCTAGTACAACTAGTCATTGGGAGTGGCGGTCGACCTTATGAGGGCTATTGAGTGTCGATAGAGGATCATCCACTCTTGGCATCATGAGAGGAATATCTCATGTATTCTTTCTCAGACAAATCCCTGGCCAGGGTCATTCGGATTGTGAGAGAAAGAGTTCTCCGAGAGAATCCGATTAGAGCGAGACTCGAGAAGAAATCATATGGGTCTGACAGCACCATGCTTGATATACAATCTCTGGGATATTAAATGGATGATGGACTATAGGTATATGGTAACTGAGGATAGACAGGTTCAATAGATTGGATTCTCTTGTATCGTCTAGGGACTACGGCGTAGTGACCTAGTACATTCGTAGTCGATGAGTCGAGTGAATTATTATAGAGATAATAATTCATTAAGTTAAAAGGAGTTCTGACAGGTATAACTCACGGCCAACTCGATGTTGGGCCTAGAGGGTCACACATATATAGTAGGCATTGCGATAAGTAGAGGTTCGGATATGAGATATCCGCCGGAGCCCCTATCTTATTGGATATCCAATAAGCCCCTGAATTATTGGATCCCATGGACAAGATCCAATAAGAGTCCATGAGAGATTATTGGATAAAGATCCACTAATATAAAAGGCTTGGATAATTGGATGCAGATCTAATACCCACTAGGGGAGGATCCATTAGGGTTTGACACGGGACCTCTATAAATAGGAGAGATTCAGTGGTTCATAGGCTAGAGCATTTGCTTGCCTCTCCTATTCTCTTCCCCCTCTCCACCTTAGAGCAGGCTTGGAGTTTTGAGGAGTGTCGTTGCAGCATTACTGTGTGGATCACCGCTAGAGAAGAGGATGCTTGACCTCCTTCACCCCCTTCTAGAGATCCGTAAGGAAACAGGGATATATGAACTCCCTATGTAACACAATCTATTATATACGCAGTTTGTTTCGTGGATTTTTGCGCACCAATCTTCGCACGATGACGAGCATCTTTTTGAAAAATTGGAGATTTTATTTTCTTGTTCTTCCACTACACATGTTATGTCACCCCCAAGATTTTCCAACAAACCCAACGTTTGATTTCTCTTGCTTCAATCAATTTGTCTCTCTTTGATCAAAGCTAGTCCTGCATCACTCAAAACGGAGATTAGATCATAAATTAATCAATTAATTTCATCATCAAAATTCAAGATTCAACAATTGACCCATGCACTCCCTACGGTATGAACTAGCTTATTCGAGGTGTTGAATGTTGGATTTTGATGATGAAATTAATTGATAAATTATTGATCTAATTCATTTGTTGAGATAAGTGTTGTAGGATTAACAATAACAATAAATAAGGTATAAAGAAGATGTTGGGCCGAAGTCAAAGATCGAATGATACATCGAAGATTCGGACGATGTGTCAGAAGCTTGCCAAGAGTTCATCGGGAGCTAACTGAGAGTTCGTCAAGAGTTTACTAAGAATTCATCGGGAGTTCACCAAAAGCTTGCCAAGAGTTCACTAGAAGTTCGTCGAGATTTCATCGGAAGAATAATTGACATACTGGACAAAGATTGCTTAGTTAATACCTTAATTGTCATAGTTAGAACTTAGATTGAGTTAGGATTGGGAGGTAATCTCACTAACTTAATTAAAGGCTAACTAGGCCTAAAATAAGGCTAAGTTGGGCTGGATAAATGGCCCACTCGACCACTTGGAGCCATACTAAGTGGTGGCCCCACCCAAGGTGGGCGGTGGAACTGCTTGGGGCTCAGCCTCCCAAGTAGTTTGGACGGTGGTACCACCCAGACTGGGCGATGGTACCGTCAACAATTAATGTTGCCAAGCAGTGGTACCACCATAGCCCGGTCTTCGAGCTTTGTCAAGTGGTCATATCGCCCAGACTAGGTGATGGAACCGACCAGTGTCAGTCTGTAGGTGGTGGTACCGCTAGTATCCGGAGACCCGGGATGAGACACTTTTTGGCTCCATTTTTGAAGCCATTGGGGCCTATAAATACCCCACTCTTTTCTGCATGAAAGAATAACAAAGTATGAATAAAATCTTGAAGTGTTGAGGTATGAAAGTATTGTAAAAGTGCCAAGTATCCTCCTCCTCCCTTTCTAAGTCTTGTGATCATTCTAATGAGGTATGCCCTTTGTAAGGGTTGTCTCCTAAACCCAAAAAAGGAGAAAGTGTTGTAAGAAGGTGGTTAGTCTTTGCCTATTAAAGAAAAACCATTAGTGAACGTAGGTCACAACGATCGAACAACTATAAATGTGGTGTGTTCTTTTCTTATTATTTACTTTCATTACTTAACTACACTCTACATTGTTCATTTACTTCAAGTCGATATCATCTCGATACGATTTTTTCGTTATATTTTTACTAACTCGGAAAGATTTTGAATAGCAACGGTAATTTTTATCACTGTACTAGTTCACTCACCCCACTCTTACTAGCGTATTAATCTTAACACAAGTTCCTATAACACTGTCGATCCTTATTGTCTTGTGCAGATCGGAGCTAACGAGGTACAACCGATAGAGCGTCACCCATCATCTCAGTACTTTTCTGCGTCGGATGAGAGTTTGAGCTATCTTCCACGCTGATTCCATGGTGACTATCAATTG
This sequence comes from Musa acuminata AAA Group, assembly GCF_036884655.1. Taxonomy (NCBI): domain Eukaryota; kingdom Viridiplantae; phylum Streptophyta; class Magnoliopsida; order Zingiberales; family Musaceae; genus Musa; species Musa acuminata. The sequence continues at coordinate 9,845,025 of NC_088348.1, read as the reverse complement.
ACAACATGTGCTAGGAATATTCCCTACCACTTTTAACTCTCGAAAGTGAGATCAGTTTGTTCTAGATTTGAAATCTTAAGAAAATCTCTAAATTAGAAGCTATCAAATACTGCTTTTTTGCAAACTGTTCCTCTACAAAAGAATATACTTATGTCTGCATGCCAAGGATCCAGATCTTAAAGTAGCAACCCTCTTGCTAGGATGATAGAGAAGGAAAAGTAGTCTCCATCTTACTATTTACTATTGACAACCACTATAATTTTATTAAAAATAATAAAATATTATATTATTATCTATAATCTCATTAACATCGATTTTACTATTTTATTTTTTTCTCACAATCTTTGCTGCCGTTATTTTCAACAACGCTATCTCAATCATACTTCGTTGACACTCCTTTGGCATGCTCCTTATTATCTCATGCTTTATTGATAACTTATCTCATCGTTTTTTTATTATCTTATATTTCATTGACCCTCCCTCTCTATGTTTTTATTGTCATGTGTTTCGTCGATGCTTCTTTATTTTCCTATATTTTATGTTGCCTTATACTTTATCAACACTCCTCCTTTGGCGTCGACTTTGCTTGTTATGAATGTTATCACCATCGATCTCCTCCGACACCAATTATCCCTCCTTCCACACTTTGATATCTTCGACTACAACAGAAGCATATGATATTTACATTTATTTGTAAAGGAATAGTTTAAACATATTATGTTATAAATTATTCAAATTAAAAAGAAAAAAAATTTCTTTTCAAAAGATTTATTTGAAAAGATGGTTTCTTTTGTAGTTATTTTGATAGTTATTTTTCAAAGGTTGTATCTTTTAAGAAACTATAAATAGGTATTTGAGAGTAAATAATATAAACATCTCTTTCATACTCTTCTTCTTTACTCTTCAAGTGATTAAATTAGATATTCTCTAATTACTCTTTGAAGATTGTTTATTATTTGCTCAATACAGATCTTCTAAAGGCTTGTTATATTCACTAAAACTATTTGCATCAAACCCATAGCAGTCTTATTGAGAAGAGGGTGCAAATATCGTTTTTAGGAAAATGTTTATACATGTTTCAAGCCTAAATATATTTCCTATAGTATTTTTGATCTTGTATTTGTTATTTGTTTCTGTAGTGTTTTCATCCTCTTCTTTATCGTATTTTTCCAATAATCTAAAAATGATATTTTGTGAGTTTATACAAATTCACCATGGAGGCTATAAATACCATCAAATTATTGAATTAAGATTTTATTCGTTTTGATCGTTTTGATGAAACGAATTTTACCCATTGGCAAGATAAGATGAAGTTCATGTTGGCTGCTTTGAAGATCTTCTATGTGCTTGATTCTAATCTTCGACCAATTCCTGATTCAACCGACGATGACACCGATGAAGTCAAGGCTGAACAAAAGAAAAGAAATGAAGATGAAGTCATATGTAGAGTACACATTCTCAATGCTCTTTTGGACCGGCTTTATGATCTTTATATGGTAGAACCATCTGCAAAAGCAATTTGGAATGTTTTGGAATTCAAGTATTATGCCGAGGAAGAAGGTACAAAGAAATTTTTAATTTCTAAATATTTTGATTACAAGTTTATGGATGACAAGCCAATCTTGGCACAACTGCATGAGTTGCAAGTCATTGTTAATCAATCGAAGGCTGAAAAAATTGAACTTCCTGAACCTTTTCAAGTAGGGGCTGTAATAGCCAAGTTGCCTTCATCTTGGAAAGGGTATAGAAAGAAGATTTTGTATGACTCTAAGGATATATCACTTTGGAGCAAATTAAAAAACATCTTCGAATCGAGGATGAGAGACAAGAGTGAGAACTCTTTTGGCAATATAAAAGCAAATGTTGTGAATCAGCCTAAAAATTTCAACAAAAGCAAACAAAACAAGAAGAATCATTTTGGCCCCAAAAGGGATCAAAGAAAATTTAAGAAGCCAAAGAGTAGAGGATGTTTTGTTTGTGGAAAACCTGATCATTTTGCTAGGGATTACAGATTTAAAAAGGGCCAGAAACCAGAAGTCAACTCCATTGAGGGATATGATAATATAATCACTATGATGAGCGAAGTGAATGCCATATTTGGCAAGGTTTATGATTGGTGGTATGATATTTGTACTATCATCTATGTTTGCTATGATAAGATACTCTTCAAAACTTACAAAGAAGTTACAGAAGGGCAAGAGATTTAAATGAGGAATGAAGTTTGTTCTAAGGTGATTGGCAAGGGAAATGTGGAACTCACTTTCACTTCGAGTAAGAAAGTCACTCTTATTAATATTCTTCATATACCATATATGAGTAGAAATTTAGTGAGTGGGAATCTCCTTGGCAAACCTAAATTAAATTTATATTTGAATCCGGGAAGTTAATTTTATCTCGTAATGGAACTTTTGTTGGAAAAGGCTATTTCGCTGAGGGAATGGTCAAATTATCTATTGTTGACAATGATTCTAAATTTAATAAAGATATTGCTTCTATTTCTATTATTGATTCTTATTCATTATGGCATAATAGATTAGCACATATTGGAACTAGCACCATTAGATGAATGGTTAAGTGTGGCTTAATAAATTATTATTTTGATTATCTTAATAAATATGAAATTTGTATTAAATCAAAGATGATGAAGAAACCCTTCAAAAGTATTGAAAGATATACTAATTTGTTAGATTTATTATATTCTGATATATGTGAATTAAATGACATATTAATAAGAGGAGGTAATAGATATTTTATTACTTTTATAGATAATATGTCTAGATTCACATATGTATACTTATTGAAACATAAAAAAGATACTTTTAATGCTTTCAAGGCATATAAAGCATAAGTTGAAAATCAATTAGGGAAGAAAATTAAAGTTTTAAGAAGTGACAGAGGAGGAGAATACTTTCCTCATGAATTTAACTTGTTTTATGAACAACATAGTATAATTAATGAATGTTCAGCACCTAGAACACTTGAGCAAAATGGATTAGCAGAAAGAAATAATAGAACTTATCTAGAGATGATTAATGCTATATTATTACATGCTAAATTATCTTATAATTTGTGGGGAGAACCTTTATTGGCTGCATGTCATATTTTAAATAGAATTTCCTTTAAAAAGAATAAGATCTCTTCATATGAGTTATGGAAATGAAGCCAACCTAACATTGGTTATTTTAAAGTGTGGAGTGTCTTGCATATTGTAAGAATAATGATACTCAAAGGATAAAGTTGGGACCTAGAGGAATCAAATGTGCATTTATAGGCTATGCCTTAAATAAAAAAGCTTATAGACTTCTTAATTTGAAGTCTAATATTATAATAGAATCTCGAGACGTGGAGTTCTTTGAACATTTAATAACTTCAAGTAATAATATTCATCCTTCAACTAGTGAAGAGTCACTAATGGAGACATCTCAAAAGGTTGGTGAGCAACCTAATATTCCTTTGATTGGACATCAATCAAGTTCACAAAAGGTTGGAGAGCAATCTCATAAACTAAGGAGAAGCACTCGTGTATGAAAAGCAAAAATAATTTCTCTTGTTTTGTAAGTGGAAGATGATCCATTCACCAAACCTCTTATAAGAGAAGTTGTAAGATCAACATCAAAATGGATGGGGCTAAAACTCCTTAAATAAAAGATCCACCAATGATAGCAACCTTACTCAACATTATGAAATGAGTAATGAAGAATTCAAAGGGTAAGAACAAGTCATTGACATATAGAATGGTTTAGCATTTTGAAATATTTAACGAGTCTCATCTAAAGATGTTAAAGTGCTGGTTGTCACCGAATGAGAGTTGAGTTAATTATACTCTTAATGAAGTTCAGTCAAGTTAGGACAAGTATCTCAAAGAGTGACAAAGATACTATAAGAACTTCACCTATATAAACTTAGAAGTGGTGCCACTTCGGTTGAGAGTTGGAGTTTTCTCTTATAAAAGTTCATGAACTTGGATGAGCCCAAGGCCATATCAGGGCTGAGCGAGATTTTATGAGGAATACAAGGATGCTGTATTTATATGTGTGATATCACTAGTGTTGTCATTAGGAATAATAAATTTAAAGCTTAACTTCACTTTATAATGCTTACACTAAGGTAATATTCAAATCGAAAGATATATTACTTTATTCATAAATATTATTTAATCGCTTGGAGAAAATTTTAAATTTGAACAAGTGAGGGATTGTTATAAAATTATTCAAATTAAAAAGAAAAAAAAATTCTTTTCAAAAGATTTATTTGAAAAGGTGGTTTCTTTTGTAGTTATTTTGGTAGTTATTTTTCAAAGGTTATGTCTTTTGAGAAAAATAATCTATAAATAGGTATTTGAGGGTAGATAATGTAGACATCTCTTTCACACTCTTCTTCTTTACTCTACAAGTGATTGAATTAGATATTCTTTAATTCTTCTTTTAAGATTCTTTATTATTTACTCAATGCAGATGTTCTAAAGGCTTATCATATCTACTAAAACTATTTGTATCAAACCCATAGGAATCTTATTGAGAAGATAATACAAATATTATTTTTAGGAAAGTGTTTATACACGTTTCAAGCCTAAATATATTTTCTATAGTATTCTTGATCTTGTGTTTGTTATTTATTTCCACAGTGTTTTTATCTTTTTTTTCATATTTTTCAACATATTAAAAGATTTTAAAATAAAATTATAAATAGTAAAAGTTGTAAATAATAATCCAAAATATCCCAATCATATTACCTTTTTACCCAATACACGAGAAACAACAAAAGGGTATATCGGTCAATTTAAATCTCCTGTGGTAAACGAAGTAAATACAAGGACAATCCGCCTCATCTTATTTCCGCCGCCGAAACCCCCAGCCGATTCCCACCACCCCTTCTCCTTGCGTCATCCTCCTCCATTGTCATGGCGAGCATCGTGTGCTTCGCCACCATCGTGGGCTCCGTCGACTCACCCCACCGGAAGCCTTCTGGTTCCTGTTCTAATATTTCTCTCAAGTCCAATCTCCTCTTCCCAAACCCCATCTCCCGTGGTGTCAACCCTAGCTTTCAATCTCTCAAGGCTAAGGTGAGTGCTGTTTGAGCTCCTCTGGATTGATCTTTCGCTGCTTCTTCATTGAAGTTTCTTCCTGAGCAGGCTACAGAGAGTGATTCTAATAAGGCTAAGGTGAGTGCTGTTTGAGCTCCTTTGGATTGATCTTTCGCTGCTGCTTCATTCAAGCTTCTTCCTGGGCAGGCTACAGAGAGTGATTCTAATAAGGCCACGAAACTGAAAAGCCTCATATGTGCTGATTGTGAGGGGAATGGTGAGTGATTGACCCTGGGTTTCCTGACTTTTCTTGATCTTGGATGTGTTATTTATGTCAAGAAGCTCTTTTTCATTCATCTGTAGGTGAAAAAAGTGAAGATGGCAGCTTTATCTTTTCTGTTGCTGTTTTTTTCCTATTCTTTCAACCGCAGTTGTCTAACTTTACGACGCAGAGCATGTTAGATTTTGACGTAATGCAAGCATTATAAGCTATTATAAGTAGCAAAATATATTGAATTGCTATTAGAAGCTATTTCTTGTAGTTTATCATTCAATGTAACTTGATCTTGTCTTTGCGACTTGTGCAGAAGAAATTAACATGGTATACAAATTCAGATTTTTATTGTTAGATCTCTTAGGAGCTCTAATTAACTACATATCCATTGACACTTTGGTTGTTTTGTGCTTGATATTCCATTTCATTTTGATTTAAAAAACAATGGTTTTCAGACTGATTTTTCTTGGTGGATTCTTGTTTGGTTCATTGATTATGAACATGATGGAAGAAGTTCCAATTCACGTATATGTTTATGACAGCTGCAATCTTGTTCACGTTTTTTTTTTCTTTATTTTCTTTTTCATGTCATTTTTACCCCTACACAGTTTTAGAATGGTTACACGATCAGTGCTTTAGATGAATTTTCTTTAGTAGTTTCAGATTCATATGCATAGGGAAGGAAGGAATCAAAAGATTTCATTGTGACGATAATCATCTAATAAAGTTACAACAAGAGAAAGAGGAACATAAAATGATCCTTAAATCTCTGGTATTGAAGAATTCATGTTGTCCATAGTATTTAACTGGCTATTATTAAAGTGCTGTAATTTTTGCAACTCCTGATATAATCTGTCAAGTACACGAACAAACTACAAACAATTACTTCACTAAAGATATCACTCTGTTAAAAAGGGCCTTAGTGTTATTTGGTACATATTGAATCTTTGGATGCTAAATGCTAACTGCTTAAAATAGGCCAGCCAATTGGCTGGCTAATTTTGCTTGAACAGCTGCTTGTGATGTTTTTTGGGAAGTCTACCTTCCGATTTGGCTTTTTTGGTTCGCTGTGACACGAACATGCTGGGTTGTATTCGTTTTGCTTAGCTTATCAATATAGTTTTTTCTCTTTCTTTTGGAAAAAAATGCAAACTGCTTATACCATATCTGATAACAGGTGCAAAATTGTGCACACAATGCAAAGGCACTGGTGTGAATTCTGTCGATCACTTCAATGGGCAATTTAAAGCTGGAGCACTGTGTTGGCTTTGCAGGTAGGTGGTTGATCGAATAAATGCAGCACTTCCTCTATCAGGCACATCGATAATATTCTCTTACACACATGGGTAGTACATTGATCTGATGAAAGACAAATTTCAAGAGCATTAGACAATAGATTAGTCATATGATTAGATTGGTTGTGCTTGCTATTTTGTACTTTAGTCTGTGAGTTTAGCAGATGAAAAATATGAAAAAGAGTGAATGAACTGTAATTGTGATTTACTTTGATGTTTGGAGATAGAGGAAACATTTTTATTGCCTATGATCATTTTGGAAAAGTGAAATTAAAACAAATTCCAGTTGTGTGCAGATCTTGAGGTGACCTTCATATGAAAAGGATTGTAAACAGAAAATCAACCTAATATAGAGTGCCAAACGGACTCTCCTGGGGTGAAAAATTATCTGATCTGACCTAATGCAGTGGTATACCTTTTCTTGAGAATCAATTTTTGGCATTGCCTTTGGTCTTGAAAGGCATTCTTTTTCTTAGGCTTATGTATATATTACATACCCTTGATAGGATCAACCTGATGCAGTGGTATGCTTTTTCCTTAAAATCAATTTCTTGGTCACCTTGGGTCTTGATAGAATCTTTTGGCTTGTGTTTTTTGGTTGGCTCATGGATAGGAGATGTCTTGATCACAAGTTAAAGTTGAACCTGGTTCACGACTGAATCATAGGTGGGAGCATTGGCGATCAACTTGGCATCTGCGCTGACATTACCAATACGACACTAAGCATCAACCTTACCTTACCTGTCTTTGACCTTTCCTGTGCATTGTCTTTGTAGTTATCTGAATGTTTGGTCTTAGGGTACAGTTGCTAGGCGCTTCAGTCTTGTAACCCATATCTCATTTTACTACTTCAGAATAAACCGAACAGGGCTGCACCTCATTTTGCTAACTTTTTAGAGTAGTGAATTCTGTTTTGAGAGTGAAAATTATTGGATCTTACACTGCTGATGCTTATATCCTTCATCTTTGCAGAGGTAAGAAGGACATCTTATGTGGAAACTGCAATGGCGCTGGTTTTATAGGTGGCTTTATGAGCACGTTGGATGACACCTGTACGTAGCTTATTAAGATGTTCAATGGTCATGTTGTGATTCCTCGTGGAAATCGATGCTTCACTTGTTGAACTTCTGGCCCAGTTTTCCTGAAACTTCTGTAAAAGAGTTTGAATTTTAAGTTTATTCAGGTTTCCCAAGCAATTCTTGAATTCATATAAATGCTGCTATAATAATTGCCAATGCGGTTAATTATATATTAGTTATTTTTAGTTTCAAGAGTTATATTAAGATTTTTATAATTATAAAAATAAAATATTTAATTTCGTTTCTTTCATATCGTCGAATCTGTTGATGAAAATATTATAGGGTTTATTATTAGCATGTGTAGCATTTTTATCAAAAAAAATAAAATTAAATATTTTACTTTCGTAAATATAAGAATCCTATTGTAACAAATAATTTGTAATTAGTCTTGAATCAATGTAGCTTGTTACAAAGATTTTATTCATTTTTTGAGATCCCAAGATTTTTTGATTGTTTTGAATAGCTTCGGCTTTGAATTAATCATAAGATTTGTATCTTTATAATTGTGCAAAACGAAGTAATTCGCTAAGAGTATTGTTGAGTTGATATCTGATTCAAATCATAATCAAATACACATTCTATATTTTGTTATATTTTGATATCAAGTGCTACAAATTTTGAAGACGAAAACAAACATACGGTGAACTAATATTACTAATATCCACTGAAAAATTGTGAGCATTATAGATAAACTTTATATCCTAAGGAAGAAAACATTCTAACATGTTCTATCGCAACTAATCTTGATTATTTTAGATATGATTCTATCTTGTGAATTCGTATCAATTTTAGATCACAAATTGCATATAGAGATAGCAACATACTAGAAAAAGAAAATCTAATGTTCATCATTTATGGACATAAGAATTGACATGTCCGCATGCATTGTCCATGGTCCATGGGGCATCACACGTGCGAAGAAATGAAGCGGCGGCGACTTTGGATGGCGAAGTCATGCATGTATTACTACCATAAAAGGAGCATATAATCATGTAAAGTCGATTAATCCATGATAATAAACCTCGTAATGCAACGCCCATCTTTAGTATAAACTACGTAAGTGTTTCCGTCACATTGAACGATGCGAACAGTACGTGTCAGCTCGGCCGCTCTCGGTGACGTAACTGATGATCTCATCGCTAGCTCGTCGATCGAGGGCTGGTATAACTGACGCGCGCCGTGGCGTTACGTGGAACGGCTGGGCCCTTCCTCTCTCTGAGGCGCCACCGAAACCACCTTCCTTCGCCACATCTCTACACGACGGTGATGGCCCTCGCCGCCGCCGATCGGGAGCACCAGATCGCTGGGGATTGGTACTCCGTCCCGGATCTCAGCCTCCGTGACCATCGCTTCACCGTCCCACTCGATTACGCCGCCCCTTCCGGCCCTACTATCACCGTCTTTGCCCGTGAGGTTGTCGCCGGTAACGTGTCCTTCTTAGAATAATAGGGTTTTATGAAATGGCTGTGTGGTACTCCACTGCCTTAAACAGAATCTGTCTTTTCTCTCCTCTATCTCTGCATCTACAGCATTAGCAGAAATTAGTAGAAGGGTAACGCGTCGTTGCAAAATGCTCTCCAATATGTTTTTCTTGATCGCCAGTTGGTTCGCTTTCTAGATGTGTGACAGTCCACTGCCTTCTGGAGAATCCATCTACACTCTGCTTTCTCTGAATTAGTGGAAAAGCAAAGGGTGTAGTGATTATTGCTATTTGAATTTCTGAATCATATGCAAATGGAATTCTTGTTGAACGCTTTCTAGCCATCGAAAGAACGAATCAGGAGTTGGATCGACTACAGGATTAAATTTAGAATAACTGATCACTTGATGCGGTGCGTGTTTAGGAGAAGATTTGGTTGAATTATTGATGAAGTCATTTCGTGGACGGTTTAGCTTCTGAATTGGCTTCAGTGCAAGAAGCATGCCAATTTAAGGTGCTGTTGTGGGGCTTCCACCCGAAGCCTTGTTAACACGTCACTTTCAAGCACCATAGGAGCGATCAATCACTCCTGTGCTACTTAGGAGCGAGCATTTACTAGTCCCTATTCTAAGATGTTCCATCGTCTGTAACTCATATCTCCATTTATTTTGTAGCTGGGAAGGAAGAGCAACAACTGCCCTACATACTGTTCCTACAAGGTGGACCTGGATTTGAAAGCCCTAGGCCTACTGAGGCTAGTGGATGGCTGAAGAGAGCATGTGAAGAATATAGAGTTGTTTTCCTTGATCAGGCATGATCTAGGGTTTCAAAGAATTTCAATCTTTTATTTTTTTATAATTTCACTTCATATTTCTCAGATTTTACCTCTCCTTGTCAGAGAGGAACAGGTTTATCGACTCCCTTAACAGTGTCATCTCTTTTGCAAATCACATCTTCAGCAAAGTTGGTTGAGTACTTGCAATATTTTCGAGCAGATAATATAGTAAAAGATGCTGAGTTTATTCGCACACATCTTGTACCGAATTCTGGAACCTGGATGGTGTTAGGGCAAGTATAAATTCTGCCATGAATGTTTTCTAGAGTTATTGAATGCTTCATGTGCCAAATATATATTACACCATGATTCTCGGACCTGCCATTCTGATTGTCATGTTTATTCAAAGATGATTGTGTGAAATTTTATAACCTGAGATATTGGCAATGTTAAATCTATTACATTTCTTGGCCTATCATATAGAACTATCTAGTTTTTCAGCTTCTGATGATTTTATATGTGAAATGAATACTTTGATAAAGCTCAGTTACTTTGCATGTCTTTTACTGGTGTAGAGCTTCGGTGGCTTTTGTGCAGTTACCTATTTGAGTTTTGCTCCAGAAGGCCTCAAATCTGTTCTTTTAACTGGTGGGCTTCCACCAATTGGAAAGGGTTGCACTGCAGATGTTGTATACAAAGCCTGTTTTGAGCAGGTTGTGCATCAAAATGAGAAGTACTTTAAGCGGTTCCCTCAGGATGTTAAAGTAATTTGTGATCTTGTGACTTATCTGGCCAAAGCTGAAGGTGGAGGGGTTAGTTGTTTTCTTATAATTGCAATCTTTTTAATATTATAGTAATGCTTTAACTAGAGCATATAAGGTTTCTATATCCGATTAGGTGCCTCTTCCATCTGGAGGTATTTTAACCCCGAAAGGGTTGCAAACTCTTGGCCTTGCTGGCTTAGGCTCTAGTGGTGGTTTTGAACGTCTGCATTACATGTAAGAAACCATTTCATTTTTAATATCTGTTAGCATTTGCAGCTTGGTCTGACATATTTTTACTACAGGTTTGAGATGGTCTGGGATCCTGAACTAGTTCCGGGCACGGGGAAGCGCATAAGTTATTATTTTTTGAAGGCTGTAAATATCATTCTTTGCCCTTTTTCCCATCTTTGCATTTTTTTTATATTGTTAATCTATTTGAACATGTGCACAGTCTTCTTTGAACTATTTTTTATTGTACGTGAACACTTAAATGGATGAAAGCTATGAAGGAAAACAAAACTCTGATGCTTCCATGGTTCATGGATCCTCGTGTTGTATTCAGTTGTGCATGTTTCTGGTTTAATCATTTCCCACTTCAGAATTAAATGAAAGAGTCCTCAATTTACAATAGTTGACTTAATATCCTTCTGGCAGTTTGAGAGCTGGTTAGATTTTGATACAAACCCACTCTATGCTCTTTTGCATGAATCAATCTTCTGCCAGGTAACCAAATGTTTACCTCCAACTAAAAACTTCCTTTCGTTAACCAGATGTTGTAACTTAATACATGTTCTTGTAATTTGTTTTTTTGTTGCTTATTCCTCTTTCTGATGTAGGGCGCTCCATCACAATGGTCTGCTCAAAAAATAAGGGGCAAATATGAGAGCATTTTTGATCCAGTCGGAGCTGCAAAAGAAGGTCGTCCTGTGTTTTTTACTGGAGAGGTAAGTGTTGATCATAGAAAGGTTAGGCATCTTTTGAAAATTCATGATTCATCTGAATCTTTGTTAGCAGAAGTATCACTCATGGAGTCAAGTTTCTTTGAAGTAGAGATAATACATATGTGGATTGGCTTGACTTGTGAAACCCAAACCCATAAATGCATTTAAGTGTTGTGCAACAAAGAAATATTGATTAAGTTAAAGTACAAAAAGATATATATTTTCCTTGTCAATATATTTGTGGGTATTTTATTGTGCTCAATTTTACCTTGATCCATATTTTTATCAAGATCCTGCTTGATGCATAACCTCAGAGTTGTAGCAAGCTAATTGAACTGAAGGCATTGCACATGAAGGCCAAAGCATTTTATCTTTCAAGTAGTTTTAGGTCAGGCTATTGAAGCTAGGTGGATGAAAATTATTGGATGGGCCTAAATGATGTATTTCTTAGTAAAAGGGACTAGCTAATGAGAGTTTAACCTAACATTTTTGTTCATAGACTTATTGCTGGTAATACGTTATTGCATCAAGTAAATGTCCCTAGATATTTGTTGAAAAGATCTACAGAACAACTCAGTCTTAATAGCGACCGTCCAATTTGTGATTGTTTCAATTGCTCATTTCAACCATGGTCACCCAATAACGAGTAAGATTAAGATTGATTTATAAGAGTCTAATGAGTATACTACTATCAATTTTAGCTTAAACATTTTGACCAATAATCTCGACCAAACGTGGTTGATAAGCCAGTTAACCTATCAAGCTTGGGTCATGACATTTGATATCAGAACTGACCTAGTGTTTAGGCATGGTGAGGGGGCTCGAGTAAGAAAGTGCTATCCATCGATGGAGTTAGAAAACTCATCACGGCGTGGAGCAATCACTAGGCTATGCTTCACAAGCACCATGCCAGAGTTTGATCTGGGCTATGTTGGGTTTTAATGAGGACGTCAAGCCCTTGAGTGAGAGAAATTATAATACTCCGATTAGTTCTACATCAAAAGTGAGCAAGATTAAGCCAGTCACTGAGTTTGTAATTCCACCTCTTACAGGCTCTACCTGCTTTGATTGCACTGAAGTCCTTGATCGGAAAGCCTAGTCATTAGCTATTTCATCATGTCTTGAGAAATAATTTAATCAAAGGATATAGCTTGCAGATACAACATGTGTACATGTATCTTTCCAATTACAGGGTTTTAAACCTCAACTACATATACAGTGAACTACTAAGAGATTGTGACTTTAGCAAATTGAGGAATGAACAAAAAATTTCTTGTACCAATTAAGAGTTGTTATATTTGATGTATAAATTATATTGAAGAAAAATAACAATTCACTGGCTCTTTGCTAAATAGATAAGAGTTAATTGTGCATCTGTTTGTTATACATTTGCCTTTCTAAGTAACATGTTCTTTTGAGAACCTTTGGACCTTTTTGATGCTATTTGAGCAAGCTTCCTGTAGCTTGCTAAGTTACTAACATCATTGCGAAGCTTGTCAGGGTTTCCCAGAAATATTTTTACACAAAGAAAGTCATTAGTCATATAGTATGGTTATATCTTTGTTTTTGCTAAATCTTAATATTTTCTTTGGGTTTTCCACACAGATGATATTTCCATGGATGTTTGAGGAGATCCATGCTTTAGAACATTTTAAGGAAGCTGCTCATTTGTTGGCTGAGAAGAAGGATTGGCCACCATTGTACGACATTAGTAGATTAAACAACAATAAGGTCTGATACTTTGACATGCTTTTTCCGTAGATCTTTCATTGATTGTTTATTGTTTTATTTAGGAGCAATTACTATTCTCTGAGAGAGCAAAGTTCCTACTTTATGGACATCGAGAATAATCATAGACAGATAGATGAGCTTAAACAGTATCTTCTATTGGCTTTTGACGTTCATAGACACAGACATGCGTGAACCTTAGTTTGTTTTGCTGGGAGCAATAATCTTTATTTCAGACTTCAGATAGTATAGTTCTTTTTGCTTTACTGTGTCAGAAAGCATTGTATGTGATATTAACTTGTAATGGACAGGGATATATACATTGAACTAAAACAGAACCATCCATGCATATGTACTTGCACATGCTTTTGATGATCATAATTGTACACTTCGAATCTCTTTCCTACTAGTTTTTTTGTCCTTATTGCTGTTGCGACCAAAATTCATACCTCATGCAGGTTCCTGTTGCTGCTGCTGTTTATTATGAAGACATGTACGTCAACTTCAAACTGGCAATGGAAACAGCTTCTGAGATTGCAGGGATCAGGCTGTGGGTGACAAATGAATATATGCACTCCGGACTCCGTGATAGCGGCTGTCAAGTCTTTGAGCAGTTGATGGGTATGCTGCAAGGCAAGAAACCTTGGTTTTGATTTCTAATTGAAGCAAAATGATGTGACTCTTCCCACTGATTATTATTATACTTTTTATCAGCTTCAGTTTATTTGGATCAGAAAAGCTGGACTACCCCCTAATTATTTTTTTTTTAATTTTATTTTGGCATATAAGCACAACAACATTTTAAATCCTTTTTAGGTTTTCTTATATTGTCCTATTTGATCATAAGCATCATTGCAACACTTGTTGATAGGTATTAATTGTGCAATGAGATGACATTTAATTCTTTGAGCTGTCATGGAATCTTCTCTTACTCTAGTTTTGCTTTCTTTACCTCTTTTTAAATGTTGAGTTACATCTGAAAGATGCAGAAAATGTTAAATTTGGAGAAAGATATTTGTGCAAAGTTAGATGCCCATAGAAGGTGGGATGAATGACACACGAGTTCGAATTACATTCAAGAAGGTTACAGTTGTTAGTGTTGCATAAACCAAATGTGTAGAGGGAACAGTTGACTGATATATTTTCTTAGACCAGTAGAGTTAATTTTTTTGGTGGGATGGGTTGTTCAAACTCATATTTCTAATATCCACAACTGACCAACTTAATCTAACAGTCATTCTTTTCCACAAAAAAAAGAGCCGTCTAACTCCAAATTCCTATTGCACGGCACTCTATGTTCGTCAGGGAGTCCAGAGTGCATATATTCATTTGAGAGCCTGCATGCAGGGATGGCATGTCATGTTTATCCATCGCAGGTTAGGTCCTTTTAGCTTAAGGTGTTTGTTAATTGGGTTTTGATACTTGAATATATAGTCTGATTTGTTATGGAGTTGGGAGTACTTTATCCATTGTGATTCCCTATCGACTAGATATTAATTGGATTTTGAGATGGGATATCAGATGGGTACCAAAATCGGGTTCGAGTTCTTGGCATAGTTGATCCCATTTTCGATATAGCTTACAGCAACCTTTTCGCACTGCAATGATTGATGGTGAAGCGATGTCAGAGCAGGATAGGCAGCAAGACAGACGGGGAAAGGAACGTGATAATATGCTATAATGATTTATAACGGGTTGGTCATCATTTGGTTTCGATAAATTCTAATCACATACTTTGATATGATGGTCGAGGAAAATAACGGTACCACAAAGGACGTGTAAATTATTTTGGTGAGGATCGATAAGACCCAAATTCGACTTGGATAATGACAATAAATTTTTTAATGTAGAAGCTTAAGATGAATTGATCCTTTTGAGATTACTAGTTCCCAAATTTATTTTTTTTTTCTTGCTAACGTACTAATTTCATTATTTTCAATAAAATAAAATAAATATTAACCATTTCTCACAGAATGGATTGAAAAAAAAAATGCTAGAAACATAGTAAAATTGTTTTCCAATGTGATAAGAGATATTATCGATTAATCATCCAACACTTCATCGTAAAGAGAAAAGAGGAAGCTTGACGAGAAAGACTATCACAACAAGCTTCCTTCTTACCAAAATATGACCAGAAAGATAATTATAAGCTTTCTTTTCCTCATTTATCATCAGAAAGATAATTGCACATTTCCTTCTTGTCATTTATGAGTAAGTATAAAAGTTGGCTTTAAGAAGAGAAAAAAAATGATTGGAAATTATTCACACATGTACTCATACACCTCGGGTTATTAACTTGGGTGTCGAAGGGATTGGGTTGAGAAACCTCTCTCGATCTTCATGCAGGTGATACCTTAAAAGCTCTTTGTTTTCACCTCAGAGACATCTCGGATAACCCTTCACATACGGATCCGGACCATATTGAGCTAACCAAGATGTCAACGATATTTTTCCATAATATTTTGGTGCTACAAGAGAGACCCGATATCACAGGAACATTTGTCTACCAACCCTCTCAACAAATGCTTGAGCGAGGAAACCCTATCCCCAACCAACAATACTTTCACTCAAGGGGGTAGTAGGTAACCTTTCCATACGTGGATGCATCCATCTCGATGCAAACGTCGACATGATACTAGCACCCATTCAACGATCGGAGGGTGACCTCGAGTCACCTACTCGTCCCCGATGAAGTGTTCCTAAATCATACCCAACAGGTGCATATGCTAATGGGTATGATGCAAGTTGTTGCTTTGCTCTTGCCCCCACTCGACGCACTACCAATATCTTAAGAGCACCCGAGGCCCATCAAACCATCGGTCGAGCAAGTACCTCGTTCCCCAACTATGGAATTCAACAGATTGCCACACTGTCACTCTGTTACATTTGAATCCCAAACCCAATCGACATATTCGATAAATGATTCTCTAAGGATCTAGCTATGACAAATGGACTAGTACTTAGAAGAAATGTAATGAGACGTCCAATAATCTAAAAGGGAATGATCGACCAACCCCATCTCGAGTCAATTGTTGTTCACCAAAGACATTCAGGAGGAGCCAATCCCAACTAGCTTCTATCTCTCGTCATTGGAAGCTTTTGACGGTAATACCAACCCACCAGAGTACATCACTACTTTTCATGCTCAAATGTTGTTATGCGATACTTTGGACGCCCTGATGTATCATATCTTCCCAACTCCTCTAAGAGGCTCGACATAAGATTGGTACACCCGTCTGAAGCCGCTCTCTATCAATTCCCTTGTTTAGCTCATTGAGGAGTTTGAGCTTCATTTCCTTGGGAATATATACCTAAAGTCATTAGCGATAATGTTTCTTGGACTTAAGGGGAAGAGGAGACGCTCTCGAGCTTCATCGCTCAATTCACCAATAAGATCTAAGACGTGCAAGATGTTCATCCATCACTTATAATATAGACTTTTATAATGAGACTCAAGTTTTCTTGTCTTTTTTAGTTGTTGGTAGAGAGACCACTAGCGATGATACCCGAAGTACTCCAATGAGCCAATCAATACATCGTTGTCGAGGTAATTGTCTCGGGTAAACGTGAAAAGACATGCAAATGAGGATTGACATCAGAGAGCTAAGAGGCAACCTAAGTCATGCTAGTATTACCTTACAGTGGTCTCCATACTAAAAAAGGCATGATTCAAGGCATTGCTTATGGATCCCCAAAGTTTTGCTAAGTCCTTCTCGCACCCGGAACCGGTGGAATCACTAATCAAGGTACCCTTGGATAAAGCCCATCCCGATTAAGTTGTCAAAGTTGGGGTGATAGTTCCCAAGGTGAAATAAGTGCAACTCATCAATTTCCTTAGGGAGAATGATAAGATGTTTGCATGGTCACCAAGAGATATGCTGGGAATCAACCCAGATGTAGTCCAACATTACTTAAACATTTCTCTCGAGGTATGACCAGTGAAACAAAAGCCTCATAAATTTGCCCTTGACCACCAGCAAACAATCAACAATAAGGTAGATAAGCTGTTAGTAGTAGAATTTATTACCGAGGTGCAATACCCTTAGTGGCTCGCCAATGTCATACTCATTAAAAAGTCTAGTGGGAATTGGACGATATATGTTGATTATACTGATCTGAACAAGGCATGTCTGAAGGATAGTTATCCTCTTCCTCATATTGATCAGTTGGTTGATGCTATCTCAGGTCATGAGCTCATCACCTTTATGGATATATTCTCAGGATACAACCAAATAAGGATATCATCAAGGGATCGGGAATATACTTCCTTTATCACCAATTGAGGCATGTATCATTACCGAGTCATGTCATTCAGGTTGAAAAATGCATGCACGATGTACCAAAGGATGGTGAACAAGATGTTCAAGTACTAGATCAAAAGAAACATCAAAGTATATGTAGATAATATGATAGTCAAAAGCAAAATGGTTGACTCATACTTTGCAAACTTAGTCGTGATGCTTCAAGTTCTAAAGAAGTTCAATATGCACCTCAATTTAACCAAGTGCACTTTAGGAGCCAACTAAAGTTTCTCGGATTCAATGTACATCAAAGGGGAATATATATGAACCCTGAGAAAGTGCAAGCTAGGCACCTTCCTATTCAAGGAATGGAGATTCATGTCTCTAAAGGATCACAATCACAAGGCTGTAGAGTGTTAAAAAGAGGGATGAGGTGAAGTGATAGGAGGTTCGGGTCATACCCCGAGAAGCTAAGCTAAGACCCACATTAATCAGTCAATCCTCATCCATCTTCCGGATGGCCTCAGAGAAAGAGATTATATCCCTAAATCGAAACACTTGACCTATCTCCTCATCTGATAACAAAAGGGGGTGTCATCCATGCAATATATCGATTAAGCGAGATCAAACCCCTACTCTCGACTCAAAACTACGAAAAGAAGTGCTCCTTCCAACCCTTGTGGTTGGAAGGGCACCATTAACTTTAAAGCCCCCACAAGTGGTCAAGCAATAGCCACTTTTTTCCTTGCATAATAAAAAACAAGTCGTAAAATATTTATGAGTCAAAGTAATGTTGATACACCAACATTCTCCAATAAGCACTATTAGATAATGTCACAAGTTGGGCATTAATATGATAAGGTGATCGCTAGTAGGTGTCCTACAAGCTAATCACGTGAGTTATGGCACATGTGATGCGATACATACTCTTTTTACTTATTATTATTAATTGATATTTTCTCACTTTATATTGTCTACTGTATATATTATGATGTCCATGATCTGTGTAATGAGAATCGAATCGTGATAAGATCATGATAATAAGACTGATTCGCATTTAAACATATACCCTAAATAATCATAGTCATAGGTTACTCAAGAGGGACATCGAGATAACCGAATAGACTAGTGTGTTGTATACTTGTTCATATGATGGAGGCTGTTGGTCTCATAGTTGCTTGATCTATTCACGGAATACTAGATGGTTAATGATACCTCATTGTCAGACAATGATTCTGTTGTCCTAGTTGTATATTTGGTCCTTAGACTTGAGACATCATAGATGTCCCATATGCTAGTCATAGGTGCCCAGCAAGCCAATCACGTGAGTGATGGCACGTGTGACTTGATACAGAATCTTTTTGCTTATTATATTTTGGCGTATATCACTTTATAACTATTGCATAAATGCATACATATATTGTGATGTCCTTGGATTTGTGCAATGGGAATCGGATCGTGATGAGATCACGATAATGAGATCGATCCACCTTTAAACACATATCCTAAATAATCCCGGTCATAGGTTACTCGAGAGGGACATCGTGATAACCGGATAGACCGGTGTGCTGTATACCCGTCCATATGATGGATGTAGCTGGTCTCATAGCTGCTCATGTAGGGACACTAGGGATACAATACAGGTGCTCATTGGAGAATGAGTTCACTGATTGATCCGCTTACGGAATGCTGGATGGTTGATGATGCCTTATTGTCAAACAGCGATTCCGTAGTCCTAGTGGTGTATCTGGTCCTTAGACTTGAGACACCAAGGATGTCCTGTATGAGTGCTCCACTCTTTGATACCAGACTTATAGGTTTAGCTATCCCAGATCTAGTACAGCTGGTCATTGGGAGTGGTAGTCGACTTTACGAGGGCTATTGAGTGTCGATAGAGGATCATCCACTCTCGGCGTCATGAGAGGAATATCCTATGTGTTCTTGCTCAGACAAATCCCTGGCCAGGGTCATTCGGGTTGAGAGAGAAAGAGTTCTCCGGGAGAATCCGATTAGAGCGAGACTCGAGTAGAAACCGTATGGGTCTGACAACACCATGCTCAATATACGATCTCTGGGATATTAGATGGATGAGGGACTATAGGTACATGGTAACTGAGGACAGATAGGTCCAATGGATTGGATTCCCCTGTATCGTCTGGGGACTACGGCGTAGTGGCCTAGTACTTCCGTAGTCGATGAGTCAAGTGAATTATTACAGAGATAATAATTCACTGAGTTAGAAGGAGTTCTGACAGGTATGACTCACGGCCAGCTCGATATTGGGCCTAGAGGGTCACACACATATGGTAGGCATTGCGATGAGTAGAGGTTCGGATATGAGATATCCGACGGAACCCTTGTCTTATTGGATGCAGATCCAATACCCACTAGGGGAGGACCCATTAGGGTTTGACAGGGGACCTCTATAAATATGAGGGATTCAGAGCCTCATAGGCTAGAGCCTTTGTTTGCCTTTCCTATTATCCTCTTCCTCTCCACCTCAGATCAGGCCTGGAGTTTTGAGGAGCGTCGTCGCAACCCTGCTGTGTGGATCACCGCTAGAGAGGAGAGGAGGACGCTTGACTTCCTTTACCCTCTCCCAAGGATCTGCAAGGAAACAAGGATATACGATCTCCCTAGGTAACACAATTTACTCTATATCGCGGATTTTTGCGCACCAATCTTCGCACGACGACGAACATCTTTTTGGGATTCGGGGATTTTGTTTTCTTATTCTTCCGCTGCGCATGTGATGTCGCCTCCATGATTTCCCAACAGTGGTATCAGAGCCAGGTTGTTCGTGCGAATGATTGGTTTTGAACTGCGTGTGTTGTGTTTAGGAAGAATTTTGATGCAAAAGCGAGAAAGGGCAGCAACAGTTGCTGCCCTCGATCTGCGTGCGTGAAGCGCAGCCGAAGGCGGGCAGCATAGGGGCTGCGTCTGCAGCAGCCGGCCGGCGGCCTGCTTGCAGCAGGCTTGCTGCCGGCGGGGCTGGCAGCCCACGGGCAGAGGCGCCGTAGGGCAGCGGCGTGAGCCGCCGCAAGGAAGCAGCGCTTGCCACCGCAGGGCAGCGGTGCCTGCCGTCGCTGCTCCCGCGGGCGAAAGCCCCCCCCCCCCCCCACAGGGGCGGCCGCCCGGCAGGACAGCACCCCCTGCGGAGGCAGCGGCGCCCGAAGGGGGCGCCCACCCGCAGCGGCAGCGCCGCCAGCCGGCGTGCCGCCTGCAGGCGAGGGCAGTGCCCTCATTCGCCGCACAGGCCGCCGCCGGCAAGGTGGCGGCGGCGGCACCAGCATAGGGGAAAGGGCATTAGGGTTGTCTGGGCAAAAGACAGTTTTGCCCCTCGGAATTTGAGAAATTCCAGTTTCTGTCTTTTGTCTAAATTACGAAAATACCCCTATAAATTTAAAAATTCCCTACATGTCCCTGATTTCAGAAAATATTAATTAATTAAAAGGTTTAGTTGATTATTATTTTTATTATTATCTAGTAGTCCTACATGATGATGATTATTTATACATGTGATGTATAATATGTGGACGGATGATCATGGACCGTGTGATGTGTGTACTTGTGATTATTATTATTGAGGTCTGCGAGCCTCTATTATATTTATCGTTTATTGTCGGGCCTGCGTGCCTATGATTAAGTTGTAATCACATGAGGAGACGTAGCGAGAGCGTGGATGCGATAGCGGGACCCACGAGACGGATGATCGCGATCAATGAAGATGCATCAAGATGTCGACGGAACCGACGAGGACGAGATAGACGATCACAGGGCATGGAGATGTACCGTTGCACACATAGATCTTGATGTGAGTGATTAGGCCTACTGGCTCGGGCCTAATCACATTAGGTTGTGGTCCATGATCATCTGGTGTGATTGCTTATACACATACTAGATATGTATATATATTTGCATGCGATGTAGATATATATTAAATATGTATATGTGTGACATGTCATATTAGGAGACGAAATCTTAGAAACATCTCTCGATAATATTAAGTCGGTAAACGTGAGGCAATTAGATTGACCCACGTGGCCTTCCATCGTTATGAGTAGGAACCGATTCCCGGTGTAGGTTGAGTTGGTTGAGTCCCTCGAGACTCACCTATATCGCGATTCGCTATCTTGCTTACGACATAAAGATGTCACCGGTGACCTGAGGGCATGGTATACTTGGTCGAGTCCCTCGAGGGTATATCATCAAATCAGACTCATCTTGTAACGAAGGTGTTGACTTAACCGAGCATCATAGTTGGTCGAGTCCCTCGAGGCCATGGTGATTCGGAGGCCGAACAGGACGAGAATCACAAGGAGTTGTGATCGGTAAGAGTTGCCTACCTTTCAGGCTTAGTATGATTGGTCGAGTCTCTCGAGGTTACACTAAGACGCTGATTGGATCCTGATCCCCACTAGAAGTCTGCCGGAGACTTCCGTTTCACGTGCTGAGGGTGTCGCGTGTCTCGTTAGTAAAATAGTGGGAGCATATTAAGATAGAAGTCCATATCTTGATAGTTTATTTCTTACAAAATCTGTATGTTATTCATTTCTGCTGCATCTTTATTTTCAGAAAATGTCGCTTTTAAATCCCTTACATGGCATACTTGATGTCAACCGCCTCACTGGTCCAAATTATACAGATTGGCTCCGTAACTTGAGAATTGTTCTCACAGCGGAGAAAATCGTGTACGTCCTTGATTCAGTGATGCCTAAGCCCGAAGAAGGGGCAAACGAGGATGAGATCGCTCGCTACGTGAAGTACATTGATGACTCCACTCTTGCTTAGTGCTATATGTTGGGCTCTATGACTCCTGAGTTATAGAGACAACATGAAAAGATGGATGCCAGATCCATTCTCCTACATGTCCGCAAATTGTTTGAGGAACAGGGAAGGACTCAGCGATATGAGATATCTAAGAGCCTCTTCCGCGCTAGGATGACTGAGGGGACACCGGTTCAGAACCATGTCCTAAAGATGATTGAGTGGATAGAGAAACTCACAGGTCTAGGAATGGTCCTAGAGGATAACTTGTGTATAGATATTATGCTTCAGTCCCTACCAGATTCCTTTTCACAGTTCATAATGAATTTTAATATGAACAAGCTTGAGGTGACTCTCCCAGAGCTCCTCAATATGTTGAGGGAGGCAGAGAGTACTATTAAGAATGAGAAGCCAGTTCTCTACACTGGTGAGACCAAAAAGAAAAGGAAAGCAGAAAGGTCCCTTAAGAAGGGAAAGGGCAAGGGTAAACCAAGCAATGGTTGCTAAGAAAGACCCAGCAAAGGACAAAGGCCAGTGCTTCCACTGTGATAAGGATGGGCACTGGAAGAGGAACTGCAAAGAGTACCTTGTAGAAAGGGCGAAACAAGAAGCTTGGTGAAGCTTCAATTACATTCATGATCAATCTCCAATTATTAGATTTTTGTGATAGTGCATTGGTATTGGATACCAATATTGCTTATCACATCTACAATTTATTGTAAATTCTAGCAAAGCTAAGGGGAGATTGACGAGAGGAATATTGCATAAAGGTTTGTTTATGCAAGACACTACTCCACATATCATGAATGTAAGTGTCTAAGAGGAAACGAGATAAGGTGAACAGTGCATACCTGTGGCATTGTAGGCTAGGTCACATCCATGAAAGAAGGATTCAAAAGTTACTAAATGATGGATATCTAGATCCATTTGATTACGTGTCATATGCAACTTGTGAATCTTGCATTCGTGGAAAATTGACCAACTCTCCATTTAGTGGAACTGGAGAGAGAGCCACTGAGTTGTTTGAACTCATACATAGTGATGTATGTGGACCCATGTCAACTCATGCCATTGGAGGTTACTCCTACTTCATTACAATTACTGATGATTTCTCAAGGTATGGATATGTGTACTTAATGAAGTATAAGTCCGAGGCCTTTGAGAAATTAAGAGAGTATAATAATGAGGTGGAGAACCAGACTGGAAAGAGTATCAAAAACTCTTCGATCAGATCGAGGAGGTGAGTACTTAAGTACAGAGTTTACTTAGTTCCTCAAGGACCATGGGATATTATCCCAATGGACACCTCCTTATACACCTCAGCTCAATGGTGTCTTTGGAAGGAGGAATTGTACGCTATTAGATATGGTACGGTCCATGATGAGTTTCGCTGACCTACCCATCTTATTCTAGGGATATGCCCTAGAGACCGCAGCTTACCTTCTGAACAGAGTTCCAACTAAGTCGGTAGTATCTACACCATATGAGATATGGAAAGGGAAGAAGTCTGATCTTAAGGTTGTTAAGATTTGGGGTTGCCCTGCCCACATTAAAAGACACAACCCCGATAAGTTAGAATCAAGGACAGAGCGATGCAAATTTGTGGGACACCCCAAGGAAACTTGTGGGTATTATTTCTATCATCTCGAGGACCAAAAGGTCTTTGTAGCTAAGAGAGCAGTGTTCCTTGAGAAGGAACACATTCTTGGCGGAGACAGTGGGAGAATGATAGAGTTGAGCGAGGTTGGAGAACCAAGCTCAAGCACCACTCTATAGCCCGAGTCTGTTCAGGTACCTAATACACAAGTTTCAACTTTATGCAGGTCTGATAGAGTATCCCATCCTCCTGAGAGATATGTGGGACATATTAGAGGAGAGGATGTTGAGGATATTGATCCTCAGACCTACGAGGAGCCTATTATGAGTATAGACTTCGGGAAGTGGCAAGAAGCCATGAATTCTGAGATGGATTCTATATACTCCAACAAGGTTTGGAACCTAGTTGATGCGCCCAAAGGTATTGTACCAATCGGTTGCAAGTGGATCTTTAAGAAAAAGATCGGAGTAGATGGAAAGGTAGAGACCTATAAAGCAAGGCTAGTGGCTAAAGGGTATCGTTAAATGCAAGGTGTTGACTACGACGAAACCTTCTCACCCGTAGCAATGCTAAAATCCATTAGAATTCTATTGGCTATTGTAGCACACTATGATTATGAGATCTGGCGGATGGATATGAAAACTGTATTCCTCAATGGGAACCTCGAGGAGGAGGTGTATATGATGCAACCTGAGGGATTCGTGTCCAAGAACTGCCCATATAAGGTGTGTAGGTTGCTTAGATCCATTTATGGACTAAAGCAAGCTTCTCGAAGTTGGAACATAAGATTTGATGAGGCAATCAGACACTTCGTTAAGAACGAAGATGAGCCTTGTGTATACAGAAAGGTAAGTGGGAGCGCTATCACCTTTTTGGTGTTATATGTGGATGACATCCTCATCATTGGGAATGACATAGGAATGCTATCCACAGTAAAGACTTGGTTATTTAGACACTTCTCCATAAAGGACTTAGGGGAAGCATCCTATATCTTGGGGATTAGAATCTATAGAGATAGATCCAAGAGGATGCTTGGCTTGTCCCAGTCCAGGTACATAGAAACCATTGTCAAAAGTTTTGGCATTGAAAATTCCAAGAAAGGGCAAACATGGATATGATACCTTATGCCTCAGCAATAGGGTCTATCATGGATGCCATGCTATGTACTAGACCTGATATTGTGCATGCTCTGAGTGTCACGAGCAGGTATCAGGCGGATCCAGGCTTGGAGCATTGGAAAGCAGTAAAGTGTATCCTTATGTACTTGAGAAGGACTAAGAATCTTTTACTAGTATATGGAGGTAATAGCCTTAAGGTTGAAGGCTACACTGACTCAAGTTTTCAGTCTGATGTCGATGATAGCAAGTCAAATTCAGGGTATGTGTACACCTTGAATAGAGGAGCAGTGTGTTGGAAGAGTTCCAAGCAAGATACCACTGCTGACTCGACCATAGAGGCTGAGTACATTGCTGCATCAGATGTAGCAAAGGAGGGAGTCTGGGTGAAGAAGTTCATCACAGATTTGGGAGTCGTTCCGGATAGCAAGAAGTCGACTTCCTTATATTGCGACAACTATGGGACGATTACTCAAATAAGGGAACCTGGGTCTCATCAGAAGTGTTCTGAGGAGGTTCCAACTTATCAGAGAGATCGTAACCCGAGGAGATATAGCAGTGGAAAAAGTTCCATCCGAAGATAACATTGCAGATCCACTAACAAAGCCGTTGTCTCATTTTATCTTTGAGCATCACAGAGGTCTGATAGGGATCAGACACGTAGGTGATTGGCTTTAGGTCAAGTGGGAGATTGCTAGTCATAGGTGCCCAGCAAGCCAATCACGTGAGTGATGGCACGTGTGACTTGATACAGAATCTTTTTGCTTATTATATTTTGGCGTATATCACTTTATAACTATTGCATAAATGCATACATATATTGTGATGTCCTTGGATTTGTGCAATGGGAATCGGATCGTGATGAGATCACGATAATGAGATCGATTCACCTTTAAACACATATCCTAAATAATCCCGGTCATAGGTTACTCGAGAGGGACATCGTGATAACCGGATAGACTGGTGTGCTGTATACCCATCCATATGATGGATGCAGCTGGCCTCATAGCTGCTCGTGTAGGGACACTAGGGATACAGTACATGTGCTCATTGGAGAATGAGTTCACTGATTGATCCGTTTACGGAATGCTGGATGGTTGATGATGCCTTATTGTCAGACAGCGATTCCGTAGTCCTAGTGGTGTATCTGGTCCTTAGACTTGAGACACCAAGGATGTCCTGTATGAGTGCTCCACTCTTTGATACCAGACTTATAGGTTTGGCTGTCCCAGATTTAGTACAGCCGGTCATTGGGAGTGGTAGTCGACCTTACGAGGGCTATTGAGTGTCGATAGAGGATCATCCACTCTCGGCGTCATGAGAGGAATATCCCATATGTTCTTGCTCAGACAAATCCCTGGCCAGGGTCATTCGGGTTGAGAGAGAAAGAGTTCTCCAGGAGAATCCGATTAGAGCGAGACTCGAGTAGAAACCGTATGGGTCTGACAACACCATGCTCAATATACGGTCTCTGGGATATTAGATGGATGAGGGACTATAGGTACACGGTAACTGAGGACAGACAGGTCTAATGGATTGGATTCCCCTGTATCGTCTGGGGACTACGGCGTAGTGGCCTAGTACTTCCGTAGTCGATGAGTCAAGTGAATTATTACAGAGATAATAATTCACTAAGTTAGAAGAAGTTTTGACAGGTATGACTCACGGCCAGCTCGATATTGGGCCTAGAGGGTCACACACATATGGTAGGCATTGCGATGAGTAGAGGTTCGGATATGAGATATCCGACGGAGCCCTTGTCTTATTGGATGCAGATCCAATACCCACTAGGGGAGGACCCATTAGGGTTTGACAGGGGACCTCTATAAATATGAGGGATTCAGAGCCTCATAGGCTAGAGCCTTTGTTTGCCTTTCCTATTCTCCTCTTCCTCTCCACCTCAGATCAGGCCTGGAGTTTTGAGGAGCGTCGTCGCAACCCTGCTGTGTGGATCACCGCTAGAGAGGAGAGGAGGACGCTTGACCTCCTTTACCCTCTCCTAAGGATCTGCAAGGAAACAGGGATATACGATCTCCCTAGGTAACATAATTTACTCTATACGCAGTTTCATGTTTCGCGGATTTTTGCGCACCAATCTTCGCACGATGACGAACATCTTTTTGGGATTCGGGGATTTTGTTTTCTTGTTCTTCCGCTGCGCATGTGATGTCGTCCCCATGATTTCCCAACACCATATGCATACTCCACTCTTTGATGTCGGACTTATAGGTTTGGAAGTTCCAAATCTAACATAGTCGGTTATCGAAAGTGACAGCCAACCTTACAAGGGCAATTGAGTGTTATAGAGGATCATCCACTCTCGATGTCATGAGAGGAATATCCTATGTGTTCTTGCTCAAGCAAATCCCTAATCAGGGTCATTCTGATTGAGAGAGATAGAGTTCTATAAGAGAATCTGATTAAAGCGAGACTCGAGTAAAAATCATATAGGATAATAGTACTATGCTCAGTATGCAGTCTTTGGGATATTAGTATAGGGAAATCTAGAAGTGACATCACATGCGTAGTGGAAGAACATAAAATAAAAATCCCAAATTTTTCAAAAGGTTTTCATCGTCATGCAAAGATCGATGCATAAAAATCCGTAAAATTGAAAACCACGTGTGAGATAGTTGTGTTACATAGGGAAATCAT
Organism: Musa acuminata AAA Group; assembly: GCF_036884655.1. Lineage (NCBI taxonomy): Eukaryota > Viridiplantae > Streptophyta > Magnoliopsida > Zingiberales > Musaceae > Musa > Musa acuminata. The sequence goes on along the minus strand of NC_088348.1, from coordinate 9,817,351 downwards.
ATATCCTTGAATTCTTGTAGATTTGTGAGAAAGGATGAATGAGGTCAAGCGTTCTCCTCTCTAGCCATAATCCACATGGTAGGGGCTGTGAAAACGCTCTTCAAATCGCTACCTATAACTCCACACTTATTATCTGAGGAGGAGAATGAGAGACGTAAATAAGAGGTGGCAATTAAGAAACTTAGCCTATGACCCTTTAGTTCTCTTATATTTATAGAGGCCTCCTGTCAACTTAACCCTAATGGATCCTACCCTTTGGGTATTGGATCTTCATCCAATTACTCAATCATCTTATATTAGTGGGTCTCTACCCAATAACCTCTTATTAGCTTATATTGGCTATCATATATAGGATTCAATAATTTATGGGCTTAATGGATATCCAATAAGATAGGGGCTCGACGAATATCTCATATCCGAACCTCTATTCGTTGCAACACCTAACACATACATATGACCCTCTAGGCCCAATATCGAGTTGGTTATGAGTCATACTTATCATAACTCCTTCTGGCATAGTAAATTATTATCTTTATAATAATTCATTTGACTCATCAACTACGGACGTACTAGGCCACTACATCGCAGTCCCTAGACGATATAGGGGAGTTCAATCTTTTGGACATATCTGTCCTCAATTATCATGTACCTATAGTCTCTCATCTATCTAATATTTCGGAGACCGTATACCAGGCATGGTGTTGTCAGGCCCATATAATTTCTCCTCGAGTTTTGCTCTAATCAGATTCCCTCGGAGAACTCTTTCCCTCTAATGACCTTGGCTAAGGATTTGTCTGAGCAAGAACACATGAGATATTCCCCTCATGATACCAAGAGCGGATGATCATCTATCGATACTCAATAGTTCATGTTAGTTGTCACTCATGATGATTGGTTATACTAGATCTGAAACTTCCAAACCTATAAGTTTGGTATCAAAGAGTGGGGTACTCATACATACATCTATAGTGTCTCAAGTCTAAGGATCAGGTACACCACTGAGATGACGGAATCGTTGTCTGACAATGAGGTATCATCAATCATTTAGCATTCCATGATCGAATCAATTAGTGAACTCATTCTCTAATGAGTAGCGGCCCTAGTATCCTCACATGAATAGCTATGAGACTAACTACCTACATCATATGGATAAGTGTACAACACACTAATTTGTTCGGTTATCTCAATGTCTTTCTTGAGTAACTTATGACCAGGATTATTTAGGGTGTGTGGTTAAAGGTGAATCGATCTTATTATTGTGATATCATCATGATCTGATTCTTATTGCATAGATGCATGAATATAATAATATATTTATGTAACAAGCAATATAAAGTGAGAAAACATAATAATAATAATAATAATAATAATAATAAGCAAAAAAGACTGTGTAATGTCACGTGTCATCACTCACATGATTGACTTATAGGGCACCTATGACTAATAATTAGATGGGTGAGGGACTATAGATACATGATAACTGAGGACAGATAGGTCCAATGGATTGGATTCTCCTATATCGTTTGGGGACTATAACGTAGTGGCATAGTACGTTCGTAGTCAATGAGTTGAGCGAATGATAATTCACTGAGTCAGAAAGAGTTTTGGTAGATATGACTCATGACCAGCTCGATATTGGGCCTAGAAGATCACACACATATGGTAGGTGTTGTGACGAGTAGAGGTTCGGATATGAGATATCCGTTGGAGCCCTATCTTATTACATATGCAGTAAGCTCATGAAGAATTATTGGATTTTATAAATAAGATCCTATCAGAACCAATAAAAGATTAATGAGTAGAGATCCATTAATCCAAGATACTTGAGTAGTTGGATGGAGATCCAGTACCCAATATGGTAAGATCCATTATGGTTAAGTTGACATGGACCTTTATAAATACGAGGGAACCAAAGGGGCATAGACCAAACCCTTTTTAGCGATTACCTCCTATTCTCCTCTCTCCTTCTCCTCAATCGATAACCCCAGTTTGGGACATGTGGATAACAAGAAGGGTCGGCCCCTTCTTGATCATATGGTACATGTGGAGAGGAAGATTAAGTGGCATTTTGAGGAGTGTCTTCACCGCATCTATTGAATCTCGAATTTTGATGATGAAGTCAATTGTAAATTATTTGATCTAATCTATATGTTGGAAAAGTGTACAGGATTAACTATAATAGCAGTAAGACATAAAGCAAGGTTTATGTTGGAGTCAAGATTGAGATCTCATTGGGAGTTCGAGAGTTCGACGGAAGTTCAGACGTTTGTCGGAACTTCTGCCGGAACCAACCAAGAAGTCCAGGAGCTTGCCAAAGAAGCTCATCGGAACTCACCAAGAAGATCATCGTAAAGTCTAGGAGCTTGCTAGGAGTCCATCGGAACATTGCCGAAAGTTAGTCGGATGTTCGCCGGAAGTACGTCGGAAGCTCGCCAGAAGAGCAATTGACGCACCGGAACAAGCAGCATTGTAATTATGTCTTAGTTATCATAGTTAGAGCATAAATTTAGTTAGGATTAAGAGGTGATCCTACTAACTTAATTAGGGGCTAACTGGGCTCTTAACAGGGCTGAATTGGGCCGAATTGAGCACCCAATTCAGCCCTTGAATTCTTGACCGGTGGTGGCACCGCCTTGTCACGAACGGTCGTCGCGCACCCGCAACAACTTCGTTCAACGAACCGTTCGTCGCTCACACATGCATGTACAGCTGCTTGACAGTGTGTTTTCTCATGGTTTTGGGTCATTTTGCTTGTAAATATGTAAGTTCGAACAAGCTGCAGCGTTGCAAAGCGACCGCTCACCGAACCGAGCAAAACAGCCCCAAAACAGCCCAAAACAGCTCCGTTTTCGCGTGCCGCGGGAGGTGAGCGGAGAGCTACCTCCGCTCACCAAAATGTCAGCCATCTCAGACCCTAGGAACCCCCCGGGTGGCACAAGGCTGGATGGGGCTTCGGTTATATACCGGGCGTTGAACACTCTTTCGCAAGTTCGCACGTGACCTTTACGGGAACTTGGTTTTGCGCCCGGGACCAGGTGAGCGGCTGTTTGTGGGCTTGCAGCTGTTCGTTCATCCTTGAAAGCCTTGTTTTTCTCCCTCTCCCTCTTTTCTCTTGTGCACACAAGGTGTTCGTCGAATTGCTTGTAAAGCTTCCCCTTTTCGCGAGACTTCGGGACTTGTTTGTTGCTCGTTCTTTCGAACTAACTTCTTTCTCTTTTACAGGTCCTTCGGGACCTGCGAGAGGTTACAAAGTGGGCTGATCCTTGCGGAGCAAGATCGCAAGGGCGAAGCGCGACTTAGGCAATGCAAGCTAAGTTCGCGTCTTTGCCACAAGAGTGACTCGCGACTTAGGCAACGCAAGCTAAGTTCGCGTCTTTGGCCGCAAGGGTGCCGCACGCCTTAGGCAATTCCAGCTAAGGTCGTGACATTGTAGTATCAGAGCGGGCAAGCTCTTCGATCGAACAGCGAACGAACTTCGCAACTTCGCCATGGCAAAGCATCGTGGCGAATCAAGCAAGACGGGGCAAGCCGGAACCTTGCCCCAAGCAGCCGCAGGTGGGCTGCATGTGCACACTCGCTCTCATGCTGTTGGAGCCGCTCACGAGGATCGCGGCAGCGAACAGGATGAGCGAGAAGTTGGCAACTCTCCGCAAGCGGAGGAAGCGCAATCTGGTGCGCTAATTGGGAAAAAGAGTCATAAGGAGAGACTCACGACGGTGGAAACCCGCCTGGATGTTCTGGAAGCGAGCATGGAGGAACTCTACCATGGCCAACAAAGACTTGTTGGGGTAGAGAGCTCGCAAGAGGAAGCGGAGTCCAGGATCAACAAGGTCGAGGCCCTAGTCGACCGACTGTCTGATGACACCAAGGACTCCGTGCAGCACTTACAGGATGTTGTGGCGGAACTCACGGCAAAGGTGGCTATGCTCACAAGAACGCTAAATGCGGGGGGAGGCAACACCCGCGTTGCACCGCCACAAAACTTGAGGGCACCTGAGCCCCATGGATACGGAGGGGCTAGAGATGCCAAGGAGCTCGAGAACTTTCTGTTCGACATGGAGCAATACTTCCGAGCTACGAGGCCCGATTCTGAAGATACCAAAGTTTCTATAGCAACAATGTATCTGAACGGAGATGCGAAACTTTGGTGGCGAACTCGTTGGGAGGAGATCCAACAAGGTCGGTGTCGAGTCGACACATGGGAAGACTTGAAGCGGGAGTTGAGAACTCAGTTCCTACCGGAGAACACAGAGTTCGTCGCAAGAAGGAAGTTGAGACAACTCCGCCAAAGTACCACCATCCGAGACTACGTGAAGCAATTTTCTGCACTAATGCTGGACATACAGGACATGTCCGAGAAGGACAAGTTGTTCAGCTTCCTTGATGGTTTGAAACCATGGGCTCAACAGGAGCTAAATCGAAGGAATGTTACCGATGTGGTCGGGGCAATTGCAGCTGCAAAAAGGCTCACTGACTTTGTTTCCTCGGAAGACCCAGCGAGAAGGAAACAATCTTCAAGCAATCGCCCTCCAAAACATTCTCGAGGGAAGGAGCTCGGGGGCGAACAGAAGAAGAAGAGCTCCCACAAAGGACCGAACCCGAAAGGCAAGGCATCAAAACCTGGAGGATGCTTCTTGTGCGGAGGACCGCACATGGTAAGGGAGTGCCCACAGAAACAGGCACTCAATGCCTTGACGACTTCCATCCACCCTCCCCGATCGGACAAGGGCAAAGCTGTTGCTCTTAGTTCGAGCAGTTCAGAATCCAACAGCGACAATGAGGAGTCGCAAGGACCCCGAATGGGAGCAATGCGTTTGTTGAACGCTATGCGGGGTCAAGTGGGGGAGAACATGAAGACGAAGGCACAAAAAGCAGGAAGTAGCGAGCTGATGTATGTCGACATCAAGCTAAATGGCCAAATGACCCGTGCAATGGTGGATACGGGCGCTACCCACAATTTCATAGCCGATCGCGAAGCACAGCGACTTGGGTTGACCTTGGAGAAGAGCCCAAGTCGAATGAAGGCGGTGAACTCGGAGGCCAGGCGAATCTCCGGGTTGGCGAAGGGTGTTCCTATCAAAATCGGGACTTGGAGCGGAAACACCAACATGATGGCCGTGCCACTGGACGACTTCCAAGTGATTCTTGGAATGGAGTTTATGCACGCGGCAAAGTTGGTGCCGATGCCGTTCTTGAACTCCCTATGTATGATGGGAGGTGATGACCCTTGCGTGGTTCCCGTCTCTCGGAAAGGAACCAAGGAGCCCCAACACCTCTCGGCATTACAATTGAAGAAAGGGGTGCGAAAAGGCGAACTGACATTCGTGGCTGCAATGAAGCTAGAGCCACTCAACAAGGAGGCCATTCAAGAACCTGCTGTGGTGGCAAACGTCCTAAAAGAGTTCAAAGACGTTATGCCACCCGAGTTGCCGAAGACTCTCCCACCACGCAGAGGCGTGGATCACAGCATCGAGCTGGAGCCAGGAGTGAAGCCTCCAGAAAGACCACCCTACCGCATGCCCCACCAGAGTTGGCAGAACTCGGGAAGCAGTTAGGTGAACTGCTAAGCGGTGGTCTCATCTGCAGCTCTAAAGCACCTTTCGGAGCTCCAGTTCTCTTCCAAAAGAAACAAGATGGGAGCCTCCGATTATGCGTCGACTACCGAGCCCTCAACAAAGTAACAGTGAAGAACAAGTATCCCATCCCGCTCATTGCGGACTTGTTCAATCAATTGGGCAAGGCGAAGTATTTCTCAAAACTCGACCTTCGGTCGGGATATTGGCAGGTGCGCATTGCTGAAGGCGACGAAGCAAAGACTACTTGTGTGACCAGATATGGAGCATTTGAGTTCTTGGTGATGCCTTTTGGCTTAACCAATGCTCCGGCCACATTCTGTACTCATGAACAAGCTATTCAAGGAGTATTTGGATAAGTTCGTGGTCATCTACTTGGACGATATCGTCGTCTACAGCCAAACGCTCGAGGAGCATGTCAAGCACCTTCGGACGATTTTCAAGGTTCTCAGGGAGAACACGTTGTTCGTAAAAAGGGAGAAATGCTACTTTGCTCAAACTGAGATCCTATTCTTGGGGCATCGAATCGGTGATGGCTCCATTCGGATGGATAAGTCGAAGGTGCAAGCAGTTGCGGAATGGCGAACTCCAAAGAAGGTGCCAAAGTTGAGATCCTTCCTTGGTTTCGTCAACTACTATCGACGCTTCATTGCCGGATATTCGAAGCGGGCAACCCCACTGACGGAGTTGCTGAAGAAGGAGCAGCCTTGGAAGTGGTCGGACAAATGTGAGATAGCATTCCAAGACCTGAAGGCTGCTGTCCTAGAAGAACCAGTGCTCAAATTGCCAAACTATGGAGAGCCCTTTGAAGTCCACACAGATGCTTCGGACTTCGCTATTGGAGGAGTACCCATGCAGGAAGGTCATCCGGTGGCCTACGAGAGCCGCAAACTCAACGAGACCGAGAGGCGGTATCCAGTGCATGAGAAGGAGATGACAGCAGTGATCCACTGTCTATGGGTTTGGCGACACTACCTTCTCGGGTCGCGATTTGTGCTGAGGACAGACAACATCGCCCTGAGTTATTTCCAAACTCAGAAGAAGCTCTCCCCAAAGCAAGCACGGTGGTAGGACTTCCTGGCTGAATTTGATATGACAATGGAATACAAGCCCGGGAAGGCGAATGTCGTGGCCGATGCGCTGAGTCGGAAAGTGGAATGCGTGAATGCTGCACAACTGGAGGGCAGAGGCCAAGCAAGTTAGTTGCACTCCAACTTCCTTTCCCGAATCAGAGATGGACTGTATAGTGATCCCCAGGCAGTTATCCTGATGTAACTCATCAAAGAAGGCAAGGCACGACGATTTTGGGTCCAGGAGGGACTTGTTTACACAAAAGGGAATAGGGTTTATGTTCCCCGAGTGGACAATTTAAGGCGTGAACTCTTAAAAGAGTGTCACGATTCCCTTTGGGCTGGACACCCCGGCATTCACAGAACGTTGGCTCTCATGGAGAGGGCCTTCTACTGGCCAAAGATGGGGATTGATGTGGAGGAGTATGTTCGAACATGCCTTACTTGCCAACAAGACAAGGTGGAGTAGCGGAAGCCGGTGGGACTTTTGGAGCCGTTGCCCATACCAGAAAGGCCATGGGAGAGCATTTCCTTAGACTTCATATCAAGCTTGCCACCTGTAGGGGGACTTGGATCGATACTTGTGGTGGTCGATCGGTTTTCAAAGTATGCAACTTTCATTGCTGCTCCCCTACACTGTTCAGCTGAGGAGGCGGCCAGACTGATGATGAAGGGCGTAGTGAAGTATTGGGGAGTCCCACACAATATCATTAGTGATCGAGACGCTCGGTTCCTGGGACGATTCTGGACCGAGCTATTCAAATTGTTGGGGTCAAAGTTATACTTCTCTACAAGCCTCCACCCCGAGACGGATGGCCAGACTGAAAGAATAAATTCGCTCTTGGAGCAGTATCTCCGGCACTACGTGAGTGCCAATCAACGAGATTGGGTGAAGCTGTTGGACATCGCCCAATTCTCCTACAACTTGCAACGGAGCTCTACATCCAACAAGAGCCCCTTTGAAATTATCACAGGACAACAACCGTCGACTCCGCACACAATGGCAATTGAGTATACTGGGAGTAGTCCATCAGCCTATCATTTCGCAAAGGAGTGGCATCGAAATGCCGATATTGCGCGAGCTTACTTGGAGAAGGTGGCAAAACGGATGAAGAAGTGGGCAGACTTGGGAAGGCGACCACAGGAGTTCAAAGTTGGCGATTTGGTGTTGGTAAAGCTCCAACCAGCATCACTCCAATTCTTCAGGAACAGAGTTCACAAAGGATTGGTGCGTAAGTATGAAGGGCCCTTCCCAATTATCAGCAGGGTAGGCAATGTGTCTTACAAGTTGCAGCTGCCGGCGTGGTTCAAAATTCACAACGTTCTTCACGCCAGCAACCTGAAGGCCTACCATTCAGATCCGCAAGATACTTCTCGAAGTGTTCCAACTCGGCTTCCTCCCATCACAGCCTCCTACGAGAAGCGAGTGGAAACCATTCTAGCAGATCGTAAGATAAAGCTACCCAACGGAGCGGAGCAGACAGAGTACTTGGTGAAGTGGCAAAAGCTTCCCCGAACTGAAGCCAGTTGGGAGCCTGAAGACGCCCTGCGACATGAAGAAGAAGTCATCAACAGCTACCAACAAGTGTCGACGAGGGCGTCGACAGTTTAAGTGGGGGAGAATGTCACGAACGGTCGTCGCGCACCCACAACAACTTCGTTCAACGAACCGTTCGTCGCTCACACCTGCATGTACAGCTGCTTGACAGTGTGTTTTCTCATGGTTTTAGGTCATTTTGCTTGTAAATATGTAAGTTCGAACAAGCTGCAGCGTTGCAAAGCGACCGCTCACCGAACCGAGCAAATAAGCTCCAAAACAGCCCAAAACAGCTCCGTTTTCGCGTGCCGCGGGAGGTGAGCGGAGAGCTACCTCTGCTCACCAAAATGTCAGCCATCTCAGACCCTAGGAACCCCCCGGGTGGCACAGGGCTGGATGGGGCTTCGGTTATATACCGGGCGTTGAACACTCTTTCGCAAGTTCGCACGTGACCTTTACGGGAACTTGGTTTTGCGCTCGGGACCAGGTGAGCGGCTGTTTGTGGGCTTGCAGCTGTTCGTTCATCCTTGAAAGCCTTGTTTTTCTCCCTCTCCCTCTTTTCTCTTGTGCACACAAGGTGTTCGTCGAATTGCTTGTAAAGCTTCCCCTTTTCGCGAGACTTCGGGACTTGTCCGTTGCTCGTTCTTTCGAACTAACTTCTTTCTCTTTTACAGGTCCTTCGGGACCTGCGAGAGGTTACAAAGTGGGCTGATCCTTGCGGAGCAAGATCGCAAGGGCGAAGCGCGACTTAGGCAACGCAAGCTAAGTTCGCGTCTTTGCCATAAGAGTGACTCGCGACTTAGGCAACGCAAGCTAAGTTCGCGTCTTTGGCCGCAAGGGTGCCGCACGCCTTAGTCAATTCCAGCTAAGGTCGTGACAGCCTGGAAAGCAATGCCCCCTAGGATTTCTGGGCGGTGGTACTGCCGGTCGTAATTGCTGCCAGCGGTGGTACCACCCTTGTCAAGCACTTTTTGGCTCCATTTTTGAAGCTATTGGGGTCTATAAAAACCCCACCCTTTTCTGCATGAAAGGGCGCAAAAACATTGAGATAATCTTGAGTTGTTGGGGTGTAAAAGTGTTGTAAACAAGTGCTAGAGTTCTCCTCCTCCCTTTCTAAGTTTTAAGATCATTCAAGAGAGGTGTGAGACTTGTAAGGGTTCTCTCCTAAACCCGTGAAAAGGAGAAAGCGTTGTAAGAGGTAGTTAGTCTTCGCTTATTGAAGGAAGGCCTTTAGTGGATGTCGGTGATCTCGACAGAGGAGGAATCTGAAAGTGGATGTATGTCACAAAGACTAAACCACTCTAAATTCTGATTTGCTTTCCAATTTGTACAAGTTTCATTACTACAAGCTACATTATCTTCTTACTACCTTCTTTACACTTACATACGCTTTCAAGTTAAACTCCTTACGAAACGATTTTCGTCGGAATTGGTTTTAATTGAAACGTAGACTTTTAAAATCATAAAAGTTTTCTGCTACACTAATTCACCCCCCCTCTTAGTACCGCTCTTGATCATAACAATTGGTATCAGAGCAAGGTTCACTTTCGTTTGATTTAAAACCTAAGAGAGATGGCATTTGCTAACAACCAAGAGGATCATTCAATTACATGTCCACCCATGCTTAATGGGACGTACTAGATATATTGAAAGACTAGAATGAGGATCTTCCTAATTTCAATGGATTTTGAGCTTTGGAATATTGTTGAAAACGATTTTCAAAAGTCTTCTCTTCCAATGAACAATTGGAATGAGTTGGAGAAGAAGGCTTTTATTTTAAATGCCAAGGATATGAATGCCTTGTTTTGTGCATTAGATAAAAATAAGTTTAATCGAGTATCGATTTGTGAAATGACTTTTAATATTTAGCACACATTCGAAGTGACTCATGAAGGCACTAGTAGAGTGAAGGAGTCAAAAATTAATCTTTTAGTGCACACTTATGAGTTATTTCGGATGAAACCAAGTGAGACTATTGGAGACATGTACACCCGATTTACGGATGTCGTCAATGGTCTAAAAGGACCTGGTAAAGGTTTATCAGATTTTGAACTCAATAAAGTTTTAAGATCCCTTCCAAAGTGTTGGGACCCTAAAGTCATGACCATTCAAGAGGCCAAAGATTTAAATAATTTTCCTCTTGAAGAACTAATTGGGTCACTAATGACCTATAAGATGACTTGTAAAGCTCATGAAGAGCTTGAGGACACCATTCTAAAGAACAAGAAGGATATGACATAAAAACCCAAGAAGACCACTTAAAAGAAAACTCAAGTGATGAGGAACTTGATGAAGACTTGGCACTTTTAACAAGAAAATTTAAAAAATTCATAAGAAGGAATAAATTTAAAAATAACACTAAAAATAAATTTAAACCCATGAAAGATCAAGCAATATGTTACGAATGCAAGAAGCTGGGACACTACAAGAGCGAATGTCCTCAATCTAAGAAGATGATACCAAAGAAGAAGACTCTTAAAGCAACATGGGATGACTCAAGTGCATCCGAAGAAGAGGAGCCAACCAACACTGAGCAAGTTGCTCACTATGCACTAATGGCCATTAGAAATGAGGTAACAAGTTCAATTTATGCAGATTTATCATTTGATGAACTATTAAATTTAAAAATTTAAAAAAATTCAAGTGATGAGGAACTTGATAAAGACTTGGCACTTTTAACAAGAAAATTTAAAAAATTCATAAGAAGGAATAAATTTAAAAATAACACTAAAAATAAATTTAAACCCATGAAAGATCAAGCAATATGTTACGAATGCAAGAAGCTGGGACACTACAAGAGCGAATGTCCTCAATCTAAGAAGAGGATACCAAAGAAGAAGACTCTTAAAGCAACATGGGATGACTCAAGTGCATCCGAAGAAGAGGAGCCAACCAACACTGAGCAAGTTGCTCACTATGCACTAATGGCCATTAGAGATGAGGTAACAAGTTCAATTTATGCAGATTTATCATTTGATGAACTATTAAATGCTTTTTATGATTTATTTGATGAATGCAAATCAATTAGTAAAAAATATAAATTATTAAAAAAAGAGCATGATTCTCTTGTTAGTAATTACAATAGATTAAAAGTTGAGCATAATTATAGCTTAGCTCCATGTATTAAATGCCATGAAGTAAAAACACTTAGAAAGGAAAACTTATTACTCAAAGAAACCTTAGAAAAATTTGAGGTTTATATCAAGTTCTTGAACATGATCCTTGCCAATAAGGGTCACGTTCATAAAAGAAGTGAAATCGGATTTGTGAGTAGCTCTCACTAAAATCCAACCACCTTTGTTAAAGGCCCTATCTTGCATATTTCACCTCAAAACAAATGCAACTTTTGTTGCAAACTTAGACATGTAGCTTATCATTATCCATTTAAGAAGTGTAGTCCACACAAATTGATTTGGGTTCCTAAAGGAACCGTAAAGGATTCCATGCAAAATGATAAGTTAAGCCGATCGATTTTTGAGGCACCTAAGGTCAAATAGGTATCTAAAAATCATCCTCTTTTGTAGAAACGTATACCATCACAAGCTAGGAGCAAGAAATGGTACCTTGATAGTGGATGCTCAAGGCTTATGACTAGAGATCCATCTCAATTCTCTAAGCTCACTAGCCTAGACGAAGGATATGTCACCTTCGGAGACAACAACAAGGGTAAAATCATTGGCAAAGGAACTATAGGTTACACATCCAACTTTTTTATTGAAGATGTGTTGTTAGCTGATGGCTTAAAGCATAACCTTTTGAGTATTAGTCAATTATATGATAAATGATATATTGTTAGATGAATCTAATGCTTGTATTATAGAAAAACCATACAAAAACATATATATGATTGCTCTAAAACAAAATAATGTATACAATATCGACATTAATGATCTTTGTAATGAAATGTGATTTTCGATTTTAAATAACGATGCTTGGCTTTGGCATAGAAGATTAGGTCATGGTAGCATGAAACTAATCTCGTAAATTTCATCTAAAAAACTTGTAAGAGGAATTCCTCATATCAAGTTCGTCAAAGATAATGTGTATGATGCATGTCAACTAGGAAAACAAATAAAAGGTAGCTTCAAACCTAAGAACTAAATAAGCACCTCTAGACCTTTGCAATTGATTCATATGGACTTGTTCGGACCAATTTCTACATCAAGCCTAGGAGGTAGCAAATACGCATTTGTCATCATAGATGATTATAGTAGATACACATGGACTTATTTTTTGACACACAAAAGTGAATGCTTTAGGTATTTCTCCAAGTTTTGTAAACTTGTTCAAAATGAAAATGATTTTATGATTTCATCAATTTGAAGTAATCATGGCGGTGAATTTCAAAACAATGATTTTCAAGAATTTTGTGAATCTAATGGATACAACCATAACTTCTCTACTCCAAGAAATCCTCAACAAAATGGAGTAGTAGAAAGAAAGAATAAAAATTTACAAGAAATGGTAAGAACCATGTTAAAAGAACATAGCCTACCCAAATAATTTTAGGCCGAAGCCGTAAACACGGCATGTTATGTCATAAATAATGTTATGATGACAAATACGCATTTGTCATCATAGATGATTATAGTAGATACACATGGACTTATTTTTTGACACACAAAAGTGAATGCTTTAGGTATTTCTCTAAGTTTTGTAAACTTGTTCAAAATGAAAATGATTTTATGATTTCATCAATTCGAAGTAATCATGGCGGTGAATTTCAAAACCATGATTTTCAAGAATTTTGTGAATCTAATGGATACAACCATAACTTCTCTACTCCAAGAAATCCTCAACAAAATGGAGTAGTAGAAAGAAAGAATAAAAATTTACAAGAAATGGTAAGAACCATGTTAAAAGAACATAGCCTACCCAAATAATTTTAGGCCGAAGCCGTAAACACGGCATGTTATGTCATAAATAAAGTTCTAGTAAGACCCTTACTGACCAAAACTCCTTATGAGTTGTGGAATAATAAAAAACCAAATATTTTATTTTTTTAAAGTTTTTGGGTGTAAGTGTTTTATCTTGAATGAAAAAGATGCCTTAGAAAAATTTGATGCTAAATCCGATAAAGGAATTTTTCTTGTCTATTCTTCTATTTCTAAAGCATTTCATATCTTTAATAAAAGAACTTTGATTATAGAAGAATTTATTTTTAATGAAGTTTCCAAAGTTAAGAAAAATAATTTTGATGACGATGTTAGTTTTGATACCTTGAATTTAAATGAAACTCTTTCTCCATCTAGCAACTTAGATGTATCTACTTTTGAAACATCCTTACCCAAGGATTGGAAGTATGTAGATGCTCATCCTAAGGAGCTAATCATAGGAGACACATCTAAAGGGGTTCAAACTCGTTCATCTCTTAAGAGTTTTTATGCAAATGCTGCTTTTCTCTTCCAAATTAAACCTAAATGCATTGACGATGCCTTGAAAGATGATTCAGGGTCATCGCAATGCAAGATGAGTTAAATCAATTTGAGAAAAATGAGGTGTGAAAGCTTGTTCCTAGGCCAAATGACCATTTAGTTATCGGTACTAAATAGGTCTTTAGAAACAAACAAGATAAATTCATGGTTAGAAACAAGGCTAGATTAGTGCCCAAAGGTTTCAACCAAGAAGAATGTATTGATTACGAAGAAACCTTCTCTCCTGTGGTTCGATTAGAAGCCATAAGGATGCTCCTTACCTATACTAGTAGTAATAATTTTAATTATTTCAAATGGATATTAAAAGTACTTTTCTTAGTAGTTTTATTTCCGAAGAAGTTTATGTTGAACAACCGCCCGGATTTGAGAATCATGATTTCCCTAATCATGTGTTTAAATTGACTAAAGCTCTCTATGAATTGAAACAAGCCCCAAGAGCTTGGTATGAGAGACTTAGCTCATTTTTAATCCATAATAATATCTCTAAAGGCAAGGTCGATACTACATTGTTTATCAAAAATTTTAAAAATAATTTTCTTATCGTTCAAATTTATGTTGATAATATTATTTTTGGTTCCACGAATGAATCTCTTTGTAAATCATTTGCTAAAAGTATGAGTCTCGAATTTGAAATGAGTTTGATGGAGGAATTAACTTTTTTTTTAAGCTTACAAATCAAACAACTAGGTAGTGGTATTTTTCTTAGTCAAACAAAATATGCTTTAGATTTGCTAAAAAGGTTTAATATAGATAGCTCAAAGGCTATCAATACTCCTATGAGTACCTCCACTAAGTTAGACATTGATGAAAGTGGAGAAAGCTTTGATCAAAAAGCTTATAGGGGTATGATAGGAAGTTTACTATATCTCACTACAACTAGACCAGATATTATGTTTAGTGTAGGTCTTTATACTAGGTTTCAATCTAATCCTAAGATATCTCATCTTAAAGCAGTTAAGAGAATTCTTAAATATCTTAAAGGTACCATAAATCTAGGATTATGGTATCCAAAATCCAAAAACTTTGAACTAATTACATATGCTGATGCGGATTTTGCTAGATGTAGATTAGATAAAAAAAGCATATCCGGAACATGTCAATTTTTAGGACACGCACTTGTTTATTTGTCTTCAAAGAAACAAAACTCGGTTGCACTATCTACAACGGAAGCTGAGTACATTACAGCTAGTGCATGTTGTGCACAAGTTGTGTGGATGAAAAACACTTTAGAGGATTATAAGATTTATCTTAAAAATATTCTCATAAAATGTGATAACACAAGTGTAATATGTTTAACAAAAAATCTCATTCAACACTCTAGAACTAAACATATTGATATTAGGTATCACTTTATACGAGATCATGTTAATAATCATGATGTAATATTAGAGTTTATTGATATGAAATATCAATTAGCCAATATCTTTACAAAACCTTTAAGTGAAGAACAATATGATTTTATTATAAGAGAGTTAGGAATATTAATTTGTCCAAATGCATGAATTTGATGTATATCTTTTCTGGACTATCTTTTTGTATCTCATAAATGGAGCTTTCATGAACTTATTTCATTTTTATCTTCCTTGGTATCAAGTTTACTTCATACTCTTGTTCTATCACTTAATGATTTTTGATACACTCAATCACTCTATGGATTTCATTGACAAATGCATCTCTCACAGATTTATCTCTTGTGAATTTTTAATGAGAAATGAATTTGATGTGATGCTCCTCTCATTATGAAGGTTTATTCATGGAATTTATTTTATCCTTCATATGATCATGAATTCTTTCTTAACGAAGGAAGAATTTTTATTTTTTTTATGAGATGAACACTTGCAAGAGTGAGGAGTTGATTTCACATGAATATCTTGATCCTTATGAAAATTGAAGCATGATTTAATGAAACTCTATTATCGTTTTTGACTTGATTCAAATCATTTCACAAAGTTGGTTCTTAATAAATTTCCTCCTTCTCTTCTTCATGCAAAGTTTTGATGATAAAAAAGGGGAGAAGTTGATGGAAGCTATCTCTTTAAATGTTTATAACTTTTAATGTGAGAATTTTTGAATGATATGATTGGTATCGTCAAATACAAATTGAAATGTGGCATGAATTTTTACCACACTTGCATTGTTAAATCGTTCTCCTTTTTGTTAATGATAAAGGGGGAGAAATAATACCAAAATATGGTAAATTGATGACAAATGCATGTAATGTATTTCATTATATATACTTAAAATGTTTACTTGAAAATTTTCTTCATTATGATAAGATATCTAGAGCTTAACTTGCTATTTTACAATTAATATATTGTCATAGAATGATGAATTACTATCATTGTCATCTTCATATTTGAAATATCATACTTGAAAATGGATGTCATGCCTTGACATCATTTTGAGAATATTAGATCATGATAGGAATCATGATGTGCATATTGATAAGTTTAATGAACTTATCTTACTAGTTTGTTTCTTGAATTCAAAGGCCTTGAATTCAAGAATGTATTTTCTCTAGTATGGCATATAGATAGGGAGAGTTAAGGTTAACTCCGTCATCAATTGATTGTCATCATCAAAAAGGGAGAGATTGTTGAATCTCGGATTCTGATGATGAAGTCAATTGTAAATTGTTTGATCTAATTTATATATTGAGAAAAGTGTGTAGGATTAACTACGATAACAGTAAGATATAAAGCAGGGTTTGTGCCGGAGTCAAGATCGAGATCTCATTGGGAGTTCGAGAGTTCGACGGAAGTCTGGACGTTTATCGGAAGTTTTGCCGGAACCAACCAAGAAGTCCAGGAGCTTGCCAAAGAAGCTCATCGAAAATCACCAAGAAAATCATCGTAAAGTCTAGGAGCTTACCAGGAGTCCACCAGAACATTGTCGAAAGTTCGTCGGATGTTTGTCGGAAGTACGCTAGAAGCTCGCCGGAAGAGCAATTGATGCACCGGAACAAGCAGCACTATAATCATGTCTTAGTTATCATAGTTAGAGTATAAATTAAGTTAGGATTGGGAGGTGATCCTACTAACTTAATTAGGGGCCAATTGGGCCCTTAATAGGACTGAATTGGGCCGAATTGAGCACCTAATTCAGCCCTTGAATTCCTAGCCGGTGGTGGCACCGCCTGGAAAGTAGTGCCCCCTAGGATTTCTGAGCAATGGTACTGCCGGTAGTTAGTGCTGCCAGCAATGGTACCGCCCCTGTCAGGCGGTGGTACCACCAGAGCTCAGTCTCCAAGCTCTATCAGGTGGTCGTATTGCCTAATGTCAAGTGGTGGTACCGCCCAGTAATGGCGGTGGTATCGCCAGCACCCCGAAAATCCAGGATTATACACTTTTTGGCTTCATTTTTGAAGCCATTTGGGCCTATAAAAATCTCATCCTTTTCTGCATAAAATGACACAAAAGCATTGAGATAATCTTGAGTTGTTAGTGTGTAAAAGTGTTATAAACAAGTGCTAGAGTTCTCCTCCTCCCTTTCTAAGTTTTGAGATCATTCAAGAGATGTGTGAGACTTGTAAGGGTTCTCTCCTAAACCCGTGAAAAGGAGAAAGCGCTGTAAGAGGTGGTTGGTCTTCGCCTATTGAAGGAAGGCTTTTAGTGGATGCCGGTGACCTCGATGGAGAAGGAATCCAAAAGTGGATGTAGGTCACAAAGACCGAACCACTCTAAATTCTGGTTTGCTTTTTAATTTGTGCAAGTTTCATTACTACAAGCTACATTACCTTCTTACTGCCTTCTCTATAGTCACATACGCTTTCAAGTTAAACTCCTTACGAAATGATTTTCATCGGAATCCATTTTAATCAAAACGTAGACTTTTAAAATTTTTCGCTACACTAATTCACCCGCCCTCTTAGTGCTACTCTTGATCCTAACAGCATCTACCATGTGAATCAATGCTAGAGAGGAGGGTAGTTGACCTCCTTCATCCACTTCTATGGATCTGGGATTTTACAGGGATATACGATCTCCCTAGGTAACAAATCTGCCTTAACACGCGTGGTTTTCGCTTTATGTTTTCGGTTTTACGCATCAATCTTCACACGACGATGAAACCCTTTTCTTTAAGAAATCTAGGATTTTATTTTTTTATTATTTCACTACGCATATGATGCTATGTCTAGATTTCCCAACTATGATATTTTTCACTATTGTATGTAAGACACTATCACTAAGTAGAGGGAAAAATGAACTCTTGCATCGAGGGTATCATAGGACAAGCAAATAGGGCTCGGCGTAAGGTCAAATGGACACTGACTGGGTTAGGGGACTTGTAAGTCGAACTTGGTTAGGATAGAATACTTAACTCGCAAGTGATCTAAAAGTGATGCACTCACTACTGAATCATAGTCATGTGAGCTTTTCCTAGACTCTAAGTCCCAAATAACTTTCGGGTTCATCGGAACTACCTCCCCCAATGAAGGGGTGGTCAGGACTTCCTCCGCCCTTAAGTTGTCCAAAGTTAAAGCATGGACCTCGATCGTCTGGTGGCCAATAGATCAAGAGGAACTTGTACGAGAAAGGAGAGACATCTCAACTTGAGGAGATAGAAGAGCAGAATGATAGAAGACCAATTTGTTGCTGAACCGTCGGGACTACAAGAGACTCGAGGACCAACTCGTCATATAGGAAACTAGAACGAAGCAAAGAAGATTTCTAAAGAGGCTCTAGAGGCTTAAATGGAGGAATGAACCTCACTCGTATAGTGAAGAGGGATTTATAAGGAGGAAGCTGATATCTCTCCTCTCACGATTGAAACAAGTGTCCCTTCCAAAGGGATGCCATTGAATTAAGGACCGAAAAAACACCGGATAAAAGATTTATAATGTATCAAACGAAGGATCCAAAATATGCCAGATGAATGACTCAAAAAGCATTGAAATCTATCACGACAGAGGCATAAGACCAAATGTACTCGAGACACGAGTTGGAAAAACCTGACCTGTATGAAGAGAAATCCATCATGACGAAAGTGCAAGGCCAAATATGCTCAATGTGCATAAGTCAAAAAAACCTGACCCATGTAAAGAGAAATCCATTACAACGAAGGCACAAGGCCAAATGTGCTCGAGGTGAATAAGTCAAGAAAATATAACCTGCATGAAGAGAAATACGTCACGGTGAAGGTGCAAGGACAAATGTGCCTAAGGTACATTGAGTCAAAAAAACCTGATCTATGTCAAGAGAAATTTGTCATGACAAAGGCGCAAAACCAAATATGCTCATGGTGTGTGAGTCGGGACAACCCGAACCGTATGAGGAGAAATCTATCATGGCAAAAACATAGGGCAAAATATGTCCAAGGCACATGAGTCAGAAAAACCCAACTCACGAGAGAAAATCCCAAATGCTCTTGTGTCGGATGAACTAAATGTCGCACTTTGAGCCCCTCTCGAAAGAGCCCCACAGTACGCCTTGGAGGGAGGGAGAGAACAAATGATAGGAGATATATTGTCGACTAATCATATGACACATCACCACCATATGATGCCTAAAGAGAGGAGAAGACGAAGATTCCTTCTTATCATTTATGACCAAAAAGTAATCAATAGCTTCCTTCTTGTCATTTATAACTAAAAAGATAATTACAGACTTCCTTCTTATCATTTATGATCAGAAAGATAATCGCAAGCTTCATTCTTGTCTTGACTAGATATAAAAGTTTTATCTTGACTAGATATAAAAGTTGATCTTTAACACAAAGAAAAAGGACAATTGAAAATTACTCGCACTTGTATACCTCGGGTTACTAACTTGGGCACCAGAGAGATTATATCAAAAAAAATTTTGATCTCAGTCTTCGTGAAGGTGACACTTTAGAAGCTCATCGTTTCCACCGTAGAGGTGCTTCGGGCAATCCTACACATATGGATTCGGAGTACGTTGAATTGACCAAGATATTGATAATATTTTTCTCTAACATGATATAATAAAATAAAATGACATAATACCTATCTTTCTTAGATAAAAGGGAGTATTTGCATGGGCACAACACAAAACGATTGTAGACGATGGAATGGAATGATACTGATTGCGTTGTTAATATTGCATGAAACCCGCTCATTGTCGATTGGACCTGTTCGATCGCTTTATACATATGATTGCAATTGAACTGGTTAGATGACTTTCCACAAATTAGTGATTTTTGAGCCCTTTGACTCCGCTCTTTTAAGGTATGTTCGTTATTCACTTCGCGACTCGTTTAAGACTAACCAATTCATGCATGCATGGGTTGGTTGGTTGGTTGGTTGGTTGGTTGGTTGGGATATTTGAGAACCATAACAAATCCTGATATATAAAGTTAGCAAACAAATCATATCCCAACACTGGGATATACTCCTACAAAAGCAAGACTGCATATGTTAACCCTCCCCTCCGCAGACTCCATAGCGACGCGAACACGTGCACAGGATACACCATTTTTATATATTTCTGACCCTTTTCCATACTTGTAGCTGTGACCACCCTTTTCTTTTCTTCCCCCTTACAAATCCAAGTATCAATTGATGAATCCAATTCAGACAATACACAGAAAGCTAACATCGTTTGTATTATATGTCAATTACGGAACGAAGCTTGACTGGTGTATATTTAGATATTTTCCCACAGATACATTTACAAGTGTGTATTTTAACTTTGCAATCACATTAATCTAGATGTGTATAAAGCATAGCAGTGTCATTTTCCCTTCTGAAGCTTTCTTTCAAGTATGTAATCAGTGTAAGCTCTCTGCTGATTCTATCTAATAGAGTAGAATTTGTATTGATGCATGGTTGGTGTTTATGCAAAATTGAGTTCTTCCCTGCCATTTTATCTTGCAAAATATAAAAGAGAACCAAGTCATTCAGCACTAATTTCAAAAGGAAATGAACAATGTACTTCATTTCAACAAGAGGACAGTATTCATAGAAATAAACAGAATAAGTCAATTAAAATCAAAAACATAAAAGAGGACAAGTCATTCAGCACTAGCTTGGAAAGTAAATGAACAATGCACTTCATTTCAACAATAACACAAAATTTATAGAAATAAACAAGAAAGAAGAAGTCCACTAAGATAATTAGAATTAAATTTCTCGTGGAGAAACAGAGACCATTACAATTCAACAACTGATGAGGTCCAGTGTTTGAGGTTCATGTATGAGGCAGCGGCCAGAAAGAACTTACTTGACCTTTTTCACAAGAGTGGATGTCCTGAATTTAGCATCATCCTTGATAAAGCTCCACCAGAGGTATGTGAGGGGAATGGTGGTGGCATGCCAGAGAGCATGAGCATCTACATATCCATGAAAAGGAGGGAAGTCGTAAATCTCCAAAAGCATTGCAAGAGCACATCCGATCATAGCTGTCCACAGCTTGAAGCGTGAGGGATGACGAGTTACACCACCCCAGATTACCCACATCAGAATCTGAGAAACACCCATCACAAGGCACACTTTCATATTCCACCCTGGCAAAATAAAAGAGATCAGCAAAAACTGGGAGACATATAAATGTCAATTTCTGCACTGGATACTTTGTGGACAGAACTGGCTTTGGAACAATTTCATAGAGATTTTAATTCGGAAACAAGCATTTATCTGAGACAAAGAACATGCTTAGTCTGGTCAGTCTTTCACCATACAAACCACCTATATTGACCATTATGTAGTGACAAGACAGATCGTTTATTTCAAGGGTGGAACCAAGATATAAATGCAGGAAGGGCAACAGACAAATCATTGTAGTTTATTTCCATAACACGCATGGTAATATTACAGAAATTTAATTAAAAAATACACTGGACGAGAAAACTGAGTTTGAGTGTGAATTTGGCCCATTGATTGGGAAATCTATGTGGAAATCCTACTCAGTTTTATAGTCAGTGTATTCATTCCACATGGCAACATTATTTGGAAGAACTGCATTGGTTAGGATTAAAGGATACAGATCCACACATGTAAGTACCTATATAAACAGATATGGATAGTTATGCTAATTTAAACATATAAACATACCTGTACATCTCTTTAGTGTCAATTTGATTACTGTGTTATCAAATAGTATTACTTCTAAAATTTCAGTTTTCCATATTGCTCTCATAATAGTTTACTACATGATGATAGATACAATTCTAAATCATAAGCAAGTTGCTGATTTAGTAGCCAAAGGAAAAAAATGGAAATCAAAGGTCATTTTCTTCTTTAGCTTCAAGGATGTTGGTAAGCAATCAAAAAATTGATTCTCCTATGAGTATCACTAGGCTACATCTGATCAAAAGCCTAGAAATCAAGATTGAAACTAGAATATTACAAGAGAAAAGACAACTCATATGCCTCACTAGCAATGTTTGGTGCTGTATCCAGTATCCACTAACAAATATTACTTGAGATTCCAGTCATCAAACTCCCACATACTGAGGTAGTGGAAAAGGATAGTAGGAATTAGTTATCGTACACTGCATCTCTGATAATACAATCAATTGGTACAGATGATTAGGACAAATTCTTTCAGCTAATACCTTGACATGTAAGCCAGATTCCAGTAAAGAATAAAAGAAAAGTGAGAGCAAATGCACGAGAATCCTACCAATGTAGGATTCAGGGAGAGTCAATATATATAGACTTATAAATGCAAGAAAAGAGACTTTTCGCAACTAGAATCCTAGTAACCCAAGTGAAGAAAGAGCAACCTTAGGTTGACCCTCTTAAATCCTTATAAAATATGTGTGCTTAAAATCCATGGAAATAGTTGCTACGTAAAGTGGAAAGTGGAATGTATGCTCACAAATGTTCTCTCAGGCTAGGATGAACATGATCCTGCCTTATTTTGCTTTACAAACTAAAAAAAAGAAGAAAGTGAAATTATACAATAACTAATAATCATCATCATATTACATATCATTGAATGAATAGCAACAACAAATGATAACGTTCACAAGTAACCAAAACATATGCTGCCCACATAAAGAAAGAAAGATAGCTATATTTGCAATCAAAAGAGAATTTGCAAGGAAACCTGTAAATGATAAGAGACCTCACCATAGTCCATTTCATAGAAATTGAGGTACAAGATATGTGTTGTCACAAAGGCTAAAATTGGGGCAGCAAACATAACCCTTGAAGCCTCATCCTTCACATTGAATATCCTCAATAGAGACAAAATGAGAGAATATCCAAGTACAGCCACAGCAGATGAGTAATCTAACTTTTCCGTCAAGTCAAAATCTCTGTAATAGGTTGATCGCCATCACCAGGATCAGAAAGTGGGAAAGCAACACATGGTGCACAAACACTGGAGTTTATTTGGAAAAAAGATGCATACCGAGTATGGAATATAGCACTCCAATACCAAGCATTCATAGACAATAACCCATATATATGCCATAAGCCTGTGTACTCATAGTATGTCCTCCGACTTTGAGGCCTAAGAGGCAACTTGTAAGATACTAAGATGAAAAAGGTTAGCCAGCCAATGAAATGCATCAACAGATTGAACGCCGAGAGGACAGCAGAAAGAGGCTCCTGAATAGAAAACGAGAACAAAGGAAACATGCTAGAAGAAGTAACCAAAAAAGCAATAGAATAAAATGAGTTTAACAAACCACAAGGGATTTACAAACCTGGAAAACAAATACACGTTTGAACGGCCATTTTCCATGATATTTAGCAGGACCCAAACCAAGTTTTTCCCTTTGATATTCACTCTGCATCATACAGTAGTAACGGCAGTCGCTCCTGCAGTTCAGTTGTTTCCACTGCAAATAAAGTGGCTTTTGCATATACCATGAACCATTGAGAGGGACATCAGTAAATGAAAACTTGCAGTGCTGGATGGCATGGTCCCCAATATTTCCAGTCTTTTCGCATTGCACAACACAATTTCTGGTATTTAGGTACATGTCATGAAAAGTGTCTTTAAGTTCATGGTAGAAATACTAAGCAGGTCCAAGAAAATACCTATGAGACAGGATCATTAGAAAAAAACGAGTAACCTTAAGGATGGCAGTGACACCTACATACACAGGCATCTTTACCAAAAACCTAAAATTAAGCTTTCTGCCATATGTATATATTCTAAACTATTGTGAAACGAAAAGCACATATCACCAAAACATCATATCCAGATAAAATTGCATGTGCCTTAATTGGATGCCAGTATTTCTGAATTAGTTGATACTGATGTTAAAATGACATTTTTCTCAGGAGTTTTGACAAGAAGGTATTCATTTTAGTATTGGAGCGCGCTGCACCTCGAATCCACCAGTAAAGAAAACTTTCTCCTATTTTTGGCTATACAGGAAGTAATAGTTGAAACTCCAAAAAGAAAATAAGCAAAACAATATATGTGAGGAAAAAAAAAAGCCAAAATCCACATAAGAACCAATTGGAGGAGCATTGTCGCTTATAATGTCAAAAGAAGTAGGTTTCTTAAGCATGCTGGAGAGCATCTAGAGTAAAACAACACAAAAACATGCAAAATTTTCAAGTCACAAGTAAAACCAAGTCATGTTGGGTGAGAGCCACAATGTGCCACAATGTGACTGATAGGGGCACATTGGTTCTGTTGACCAGAGTGAAATCAAGAATGCAGTAACTGAAAGGGTCATATGCAAATTCGTAGCACTAACTATGTCAAATCAAAATCTAAACACGATAACTAAATCCAGTTTGTCTTGGGTCCTAAAAGTGCTATTCCATTGCCATGATGATAAAAACACCTTTGAACCAACATTTTATAATGTAGTTAAGATGTTATTGACACAAGTTTTCACTAAGTGTGCATAGTAGTATACAGATGTTTTGTGATCCTAAAGGATGTCACTAGTTTCATGTTAGAAGCCAACATGACCAAAATGATGCAAAACCGAAATGCAGAATGGTTAACATCCTCAAACTACAAAAATCTTGTGATTGTTGATAGCGCCACTTATATAACGATGATAAATGACAAACTAAAAGAAATATTATAAGTTCACATCTTTCAAGAGAAAAATAGAACTCTTTTTAAGCAAAAAACCTAATGCTCAAATGATTATTCATAAAAGGAATGGCTGGTGGCATCAAAAAATATGAAGCAATGGAAAAATAAAGTCTTAAAGATATGTTTTCTTATCATAGAATAAACAAAAGGAGTCATAGATTCGGTCTATGGATTTTTTAATCATGTAAAATTGACGATGCTATATGCATGTACATATAGCTACCCTTCACAAGGCAAAGTTTCCTATTGACTATACTAAATTCCCATTGAAATATAAAAGGACATACCCAGTGAATGAGGATCCTGCCAATGCAAGATCTGGGGAGGGTCAATGTTGACAGCTTTACCTTTAAACATTTAAAGAGATCGTTTCCGTGACTCGAACCCTGGCCTCCCAGGTCACAAATGAGTAACATTTCCATTGTACTAAGGCCTGCCCTCACTAAATTCCCATTTAAAGATAAAAATAGAATTGACATAATATTTATAACAGAGATTGATAAACATTTCTTCTCAAACATATAAAATCCTCAAAACTTGGGCATGTTTTAACCCAATTACCCAAATATAGACTCAGATCCTATCCAATGAAATGATCCTTGTGAACCTACACAATCCAAATAATGGTTCCTGTAGGCTTCATTAACCCAACAATAGAACCCATCTTTTGCTTCTGTTCTCTCTTATAGCAGGTAATCATTGAACTTCTTTCACATTGCATCAAGTTATATCCAATAAACTGGCTTGCCATAAGAAGCTTTTAAATGCTAAATATTTTTGGATGATCAAGAAAATCCATCAATGATCTTGCTATTAAAGGGTATGCAAAACTACTAAACACCCTAGTAACTTGGAATTTAGCAGGAGATGTTTGTTAATGTTCCTTAACAGAACAGCCCAACAATAGGGAACTGGTTTCAGGGATACCTTCCAAAGGTATGCACTTTTAGTCAGAGTTGAGCATAAAAGTATTAAATAAACTCATTTCATACACTGTTGAACATGTTCATTGTTTAATGTAATGAAAACAAATAAACTCTTTTCCATTGACAGACACGGAATGGGCCAAAGCATTAATGAAGCAAAGGCTTTGGGGCCTGGTTTGATTACTTCTAGAAGTTCTCATTTAAATGAGAACAGAAATGAGAACTTAAAGCAAATACCATCTAGCTATTCTGTTCAAATGTTCTCATTTGATGTAGATACTCATGAATCCTTCAAGCATTTACCCAGAGATACCCAATCCGGATGCAATCTCGGTAAACAGGGTAAATTGATCTGGATAACCTATATCATACAATAACAAACTCATACAAGAAAAAGAAGCTCATCATCCAAAGGTTCGAACTTTTAAGTGAGGACCAGAGCCGTCTTACCTGTAGAGCGGATCCGCGTCACCAGCGCTGGCATCGAGAACTCCAAAAAGGCATCCGAACGCGAGAAGAAGCGAGACCCATCGGCCGACGCCCATCTCACTCAAGAGCTACCTATTCAGACGACGATCAGCCACGACGATGAGGGATTCAGGGACAGATCAAGACCCAGAAGATTACTACGCCGCCGCACGGATTCACCTCCCACCCCCTACCTCTTCCGATATCGAGGCTTGAAAAGCGTCTGCTACAACGATCGAATGAGGGAATCCAAAGCAGCGGGAAGAACGAACGACGGCTGCGCGGTGATTCCGATTCGATCAAGAGGGGCGGCGTCTGCGAATTGGAGACGAGCGCCGGAAATACAACGAGTCACCGACTCGAATCATCCGGCTTGTATCGGAAAAGAATGGGATTAAAATAGTCAAGATTGTACCGTCCATTGTCCATCAAGGAGGTTGTTCCTCCTGATGGACGGTCAGTTTTTGGCTTGTGTGGTAGTGAGATGATCAGGGCCGATGCCGATATTTCTAATTAAATAAAAGTCTAACTCTAATTTAAATGTGATTAATAAATTTTAATAAGGCCAAAATATTATTCATAATAAAAGTATATAATAAATATTTATGATTGGCGTTACGCACAATCAAAGCAAGATATAAAAATGTTATATTTATCTCATTAAATCACTTTTCTTATTTCAACGTTTTAAAAGGTGACGTCACGTTCTCTTAATTTGATATATTGTCATTCAAATAAGTGAGTCAAACTCAGATTCAGCTCTTTAAGCTTATCCAATTATTTATTTATACACGATTTAAAATTCTCTCTCAAATTAAACTATTAATAGGTATGAGCTCGACATGATACATATATCAATATGCCTCTTCACAAGGGCTGTGGCAGCACATGCAAACCACTTGCTGTCTCTAAAATAATATACAGATACTCCAAAGAAAAAGATTGGTAATTAAGAACTTCAAATTACAGGCATAGATATAAGGAATAAGTTGGACTAATCGACACCCACAGGTCAAGCGGGGAGCAAAACAATCCACGTTGACTTTCTACAGAAGCTCTCCCCTTCACTGTCACCAAAATCGATGCAAGAAACATAAAGAAAGCTACTTTGGAAGAAGCAGTCACTCACCATCCATGGCTTGCAAGCAAAGTAACATGAAGTCAGACGGGGTAATTATCTCTGGTCCTTCTCCCCATGAACATGTCTCGTCCTTTGGGCTCACCGTCTAGGATCTGCTCTGTTCTTCCGTGTAGATGTTTCGATCCAGATATTATCCGTTCCAAATGATCTATCTGACCTTCCTTGAATCTTCGTCGGTCAGCGAGGCCTGAGCATAGCCATGAGAGGCCCACACCTGTTCTTGAGGGTCGGAGTAAAGAGAGGGGTGTATGGATTCACCCTGTTCTTGGCTGTGCTCGCGCTTCTGCTAAGCGTCGTTACGTTCTCCAGATTCTATTCTCAGAGCTCTCATTTGAGCATCAAGGCTTTTGCCAGTTATCTGAGCGCAGATCCCAGGCAGGTAGAAGGTGGAATCAATGAGACAGTGGATGAAATCATCGAGAAGATCGTCAAAGAGATGGCACATCTGAGGGAGACGACAACAGATCACTCCGAACTGATGCGCGAGAGACTTCGATACATCGGCTTCCTCACTGATATCTTAGGCCTGATGGGGTCTGTGAAGGAACCACTGCAGCACATCGGAAGCAGTGCTCATCTCCGGCCGTCAGGAACAGCGGCGGTGGTTCATCCCTTGTCGAGAAGCAACCAGCCATACGATGAGCTCGTCGAGTTCTTCCTGGTGGAGGAGGTAAGGAAGTACATGAGGATTAAGCCCAACAGGCTGGGGAAGCAGAACTTCATGGGCGCCAATGGAACCTTTGCGAGCATCGGCCACGCCTGCTTCTCCATGAAGGAGGAGATGGAGGAGTACATGGACTACGACGTCGGCGACTTCTGCGAGGACGACTGGAAGCAGGCGCAGCGTCTGATGGTGCACGGCTGCGACCCGCTCCCGCGGCGGAGGTGCTTCGCGCGGGCGCCGAAGCTGTACACTAAGCCTTTGCCCATCAACGAGTCCACATGGAGGTACCCCGACGACCGCAACGTCCGCTGGAGCCATTACCGGTGCAAGAGCTTCGCCTGCCTGGCTAGGAACAGCACAGGGAAAGGCTTCTTCAAGTGCGCCGACTGCTTCAATCTCACTCACCATGAGATGCCGAGATGGACGAAGGTGGTGTATATCGATCCCTCGTCGAATTCGACACCGGATTTCCTGGTACGGGAAGTGCTGCAGATCAAACCGGGGGAGATTAGAATAGGACTGGACTTCAGCGTGGGGACGGGGAGTTTTGCTGCGAGGATGAGGGAGTTCAACGTCACCATCGTCACAGCTACCATCAATCTGGGTGCCCCTTTCAGTGAGATGATTGCGCTGAGAGGACTGATCCCTCTGTACTTGACCATAAACCAGCGGCTTCCGTTCTTCGACAACACGCTCGACATCATTCACACGACGAGGTTTCTTGATGGGTGGATGGATTTCATACTCCTGGACTTCGTGTTGTATGACTGGGACAGGGTGCTGAGGCCTGGTGGTCTCCTGTGGATCGATAGCTTCTTCTGTCAGAGGAAGGATTTGGATGATTACTTGGAGGCGTTTAAGCTGCTGAGGTACAAGAAGCACAGGTGGGTGGTGGTGCCTAAGGTGGATAAAGATGGCCAAGAGGTGTTCTTCTCGGCCGTGCTGGAGAAGCCACCGAGACCTTTCTAGGGTGGCAAATCCTCTCTCTCTCTCTCTCTCTCTCTCTCTCTCTCTCCTTGCAAGTTCTTAATCATGTTGTTGAATTTAGATCTGTTCCATGTTGTTCATCAAATCTTCAGCTTGCCCTTTCATGCACAGAGAAGGATTTTACCTACTTGGTTTAGAACTATTGAACTAAATCATGTTTTCAATGAATGAAACGAATCAATGCTGCTATGATTGAGAAGCATTTGGATACTTGTTGAGCAAGGAGATCAATATCAAACAATCAAACCTACAGCTGCAAAATGAGTCTAACATCAACGAGCGTCGTTGACTGGAAAAGTGGAAGAAGAAAACCAGGAGAAATTATCTTATCATTTTGAATTCTATATTTTTAAAAATTACATTGAGATTCTTATATTTAAAATATTTAACCACGAAGCTTTAATAATTTTTTTATATTTAATTCTATAAAATTATCTTTTTAATCCTGTATAGAAATATTAATGTTTCACTTTCGTAAATCAAAATATAAAAATATAAGTTTTAAAAAAAATAAAAATAAAAATATTAAAGATAATTAATTTTAAAAAAAATTAATTAGTCTTTATCAAAATGACATCACTTTTAGAGTAGAACCCTCACGTATAAATTAATAAAATGTGTTGGCATTTTTCTTTTCCATTCACTTCGACTAATTTATATAACGGAGTACCAAAGTGAGTCCGTTAATCTCGCTCCAAACCTTAGGTGCTAGATCCCCATCCATTGAGCATCCCGAGCTTTGAGATTAGCACTGCTGATAATGGTGCCGAAATCCGTTGACTAGTTGGAGCTACAGTTTGGGGATTCATCGTGCTTTAAGATTCGCTTGTGATATTGATTAAAACTTTTACATCCGTGTGTTATCTCTATGAAATAGCGGTTTTCTCATTCCTCACTAGTGATAGAGAGTCATCGAAACCCTTTAATTATGGAAAAGTCTGCCCAAACTAATAACGTGGCATATTTTTTAAAAAAATCTTTATATTTCAGATAATTTTCATGTTGATATATCCTTTTTGTTCTTTATTTCTTTCAAGTGGTCTTAATCCCAAAATAGCTCTAACGAAAATAAAAAAAAACTTATCCTTTTTATTTTTTAATATGATTATAATGTTTTTGATATATTTACAAAACCATCTAAGGAGCAAAAGAGTTAAAATATAATATCATTATTTCTTAGGGTTTTTTTGGGTGAAAATTCATGATATATATATTATGACTTCTCAAAAAAATCTCTAATTTAGGATTTTCACGTAAATTTTTTTTTTCTAAAATAAACAATTTTCCCCCTGCCCTTCAATCGCTTTTCTGTTACGGACTTAGCTGGTTTTACCAAAGTCGTGCGGCACCTTTGCGTGTCCGTGCGCAAAGGTTAACCTCCCCGAAACCTCTCATAGTCCCTTAGGACCTACAAAAGAGAAAACGGGTTAAAGAAAACGCCTCACTTGGGATCCACAAGCAAACATCTCAGAAAATATTGCATAGCCAATGCAAATTAAAACAGACTTTACAAGCTCCTAACGGTTGCATAACAAAGGGTCAAAATAGTCCACTACAGACCAAATATCTCTCACAAGTGTCCACATGACATAACATTTATTTACAAGCCTAAGAAGGCTATTAAACCCAACTAAAATGGGGTTGTTAAGCCTTCGACCATTCCTCTATATGTTGTGCAAAGCGTGAATAAACAAAAAGATACAAACATACACAAGTATTACATCAAACATCCTGTTTAGAACTTTGTCTATGACATTCTTCCCCACTTATTCCTTCGATTTCCTCGTCGAAGCATTTGCTAACACTATAACTCCTTGCCTTTGCTGACTCTTCAATCTTCTGCTCCAACTGCAATGCGTCTCTTGGCTCCCAACTACTCTTCGCTGTTGTTTTTGAGTAGTTGAACCTTCGATCTGTCATGTTGCTTCAACTCGCCAATGACTCTGACTCTAGTGAGGGGTTGGCTGAGTTGTGTTGATCCCTGTTGGTTCCTACGGATCCTTCAGATGACTCTTACTATGCGCTAGTCTCTCAAATGCCTCATGCTGCTTGAACTAGGTGGATGCTTGTTGGAGCTTTAACGAGCATCACCTCGCAAACTTCTGAAGTTTTAGGTCCTTCCTCCATAAAATTTACCCATCGACTCTTCTTTCACTTAGTTATCACTTCCAAGTAGATTCGCATCGCTTCCGCTTTCGATTGATATTCTGTTAGAAAATGAAGCGAATAATCTACTCTTAGTAGCACTGATCACCATTGGTGAGGATTTGACAACTATTGTCTTCTAATATCTTCGAAGGGTTTTTGAACCTGTGCAAAGCTCCTATGCTAGATAGATAAGAGAATTGAGATACTCGGTTTCGTCCATTCTCTTCAGAGCTGAGAAGGCAATGGTTACTTGACTTCGCCCGCCTCCTCAAGGGTTGTACTCCATGCATCGAGTTGATTACTGGCCTTTGCTTACTCTTTGCTCACACTTCTGAAGCACTCGAAGTGTTTGCACTCCTTGCACTCGAAGTCTTCTCCATCAACCCTACCTCTAACTCCATTGAGTAGCAAAGGTACAGCACCGCATACTACCTACTTCGTTGCTAGTCATATGTGCCCAACAAGCCAATCACGTAAATGATGGCACGTGTGACTTGATATGGAATCTTGTTGCTTATTATATTTTGGCATTTATCACTTTATATTAACTATTGCATATATGCATATATATATATTGTGATGTCCTTGGATCTGTGTAATGGGAATTAGATCGTGATGAGAGCACGATAATGAGATCAATTCACTTTTAAATACATATCCTAAATAATCTCGGTCATAGGTTACTCGAGAGGGACATCATAATAATCGGACAGACTGGTGTGCTGTATACCCGTCCATAT
Source organism: Musa acuminata AAA Group (assembly GCF_036884655.1). Taxonomy (NCBI): domain Eukaryota; kingdom Viridiplantae; phylum Streptophyta; class Magnoliopsida; order Zingiberales; family Musaceae; genus Musa; species Musa acuminata. The sequence continues at coordinate 9,785,686 of NC_088348.1, read as the reverse complement.
GATGGATGCAGTTGGTCTCATAGCTGCTTGTGTGGGGACACTAGGGATACAGTACAAGTGCTCATTGGAGAATGAGTTCACTGATTGATCGGCTTACGGAATGTTGGATGGTTGATGATGCTTTATTGTCATACAACGATTCCGTAGTCCTAGTGGTGTATCTGGTCCTTAGACTTGAGACACCAAGGATGTCCTGTATGAGTGTTCCACTCTTTGATACTAGACTTATAGGTTTGAATGTCCCAGATCTAGTACAGTTGGTCATTGGGAGTGATAGTCGACCTTACGAGGGCTATTGAGTGTCGATAGAGGATCATCCACTCTTGGCATCATGAGAGGAATATCTCATGTGTTCTTGCTCAAACAAATCCCTGGCCAGGGTCATTCGGATTGAGAGAGAAAGAGTTCTCCGGGAGAATCCGATTAAAGCGAGACTCGAGTAAAAACCGTATGTGTCTGACAGCATCATGCCTGATATACGGTCTTTGGGATATTAGATGGATAAAGGACTATAGGTACACGGTAACTAAGGATAGACAGGTCTAATGAATTGGATTCCCCTGTATCGTTTGGGGACTACGGCGTAGTGGCCTAGTACGTCCGTAGTCGATGAGTCGAGTGAATTATTATAGAAGGAGTTCTGACAGGTATGACTCATGGCCAGCTCGATATTGGGCCTAGAGGCTCACATGCATATGGTAGGCATTGCGATGAGTAGAGGTTCAGATATGAGATATCCGCCGGAGCCCTTATCTTATTGGATATCCAATAAGCCCTTAAATTATTGGATCCTATGGATGAGATCCAATAAGAGCCTATAAGAGATTATTGGATAGAGATCCACTAATCTAATAGGCTTGGCTAGTTGGATGTAGATCCAATACCCAATAGGGGAGGATCCATTAGGGTTTGATAGGGGACCTCTATAAATAGGAGGGATTCAGTGGTTCATAGGCTAGAGCCTTTGCTTGCCTCTCCTATTCTCCTCCCTCTCTCCACCTCAGAGCAGGCCTGGGTTTTGAGGAGCATCGTCGCAGCCCTACTGTGTAGATCACCACTAGAGAGGATGACGCTTGACCTCCTTCACCCTCTCATAGAGATCTGCAAGGAAACAGGGATATACGATCTCCCTAGGTAACACAATCTATTCTATATGTAGTTTGTTTCGCGGATTTTTGTGCACCAATCTTCGCATGATGACAAACATCTTTTTGGGAATTGGGGATTTTATTTTTTCTTGTTCTTCTGCTGCGTATGTGATGTTACACCTAAGATTTCCCAACATTCGTTTCTTGGTCGTGCACTCTTGCATGACCTGAAGTCCTTCACTTTTGGCTATCTTGATGAGAAGCTCGTTGACACCAGTCTTACGAAGTTCTTTAGCCTCTACCCTTCAGCCTTGTCTCGATACTTAGAGTTTGCCTCTGCCTGTTCCACCTCCTCGGCCCCTTTTACGACTAAGCGCTCTCCCTCCATGAGAGCAAGGGATCATTGACTTTCATGGAAATCCCGCCTCTACGGTACCATAGCGCTGCCATGCCCATGGCCCTACTATTCTTGGCCTCGCATCTACATCCCTTTTCTTTACAATCAGTAGATATGTCTCTGTGGTACTCCTCCGAGTCCACCTTCATTCTAACTTATGCTTGATTTTAGGTAGCTAAGTCCCTTTGGACTCGTCGTCGCTTCCTCGCCCCTTTTGACCCCCTGCTTCAACACCTTTGTGTTCTCCAAGTAGCCCCCTTTAGTTGATGGAAAGATAGACTACAACTCTCATACATGGCCTCTTCCATCACGTTGTAGGGTTTGCACCAATTTTGTTCTCCTTAGCTTCCTTGGTAGCAACGTTCGCTTACTCGACCTTATCCTCTGACTTGCCGGATTCTTTTAAGCGAATATGGGCTCTAAAGCAGTCCAACTCTCTAGTTGCTTCGATCATATCTCTGATGATCAAGTCCCTCCCATGGGACTCACTGGTACTTGCATTCAAACATTTCTCTCGGTGGAACACAACCACCATATGCTGATAATCTAGGCTTTCATTTGATGCAAAATTCGATGCACGCACGGAAGACCTACCTCTACGGTACCATGGCCTTCACTTCTTGAATCAATAGCCCTTCTTGTCGTCATGTTATTCACCGAAGTGGAGCTTCCAATAGCTCCTGATTATACCTCTGTATGTATGATATAGTCCCTTACGGGACAATGTCGTGTGTATCGCATTGCCATGAATTGTTCCACCACGATCCGCTGCACCATTTTGCCTCCTGGTGACATCTCTATTGCACATTGTGGGATAAACTCGAATTGTGATCCCTCCATGTGTGGCCTCTACCAATACATCGCAGGGTCTCTTCCACATTCAATTTTGTTCGCTCCTTTGGCAATCGACTTTCATCCACTCACTCTTGGGTCACACTAGATGTGTTGAATCTTGAATTTTTGATAATGAAACCAATTGATAAGTGTTTATGATTTAATCTGTATTTTGAGTGACGCAAGATGCTTAGATCAGGGAAAGACAATTAAAGCAGGAAGAATCATGTTGGGCTGGAGGAAAATGTGTCAGAAGATTAGATGTCGGGTCGGAGGATCGGTCGATGTATCGATAGAAGGCTTTGGGCCATAGATTCAGGTATAGGGCCAAGAAGAGCGGATATTGTGCCAAGGATATCGGAGTTGCGAGGTCAATTGGCCGATTGGACAATAGGCCTCAAGAGAGGACGATGCGTCGAAGAATCGGATGAAGCGTCAATGGATCAATGACATGCCGAATGACATGATTCATGCTTAGTAATAATTGTCTAGATCAAAGTATGTTTTATGTGTGCAGGATTAACTATGATAGCAAGGCATAAAGCAAAATGAAGTCCCGGAGTCAAGAACGTGATTTCGTTGGGAGTTCGAGAGTTCGTCAGAAATCTGAACGTTTGTCGGAAGTTCTACCGGAACTAATCGAGAAGTCCAAGAGCTTGCCAAAGAAGCTCGTTGGAACTCACCAAGAAGATCATCGTGAAGTCTAGGAGCTTGCCGAGAGTCCGTCGAAACATTGCCGAGAGATCGTCGGAAGTTCGTTGGAAGATCGCCGGAAGAAACCAAACTTATCTTACTTAGATTCTGTCTTATGAATCGTAGTTAGCACATAATTAGAGTTGGGATTGGGAGGTAATCCCATCAACTCTGTTAGGGGCCAATTGGGCCCGAAGTTAGGCTGGTTTGGGCCGGATTCAAGGCCCAACCAAGGTGCTGAAACCTTGGCCAGTGGTGGCACCACCTGGGGAACATCACCCCAGGAAATTTGGGTGGTGGTACTGTCGACAGCAATGCTGCCAGCGGTGGTACCGCCCCTATTCGGCGATGGTACCGTCTAGTACCAGATCCTGTGGTGGTAGTATCGCCCAGGAACGACGGTGGTACCATCAGTACCCAGAAAACCTAGGATGAGACCTTTTTAAGCTCCAAGTTTGAATTAACTTGAAGCTTATAAATACCCCTCTCATCTCTGGTTAATAAACATAAGCATAGAGAGTTTTAAAGTAAGAAAACGATGTAGAAATCACTTGAGAAATCCCTCCTCTAGATCTAACTTTAGAATTTTGTTAAGAGAGGAGTGTGTGTGTGCTTATAAGGGTTGTCTCCTAAACCCGGTAAAAGGAGAAGAGGGGTGTAAGAAGGAGGTTAATCTTCACCTATTAAAGGAAGATCGATAGTGGATGCCGGTGGCCTCGACGGAAGAGGAATTGGAGGAGTGGATGTAGGTCACGACGACCGAACCACTATAAATCGGTTTGCATTTCTGTTTTGTCATTTATCTTAACTGCAAACTACCTTCTTTGCTTTACATCAACTATACTTTCGTATGCTTTCAATCTAAAGATCTTTCCGAAACAGTTTTTATCGAAATCAAATTTTATCGTACGAAGGTTTTTCTAACCGATGTAATTTTTACTGCTGCACTAATTCACCCCCCCCCCCCCCCCCCCCCAGTGCTGACTCGTTCCTAACAGTTGGTATCAGAGCCTCGTATTTTCTCATTTGGTTTAACACCCAAAAGAAATGACTCATTTCGGATTTCAAGAGGGACTTTCTCTTATTCGTTCTCTCTTTTTCAATGGGATGGACTACACTTATTGGAAAACTCGAATGAGAGTTTTCTTGCTTTCGATTGATTTAAATTTATGGAATATGGTTGAAAATAGATTTTAAAGGTCTTCTCTTCCAATGAACAATTGGAATGATTTGGAGAAGATGACGTTTTTTCTAAATACTAGAGCTATGAATGCGTTATTTTGTGCCTTAGACAAAAACGAATTCAATCGAGTTTCTTTATGCGAAATGACTTTCGATATTTGGCACATTCTTGAAACCACACACGAAGGCACTAGTAGATTAAAAGTTTCAAAGATTAATCTTTTAATATATGATTTCGAATTGTTTCATATAAAACCAAGTGAAACTGTTGTTGGCATGTACACCCGTTTTACGGATGTCGTCAATGGTTTAAAATCACTTGGTAAAAGTTTTTTAGATTTTAAACTTGTAAACAAAATTTTATGTTCTCTTTCTAAAGATTGGAATTCAAAAGTAACTACCATACAAGAGGCTAAACAACCTTCCACTCGAAGAACTAATTGGGCCTTTAATGACCTACGAAATGAACAATGTAACAAAAAAAGAACTCGAGAACAACCTTCCAAAGAACAGGAATGATTTCAAACTTAAAACAATTGAAGACCACTCGAGCATAAGCTCAAGTGATGGTGAACATGAACTCCTCACTATGAAATTTAAAAGGTTCATGAAACAGGAGTTAAAGAATAAAAATAAATTTAAAAAGAACGTAACTACTTACTATGAATGCAAAAAGAATGAAGCTCTTTGAGACGAATCAAGCTCATCTGAAGACAAGGAGAAAATCAATAAAGGCGAGATGACAGACTACACCTTAACGGCTTTCTACAATGAGGTAAATAAGTCAAACGAAACTCCCTTAGTTTACTTTGAAATTACATAATGCTTTTCATTAGTTATTTTTAATTTAGTTTAGAATAATTATTTTTCTTAAAAATTATATGTTTAATAATATAATGAAAATATAAAAAATTAGGAATCATGCTTATCATGCTAGTAGCTTTGAAAATGATAATAAAAAATGCATGTTTCATGATAAACAAACAAAATGATTTTAAATGCCTTATGAAATCATGCTTGATGTTTTAGTGATGAAAATATAACTAAATGTTAGATTTAAATCTAATGATTAATCCTATATTTAATGTATTATTTTTTTTTGTGATGATGATTTTAATTGAAGATGATTTTAAATCATGCTTAATGAGTTTATCTCTCCAAATTATACATGATGATTCTTGCGATTTATGGATTATCGATTTTTATCATAATGAAAGTGATTTTTTCAGTTTTAAAAATAATATATGTTTTTGATTTGACATAAATGAAAAAGGCATGCTAATATGAAATCAATCACTTAAAATGAAACACATAAAAAGGAAAATATATTATCATTGGAATTAAAATAATGAATCAATTTATGAATTTTGTGAACCATGAAATTGATTTTGATGAATCTATTTGTATCATTTTTATGAATTTCTTAAAAGTGACTTTGTTGATTTAACAAGTTGAATGATTTGAAGATAAATGATGAGTTTTCTCTTGATTATAACTTGTGATTTTTTTTAGAAATCATCATCTTAATTTTGAACTCCTATCTTTCTTCTTACCATTTATCTAAAAAGGAGAGATTGATGAATCTATCTTTTTGTTTTTAATCTCTTGAAAATGATTTTGATTCGATGATTTGAATATGAATGAGTTTTATCTTGATTTTTTGAGATTTATAACTTGAGATTTCTTATGTTTAAATCAAGATTTTATATGCATGAATTAAAATATTTTTCTCCTAAGTTTCGTTTACGATTTACTAAAGAGAATATCTTTTTCGAAATTCATGACTTGAAATTTCTTTTGAATATCTTTTATTTTATGATCTCCTAAGAATTCTTTTCATCATTTTATTTAAGATGAGATTTCTTAAAATGAATCATAGTTTCTCTTGATTTCTTGGAATTATAACTTGAGAATTATTTTTATAAATCAAAATTGTTTACTATGATTCATTCTTTTCGCTATTTGAGTTATCTAAAAAGAATCATATATGTCTCTTGTTATTCACAATTTATCTTCATGATTTGTATATCTCATTACCAATTTTTATTGTTAATTTTCATGTGATGATATGAAATCATGCAATACTCATGATATTATACAAATGAGAAGTTATGATAATGCATGATAGGATATAATGACATTTAGATATCATCATGATTTGAAATACTATAATTTGTTGCTAAAATGATGTATTATGAATGTCTTAGTATCATGTATGATATACTCAAAATAATGATGAATATTTTAAAAATAAATATTTGTATATGTTTGATGATTTTACATTTTAACAATGTGCATAATGAGTTGTAGTGATGATTGATTTATTTTTGGTATCATGCATGAAAAATGAAATGTAAGATTTTAAAATTATGCATATTTCAAGTTGAAACCATAATGATGCACAAATATATTGAAATAAGGTTGATACTTTACCTTTGTCATGCTTTGAAAATTATTGTAAGGGAAAAAGAGATACAAAATTATATTCTTCCCTTCTTTTTGACAATGACGATGGGGGAGATAACTAGCTTGCTAGCTAACTAGCTTGCACAAGTCAAGAAGAAGCTAAAATTTGCTAGCTTGCAAATTATATGGAGAAAGAAGTGCTATCTTGCCTATCTCAAGAAGCAAAACATGCTAACTTGCACATCTAGCAAAATTGACAAACTTACATATCTCAAGAAGCAAGAGTTGCTTTCTTGAACATCTCAAAATTGCTAGCTTGCATTTTTTAAAATGCTATAAAATTTTTGCTAGATTACATGATGATAAAACTTGATATTATGTTTTTCATGCAATGATTTGACATTATATCCAAACACTTAATAGTTGAAATTTCTCCTTTTTGTTGATGACAACGGGGGAGAAGTATGATCATGTTATGCATGATCATGTGTTGCAAATATTCATAATGAAATTTATAATGACTTGAATTTAGCTTGAATTCAAGGTTTTATCAATATGGTATATTAATAGAGGGAGTTTGTTTAAACTCCAGGAGTTAAGGTTAACTCTGTCATCAATTGGTTGTCATTATAAAAAAGGGAGAGATTATTAAATCTCAAATTTTGATGATGAAACCAATTGATAAGTGTTTATGATTTAATCCACGTTTTGAGTGACATAGGATTCTTCGATCAGGGAGTGATAATTAAAGGAAGAAGAATCATGTTGGGCTGGAGGAAAACGTGTTAAAAGATTGGACGTCAGGCCGGAGGATCGGTCGACATATCGATAGAAGGCTTTGGGCCATGGATTCAGACATAGGGCCAATAAGAGCGGATATTGTGCTAAGGATATCAGAGTTGCAAGGTCAAATGTTCAATTGGGCAATAGGCCGCAAGAGAGGACGATGCGCCGAAGAATCGGACGAAGCGTCGATGGACCAATAACATGTCGGACGACATGATTCATGCTTAGTAATAATTGTCTAGATCGAAGTGTGTTTTTATGTGTGCAGGATTAACTACGATAGCAAGACATAAAGCAAAATGAAGTTCCAGAGTCAAGAACGCGATTTCGTTCAAAGTTCGAGAGTTCATCGGATGTTTTGCCGGAACTAACCGAGAAGTTCAAGAGCTTGCCAAAGAAGCTCATCGAAACTCACCAAGAAGATCATCGTGAAGTCTAGGAGCTTGTTGGGAGTCCACCGGAATATTATCGAGAGATCGTCGGAAGCTCGTTGGAAGAAACCGGACTTATCTTACTTAGATTATGTCCTAGGAATCGTAGCTAGCACATAATTAGAGTTGGGATTAGGAGATAATCCCATCAACTCTGTTAGGGGCCAATTGGGCCCGAAGTTAGGCTAGTTTAGGTCGGATTCAAGGCCCAACTAGTGTGTTGAAACCTTGGCCAGTGGTGGCACCGCCTAGGGAACATCACCCCAGGAAATCTGGGCGGTGGTACCGCTCAGTACCAGATCCTAGGCGATAGTATCACTCGGGAATGATGGTGGTACCACTAGTACCTAGGAAACTTGGGATTAGACCTTTTTAGGCTCCAAGTTTGAATCAACTTGAAGCTTATAAATACCCCTCTCATCCCTGGTTAACAAACACAAGCATAGAGAGTTTTAAAATAAGAAAACGCTGTAGAAATCACTTGAGAAATCCCTCCTCTAGATCTAACATTAGAATTATGTTTAGAGAGGAGTGTGTGTGCTTGCAAGGGTCATCTCCTAAACCCGATAAAAGGAGAAGAGGGGTCTAAGAAGGAGGTTGATCTTCTCCTATTAAAGAAAGATCGATAATGGATATCGGTGGCCTCGACGGAAGAGGAATCGGAGGAGTGGATATAAATCACGATAACCGAACCACTATAAATTGGTTTGCATTTCTATTTTTCCATTTATCTTAACTACAAATTGCCTTCCTTGCTTTATATCAACTACACTTCCATATGCTTTCAATCTAAAGATCTTTCCGAAACAATTTTCATCGAAATCAGATTTTATCGTACGAAGGTTTTTCTAACCGACGTAATTTTTACCGCTATACTAATTCACCCCCCCCCCCCTTCTTAGTGCTGACTCGTGCATAATAAGATGAAGCACTGCTCTAGGACAGTCCGTCGCCTAGTAGCTCTTGAAGTTCACCGACTTCGCTGCAATTAATGCACCATTGTCTAGATCCTAGGCCTCTGCCCCTACCAGCATAATCTCCGCTGTGCACCGCTTCCTTCATGGAAACTTGAATGGCAATACTATTGTCACGGATAAAGTTCTAAATAGGATGTTTGATGTAATACTTGTGTATGTCCATGGTTCATACTTTGCACAGCATGTAGAGGAACGGTCGAAGGCTTAACAACCTTATTTTAGTTGGGTTTGGTGGCCTTCTTAAGCTTGTAAATAAATGTTGTGTCATGTGGACACTTATGAGAGATATTCGGTCTATAGGGAACCATTTTGACCCTTTGTTGTGCAACCGTTCAGAGCTTGTAAAGTTTGTTTATAATTTGCATTGTCTATGAAGTGTTTCCTAAATTGATGCTTGTGGATCCCAAGTGAGACGCTTTCTCTAACCCGTTTTCTCTTTTGTAGGTCCTAAGGGACCATGGGAGGTTTCAGGGAGGCTGACCTTTGCGGACGGACACGCAAGGGTGCCGCACAACTTAAGCAAAACTAACTAAGTTCATGACAGATAGTATCAAAGCGGGATAAATACTTATAGAAACACTTGGCATGCAAATGTGGGGGACCTAACGGGCTGCGTTGAGGGTAGTCAGCACACGCGCGACCGTTTGGGGGAAAACGGACATGAAGATATAGGGAACAAGAGTCGCTTACTAGTCATAGGTGCCTAGCAAGCCAATCACGTGAGTGATGACACATGTGACTTGATACAGAATCTTTTTGCTTATTATATTTTGGCGTATATCACTTTATAACTATTGCATAAATGCATACATATATTGTGATGTCCTTGGATTTGTGCAATGGAAATCGGATCGTGATGAGATCATGATAATGAGATCGATTCACCTTTAAACACATATCCTAAATAATCTCGGTCATAGGTTACTCAAGAGGGACATCGTGATAACCGGACAGACTGGCGTGCTGTATACCCGTCCATATGATGGATGCAGCTGATCTCATAGCTACTCGTATAGGGACACTAGGAATACAGTACATGTGCTTATTGGAGAATGAGTTCACTGATTGATCCGCTTACGGAATGTTGGATGGTTGATGATGCCTTATTGTTAGACAGCGATTCCGTAGTCCTAGTAGTATATCTGATCCTTAGACTTAAGACACCAAGGATGTCCTATATGAGTGTTCCACTCTTTGATACCAGACTTATAGGTTTGGCTGTCCCAGATCTAGTACAACTGGTCATTGGGAGTGGTAGTCAACCTTACGAGGGCTATTGAGTGTCGATAGAGGATCATCCACTCTCGGCATCATGAGAGGAATATCCCATGTGTTCTTGCTCAGACAAATCCCTGGCCAGGGTCATTTGGGTTGAGAGAGAAAGAGTTCTCCGAGAGAATCCGATTAGAGCGAGACTCGAGTAGAAATCGTATGGGTCTGACAGCACCATGCTCGATATACGGTCTCTGGGATATTAGATGGATGAGGGACTATAGGTACACGGTAACTGAGGACAGATAGGTCCAATGGATTGGATTCCCCTGTATCGTCTGGGGACTACGGCGTATGGCCTAGTACATCTGTAGTCGATGAGTCGAGTGAATTATTACAAAGATAATAATTTACTGAGTTAGAAGGAGTTCTGACAGGTATGACTCACGGCCAGCTCGATATTGGGCCTAGAGGGTCACACACATATGGTAGGCATTGCGATGAGTAGAGGTTCGGATATGAGATATCCGATGGAGCCCTTGTCTTATTGGATGCAGATCCAATACCCACTAGGGGAGGACCCATTATGGTTTGACAGGGGACCTCTATAAATAGGAGGGATTCAGAGCCTCATGGGCTAGAGCCTTTGCTTGCCTTTCCTATTCTCCTCTCCCTCTCCACCTCAAAGTAGGCCTGGAGTTTTGAGGAGCGTCGTCGTTGCCCTGCTATGTGGATCACCGCTAGAGAGGAGGACGCTTGACCTCCTTCACCCTCTCCTAAGGATCTGCAAGGAAACAGGAATATACAATCTCCCTAGGTAACACAATCTACTCTATACGTAGTTTTAAGTTACGCGGATTTTGCGCATCAATCTTCGCACGACGACGAACATCCTTTTGGGAATCGGGGATTTTGTTTACTTGTTCTTCCGCTGCGCATGTGATGTCGCCCCCAAAATTTCCCAACATCGCTTAGAGGAGCGGGTATTTGAAATTGGCATTCAAATGAATGGCCAACCCTTTATACAATTCGAATTCATCCCATAAGGATCAAAATGCAATAGAGATGTCACCAGGAGATGACATGGTGCAGCAGATCATGGTGGAACAGTTTATGGCAATGCGATATACACGACATTGCCCCGTGAGGGACTAGATCATACAGAGGTATGATCAAGAGCTATTGGGAGCTCCACTTCGGTGAATAACATGATGGTAAGAAGGGTTATGGATTCAAATAGTGAAGACTATGGTACCGCAAAGGTGGGTCTTCTATGCGTGCATTGAATCTTGCATCAGATTAAAACCTTGGTTATCAGTATACGGGGGCTGTGTTCCACCGAGGGAAAAGTTCAAATGCAAGTACTAGTGAGTCCCATGGGAGGGACTCGATCATGTAGATGTATGATCGAAGCAGCTAGAGAGTTGGACTGCTCCAGAGCCCATATTCACTTAAGGGAGCCCGACAAGTCAGAGGATAAGGTCGAGCAAGCAAATGTTGCTACCAAGAAAGCTAAGGAGAATAGAATCGGTGCAAACCCTACAATGTAATGGTAGAGGCCATGCATGGGAGTTGCAGTCTATCTTTTCATCGACCAAAGGGAGCTACTTGGAGGACACATAGGTGTTGAAGCAAGGGGTCGAAAGGGGCGAGGAAGTGACGACGAGTCCAGAGGGACTTAGCTACCCAAAATTAAGCATCAGTTAGAATGGAGGTGGACTCAGAGGAGTGCCACATAGACATATCTACTGATCGGGAAGAAAAGTGATGCAGATACGAGGCGACGGATTGTAGGACCATGGGCATGACAGCCCTATGGTACTGTAGAGGCGAGACTTCCGTGAAAGTCATTGATCTCTTGCTCTCATGGAGGGAGAGCGCTTGGTCATAAAAGGGGCCGAGGAGGTGGAGCATACAAAGGCAAACTCCAAGTACTGAGATAAGGCCGAAGGGCAGAGGCCAAGAAACTTTGTAAGATCGGTGTCAACGAGCTTCTCATCAAGATAGCTGAAAGTGAAGGACTTCGGGTCATGCAAGAGTGCACGATCAAGGAACAAAGCAGGCAGTACATGGTATTGTACCTTTGCTACTTAGTGGAGTAGGTGGCAGAGTTGATGGAGAAGACGGTATAATCCCAAAGGCGACCAAAACTATTAGAGACTTACTCCAAGTTGGGGTGAAAACTTCCTGCATTCCAGAAGTTCGATAGCATTGAGAAGGTGAATCACAGTAGCTAACTCAATGCAAGGAGTGCAAACACTTTGAGTGCTTTAGAAGTGTGAGCAAAGAGTAGGCGAAGGTCAATAACCAGCTCGATGCATAAAGTACAACCCTTGAGGAGACGAGCAAAGTCAAGTAACCATTGCTTTCTCAATTCTTAAGAGAATGGGTGAAACCAAGTACCCCAATTCTCTTATCTATCCAGCAAAGGAGCTCTGCATAGGCTCAAAGACCCTTCGAAGATATTAGAAGATAATAGTTATCAAATCCTCACCAATGGTGATCAGTGCTACTGAGAGTAGATTATCCGCTTAATTTCCCAACAGAATGTCAATCGAAAGTGGAAGTTATGCGAATATATTTGGAAGTGACAACTAAGTGAAAGAAGAGTTGATGGGTAAATTTTATGGAGGAAGGACCCAAAACTTCAGAAGTTTGCGAGGTGATGATCGTTAAAGCTCCAACAAGTATCCACCCAGTTCAAGCAGTATGAGGCATTTGAGAGATTGGTGCATAGTAAGGATGGTCTTTTCCTTCATCTGGAGGATCCGCAGGAACCAATAGGGATCAACACAACTCAGCCAACCCCACACTAGAGTCAGAGTCATTGACAAGTTGAAGTAGCGTGATGGATCAAAGGTTCGACTACTCAAAAACAACAGCGGAGAGCAGTTAGGAGCCAAGAGGTGCATTGCAGTTAGAGCAAAAGATTAAAGACTCATCAAAGGCAAGGAGTTGCAGTGTCGGCAAAGGCTTCGACGAGGACGTCGAAGGAATAAGTGGGGGAGAATGTCACGGACAAAGTTCTAAATATGATGTTTGATGTAATACTTGTGTATGTCCGTGTCTTTCTGTTTGTTCATGCTTTACACAGTATGTAGAGAAACGGTCGAAGGCTTAACAACCCCATTTTAGTTGGGTTTGGTGGCCTTCTGTTAAATAAATATTATGTCATGTGGACACTTGTGAGAGATATTTGGTCTGTAGTGGACCATTTTGACCCTTTGTTATGCAACCGTTCATAGCTTGTAAAGTCTGTTTGTAATTTGCATTGTCTATGAAGTGTTTCCCGAAATGATGCTTGTGGATCCCGAGTGAGGTGCTTTCTCTAACCCGTTTTCTCTTTTGTAGGTCCTAAGAGACCCTGGGAGGTTTCAAGGAGGTTGACATTTACGGACGGACATGCAAGGGTGCCACACGACTTAGGCAAAACCAGCTAAGTCCATGATATTGTGGCATATTCTTCAAGAGTACCCACCTCTGCATCCTCTTACCCCGTGCCAAGGCCTTCTGAACCTAACTTCGCCTCCGCAAGTTGAGTCGTCTTAGTTCCTCCATCATATGCTTCTTCGAGATAAGGTGCATATGCCCAAAAACTCCCTTCATCTTTGGCACTATGTAAGATGAGTCCGCTCTATCAGAATGAAGGACCCATGAAACAATATAATCCTGCTCTTGCCTTTGTAAGAGTTCATGTCCTTGACATTTGTCCAAGGAAAGCTCTATGCCTCAGCTCCATGTTCTATATTCTATGTCGGCTCACTTCATGCGGCTTGGGTACTTCGCTAAGTTACACCCAAGTTGCTCCACTCCTCGTTTTGCATTGAGTTGATGGTAGCCCTCGCGCTCACCATTCCATGGGTCAGCCCTCCCTTGAGTCTGATTTTCATATCGACTCCAAGTGTGCCTTCATTTATTTTACTTTGGCTTGTTCCCCCACTTGATCTCGTAATGCATCCACCAATGCATTCTCTCAAGCGAGATCATGCGATGACTCCTCGCTGCTTGCTTAGTCCATTGAGCTTCGTGGAGTTGTTATTTTTGAGATACTCTTCATCAATATGTGCGGTCTGTTGCACATGATTCTACCTTTAGAGAACCGAGACCTATTCCTCCTGGATATCTAACCCGTTGGAGCAACATATCTCTTCACTTTCTTTTTATCTGAAAGTTTTGGAGACTATCATCCCCTTAGACTACTCTAATTTGCTGAACAAACTGTGCATTGTTCTGCCTCCTGCAAACGCACTTGCTAGATTGTGACTCCACGTCAATATAGCCCATGCTGCATCACTCAAGGCCTAGCAACATGCTAAACTTGTTGCACACTTTAGCTTCCTACGGACGTATCCTTCACATGCCGAAGAGAAAGTTTCAATGCTCCATGGCACTAAGTTTCGATCGCTTTGGGATGGCCGTGAACATTCCATCGTCCGCATACAAGCCTATGCATGAGTATCGAATTCTTCGAGTTAGCAATTCCCCTCATCTTTGTGAGCTTTGCACAACTCTTTCGGTCATTGAGCAACTCATTCCACCTTGCATAGTCTCATCCTTTACCAAGCGCCTCGCTTGCCTTGAGCACCATCAAGTATAGTTGTCAACGTCGAGCCGTAACTCGAACTCAACCATCCAAACCTTTATGCGCTATGCATTTTTCTAAGCTTGCTTGTTCTCGTTGTGCCTCTTGCGCGAAGGGTTGGCCATTCCTCTAAATGCCAATCTCAAATACCTGTTCCTCCGAGCGACTTCTTTTCCCTACATCTCTATGCTTGTTTTCCCTCAAACGATCGCGCGTGTGCTAATTGCCTTGAACGCAGCCCCGCTAGGTCTCCTACATTTGCATGCTAAGTGTTTCTATGAGTGCTTGTCTCACCGCTCTGATGCCATCTGTCACGGACTTAGCTGGTTTTGCCTAAGTTATGCGGCACCCTTACGTGTCCGTCTGCAAAGGTCAGCCTCCCGGAAACCTCCAATGGTCCCTTAGGACCTACAAAAGAGAAAACATGTTAGAGAAAACGCCTCACTCGGGATCCACAAGTAAATATCCTAGAAAATACTTCGTAGCTAATGCAAATTACAAACATACTTTACAAGCTTCGAACGATTGCACAACAAAGGGTCAAAATGGTTCATTACATACCGAATATCTCTCATAAGTGTCTACATGACACAACATTTATTTACAAGCCTAAGAAGGCCACCAAACCTAACTAAAATAGGGTTGTTAAGCCTTCAACCGTTCCTCTACATGTTGTGCAAAGTATGAACAAACAGAAAGATACGGACATACATACGTATTACATCAAACATCCTATTTAGAACTTTGTCCGTGACATTTCGTTGTGGAGCCTCATTGTCTTGTCACTATTTGCAACTCTTACACGAGGGCTTATCATCCTTTCCGCTTGTAGCCCTTACATGAGGCCTTGTTCACTGTCCTTTCTATTATCCTTCTCTACTCGTAACATTCACGCAAGGGTTCGTTACATGAGAGTTGGGCACAACCTTCCGTTGCACGAGAGCTAATTGCCTCCCTTTAGCAGCCCTTGTCATCCCGTCGTCCCTTGCAATACTTGTGCGATGGACCATCATCGTTGAGTGGCTAAGGGTTAAATGATAATTTTTTTAAATATTATAAGGATAATTTTTTTTTTTCATATAATCAGATATGTTCTGTGAAAATTTTTAAAATTTAAATTTTTCAGGAGAAAATTTTAAGAGCTTTTTTTTTTTTCAGGAATTCGTCCAAAAATATATTATATCTTTTTCGTGCGGAAATAGCGGCCTCCGGTCAATTTGAAGGCAAGACGTAGCCCAGTTTTCTTGGCCCAATAACGAGGCAGCACGAAATAGCTCAACCGGTATGCAACAAATGAAAACGAGGGGATAGAAGAAGGGATAAGGGGAGGAGGAGAGCGCGCAAGGAAGTCTTCCCTTTCTGGTCACTACGACCCTCTCCTCCAATTTGATTGTCGATCTTTCCGATCTCTCTTGCTGCTAAGAGGCGAAATGTATTCGAGCTCGATTCCTATCAGAAGGTTCGGTTCCTATCTTTCTCTTCAATAAGCAGTAGGAGGAGATATATTGCCTTAAAGTTTCACTGACTCGGTATTGGATTTTCCATTTCGGTAGTGATTTCTTGATCGCTCCGGGCTCTCTCGACTCTTATATCCGGCTCGGTTTGCTCCCAAATGTGAAGACCCGAAGCATTCGGCTTCTTTCCAGACGGCAGAGATCTCCTAGGGCAAGCCTCTGTTCTGGTATGACCCCGTAGTTTCCTTCACCATTGTGCCATTTTGTTCTCATTTTGTTTCTGTTTCTTGTTCGTAGTTATGATTTTTGTTGTTCGCTTGCACAAATTTTTGGTAATAGTCACGATGGATATGCCCAGTGGATGAGAACTGACCGATGAAGGTTGAGGGTTTTGTTTTGCTGTTTGCTCAAGATTTGGAGATTTTCCTTCTTTATTTGGCCACCTGCAGGTGTCGTTTGTGAAATTTGATTTCGTCCATTCTGAACTTTTATGAGAAGGATCGCTGGACTTATGTTGACACTGAATTAGGTGCATGGAAAAGGTCTAAATGAGGTCAATTGAATTCAGCGAAGCAATGCCTTGTGAGATTCTATCCTGTTTCCAGAGTGGCAGGATCCAAGTTCCCAAACCCAAACTATACCTAAAATAGAACTTGTTGGCACTTATTACTACATTTAAACTTTTAAAACACACACCTAAAACATTGGTGTCGGTCCATAATTTTACACCTAAAATTTTGGTGTAGTGTTGATGTACGAGAACAAAGGTTGAGGGTTCAAAACCTACTTTGATAATTTGACACTTAATATTGGTATGTGGTCTTGTGGTAGTATAACATATTCATTTACCAAAGGTTTAGAGATCAAAACCTCATAAGATAAAATTTTTGACACCTAAGGCATTGGTTTGATGATAGTGTACTTGTGGTTAAGGGTTCAAATCCTCATTCGATAAATTTCTTAAGATGCTAGCTGGCTTACCAGGAAAATATTTTAATTGTTGATAGCAATATCCAATGATTGAATCCCATCATTACCACTTACCCTTTACTTAAAATAAACTTTTAAAACACTATCAAAGAAGGAAAGAAAAAATAATGGCAAAATTACATCTTAAAGAAAAAGAATTACAACTTGGAACTTATGTTACCTAAATAAGATTAAACTTACCTAAGCAAATTTGTTCTTCATTATTGTTCACTTCTGTTTTTTCTCCTATTTTAGATTTAAATATTAATTTCAGTATAACATCTTGAGGATGCCTAAAACATGTAACGGAGCCTCCCATGTTGACAAAAATCTGTCATGTGATTACGTATCTCTAGTGGAAAAACTTTGGCAAGGTGGAACTCTTATACTTATATTTAGATTATTTCCCCTCTCTTATGGGACTATTCTAATAAGATAATTTATCATTATCCTCAGTAAAGGACCTTTTCTTGACTAAACATTTTGGTATTGCTAAACTTATCTAACATCTCTCTCCACCTTGATTGGTTCAGTTCAACTTATGCATGGGTACCTGGAGCCTTTGTTAAGTAGAGTTGAATTAGAACAAGTTTCTAAAGGCATCTAGTGGACTCTATCTTGCAATACGACATTAAATGCATGTTTTGTTTTTTTACATTGTTGGAGGGCTATATCTATATTTCTTAAACAACAATGATTTATTAGTTTGGAAATTTTGCAGACACAAATAAACATTTTTTAAGAAAATTTAAAGATGGGTATCTATTTAAGTTTAAATAAATTCTTTTCAGATCCACTTTTAGTTCAGGCTGCTAGAGGAAATGCCATAAGTCGGCCTCCAGCATGGATGATGCGCCAAGCAGGAAGGTACATGGATGCTTACAAAAAGCTTGCCAAGAAACATCCATCCTTCAGAGAGAGATCTGAGACGGTTGACCTCATTGTAGAAATTTCTTTGCAGCCTTGGAAAGCTTTTCAGCCAGATGGGGTTATTATTTTTTCTGACATACTTACACCTTTACCTGCATTTGGTGTTCCTTTTGATATAGAAGAAGTAAAAGGCCCTATTATTCATTCACCAATTTGTGATGAGGAAGCGCTTAAATGCTTGCATCCTATTGACCTAGAGAAGCTTCAATTTGTGGGGGAGTCTCTATCGATCTTGCGTGAGGAGGTAAATATCAGTTTTGTATGTTCCATAACATTCAAAAGAATTAAAATGTAACACAATCTCCTTGGTCTTATATGTTATCATTCAAAATTATAGTAGCAAGTTGCATTAAAAACACACAAATATAGCAATTGGAATGTTAATTCACTTAAATATCAAATCAACCAATTGAATTTTTCTTCTTTTGGTACACGTATATGTTTGTTATGGTAAATGCATACTGAAAAGAAGTTGGAAAAACTCTACTAGCTTTTCAGATGTTTCTATTTAAATGTCTACTGGGTTTTCATTTTTTTTCCCTCTTTTAAATCGCATTGAATAAGGTGGCTCTTTCTACATGTCTACTGAGCCTTGTTATCATGGAAACTTGGTTGATCATAGTATGAGTCATAGAAACATGTGTTTCTTGCTTGCAACCTCCACAAATCTATTATCAGGAGAACTTTGTGTGCTGTGCCATCTTTTTTCTATTTTCTCTCATATTTTCTTGTTTCGTCATCAAGCATTGGCTTTAGGGGTTTGAATTGAATTTGACGTCGTTAGCCACTTCTATGGTGCTTTCTTAATTTTTAGTTGTGCTTTACGACCATCAATTATGATTGGATACGTCTTGGATGTGTAAACCTTTAGCTGCTGTGCCAAAGCAATTGAGTTTCTATCCTTTAATTGGTTAGTATTACTTATTGGTCAAGGTCTAGGTATTGACACCAGTTTCCATACTGGAATCCTATTGGAACAGTATGTGCCAACTGGTATGGTATGATTAGCTTTGGTACATCAATGAAAATATCATAAAATTGTTAAAATTTTGGTTCTGACGTTGACAATTTGTACACCAAATTAGCATAAAACAGTCAGTAGAAATGGTAAACCGTCATTTTTGATACCAGGTACTATATAAATATCCATTTAATTTAGTTGCATTATGGGAAGTGTGATCATTGGCCGGTGTCAATGTATTCCTTCACTGGCTTTGTGATAATTTTTGGTTGAATATTGATATTATCTTTCTGGTTGTATGCATGAAATTAACTACACTGGCTTTATGACAAATTTTGGTTGGATATAAATATTATCTTTCTGGTTGTATGCATGAAGTTGCCGACATACATGTCATATTGTCTAACTTGTGATTTTAATCTTTCATTTGTGACATAGGTTGGGGAGAAAGCAGCAGTGCTTGGTTTTGTTGGGGCACCATGGACCATCGCTACTTATGTTGTGGAGGGGGGTAGTACTCGCACATATACGACTATAAAACGCATGTGCCACACTGCACCTCGTGTTCTCAAGGTTCTTCTTTCTCATTTGACACAAGCAATATCCGACTATGTCATTTTCCAAGTGAAATCAGGCGCTCAGTGCATACAGATTTTTGACTCTTGGGGTGGACAACTTCCACCTAATATTTGGGAACAGTGGTCAAAACCATATATTGAACAGGTAAAGTCAACAAAAGGATTGTTTGAATATGTTCATTTCTGATTTTCATCCAACGTTTTTGTTTACTGAAAGTTTTATAAGAATTTGACACCTTTTCATTTTTTTTTAAACCTGGAAGTATTATTAAATGCTTTGATCACAAAAAGGACACTTTACCAACTTGGCCATTATATAGTCTACCTTTCAATATGCAGATAGTGAGTTTAGTCCGGAAAGAATGCCCTCAGATACCACTTGTATTGTATATAAATGGTAATGGTGGTCTACTGGAGCGCATGACTGGAATTGGAGTTGATGTGATTGGGCTCGACTGGACAGTGGATATGGCAGATGGAAGGAGGCGTCTTGGCTATAATGTTAATGTGCAGGGAAATGTTGACCCTGCTTATCTTTTTTCCCCACTCCCAGTTTTAACTGATGAAATCCATAGGTCAGTGCCATTTGTTTTTAGTTAGCTAAGTATGTGTTTGATATCTTTGATTTTCTTCACCAGTAGCAGGTTGGCGTTTCTTCTTATGATTTTAATATTCCAAATAACCTATTTCCCCTCAGCTCTTTCCTTTTACAAAATTTATTTTATGAATCCTTTAAGGAATTTGTGATATCTCTGTTTGATGTTTGAACATTCTTGAGATGAAATCAATGCAGCTTAGACTTGCAGAGAAACTTAAGTTAATCATTTTTTTATTTAGGTGCAATGAAAACTTAAGAAATGATCAGGCTTTTGTGTCAGCCAATTTTGACAAAAATGACCATGAGTCAACCTGTTCTACTAAATTTTATGGCCCTTTGTTTCGTTGGAGCTCTTGTACACTTATCAGGGATCATTTTGTTTTTCAAAACAACCTCTGCATTCTACATTATATTATTTGTTCTTCTGTTATTTTTACTCTATAAAAAAAAATCAAAATTTAGTTTTTATCCTTTTTTCATTCAGGAGCTTTCTCCAGTCTTCATTAGTGAAAACATGCTTCTCCAATCAATCTATTGTTCAACTGTTTGTGTTCAAGGGCTGTCACTGTATGTCATCACCAAAGTCATCCCATTTTATGTAGTAGTTCAATGTTACTTCAGCATAGCAATTCGATTAACATCTCTTTTATGTTTTTTAGTAGTAAAGTTGTTCTTCTGTGATCTACATGATCAAGGTTCAGGTCATGAAAACAATCTCTTTGACAACATTTATTCGCCCCATACGTTGCATTGGTGGGAGCCTTTGCATTGGGCCCTTCTTTTGTCAGTTTAACTACTATAGGATAGCTACTTGGGACAGTTCTCTAATGCAAGATATGCAATGCCAACGTGGACACTTTCAGAGTGTGCAGTGTGATAACATAACATGGTGATAGAGGTGGGGTGCATTAGCACAACCCTGGCTTTAAAACTGATTTTTGTGCTAAGAAATATCTTTACCATGCATTGGATTATGCCTCCCTACTGGAAGAAATCCGTGTTATCCATTGCATTGATAGTGTGTTTCAAACTCATAATGAATTTTTATTTGAAGCTAAGCTTCCAAATGTAGTATGTGACCAGTTGAAATGTTAATGTGCAGGGTTGTGAGGTGTGCTGGGGGAAGGGGGCATATACTTAATCTGGGTCATGGGGTTCTCATGAATACCCCAGAAGAGGCTGTTGCTCATTTCTTTGATGTCGTGAGAGGCTTGAGCTATGACACTCTTTTCGAAGATGGTGTAACCGCTCAAGAATTAGAGCCTCTTAAGCTGTAAATTGAGAGGCTAATTTGTGAATGCATTATCTCCATTGACTTATGGTATCACAACCAGGCAATATGTAGTAAAGCTTCTTAGTCTTCTTTCACTTGAAGACCAAGTTCAAGTTGTTTATTTGTTCTTTTTGCCGGTTAGTAATACCTCGTATTCCTATGATTGCCTTGTATGCATATTTAATATTTAGTAGGCCTGTTATTCCAATGGAAACAAAGGTCAATGTCACCCCAACATGAGAGTTCATAAGATCGTAGAGACTGTAACATAGTGTATTAGTTTTTGTTTTCATTTGTTTGTATTGGTAAATATTTAGAGTTGGTGAAAACAACTATTTGTTGCAAATGGATTAGCTTTCTTTCACTTCTTTCTCTTTTTCCAAATAGAAGCAATGTTATGATTCTCTTCATGACTATCACTAAAGCTGCAGGAACAGATGATGCGATGTCACGGACAAAATTATAAATGTGGTGTTTAATATAATACTTATACATGTCTATGTCTTTTGGTTTGTTCATGTTTTGCACAACATGTAAAGGGTTAACAGTAGGCTTAGCAATCCCATTTTCTTTCGATCTGTAGTGGACCATTTTGGATTCTTTGTTGTGCGACCGTTCAGAGCTTATAAAGTCTGTCTGTAATTTGCATTGGTTATGAAGTGTTTCATGAAATGATTACTTGTGGATCCCGAGTGAAATGCTTTCTCTAACTCGTTTTCTCTTTTGTATGTCCTAAGAGCCCATAGAAGTTTCAGGAAGGTTGACTTTTGCGGATGGACACACAAGGGTGTCACATGATTTAGACAAAACCAACTAAGTCTGTGACATATGGTATCAGAGCAGGACAAGCAATCATAGAAACACTTGGCATGCAAACGTGGGGAACCTAACGAGGCTACGTTGAGGGCAGCTAGTACGCGTGACCATTTGAGGGAAAGCGGGCATGGAGATGTAGGGAAAAGGAGTCGTTAAGAGGAGCGAGCATTTGAGATTGGCATTCAGAGGAATTGTCAACCCTTCTCGCAAAAGGCACAACGAGGACAAGCAAGCTAGAAGGAATGCATAGTGCACAAAGGTTGCGATGGCTGAGTTTGAATTACGGCTCAATGTTGGCAACCATACTTAACGGTGCTCACGGCAAGTGAGACGCTTGGTAAAAGATGAGACCATGCAAGGTGAAATGGGTTGCTCAGCGACCGAAAAAGTTGTGCAAAGCTCACAAAGGTGAGGGGAATTATTAATTCAAATAATTCGGTACTCATGCAAGGGCTTGTATGCGAACGATGGAGCGTTCGTGACCATCCCAAGGCGACCGAAACTTGGCGTCATAGAACCTTTAAACTTTATCTTCAGCATGAGAAGGATACGTTCGTAGGAGGCTAAAGTGTGTAGCGAGTTCAGCATGTTGCTAGGCCTTGAGGGGTGCAGCGGGAGCTGTATTGACGTGGAGTCGTAATCTAGCAAGTGCGTTTGCGAGAGGCAGAACAATGCACAGTTTGTTTAGCAAAGCGAAGTAGTTCAAGGAGATGGTGGTCTTCGAAACTTTCAAAGAGAAGGAAGTGAAGAGAGAAGCTTCTCTAACGAGATAGATATCCGGAAGGGATAAGTCCCGGATCTCTAAAGGGAGAACCATGTGCAACGGACCACACATGTTGAGGAGAAGAACCTCAAAACAACTTCACAAAGCTCAACGGACCGAGCGAGTGGTGATGAGTCGTCACATGATCTTGCTTGAGATAATGCATTGGGTGGATGCATTACGAGATCAAGTGGGGAAGCGACCCAAGACAACTCAAATGAAGGCACACTTAGAGTCAATATGAAGATCATACTCAATGGAGGGCTGACCCATGGAATGGTGGGCGTGAGGACCATCATCAACTCAATGCAAATCGAGGAGCGGAGCAACTTGGGTGTAACTTAGCGAAGTACCCAAGCCGCATGAAGGGAACCAGCATAGAAGATGGTACATGGAGTGGAGGCACAGAGCTTTCCTTGGACAGAGGTCAATGACATAAACTCTTGCAGAGGTAAGAGCGGGATCATGTCGTTTCATAGGTCCTTCATTCTAATGGAGTGAGACTCATCTTGTATGGTGCCAAAGACGAAGGGAGCTTCTGGGCACATGCACCTTATCTCGGAGAAGCATTTGACGAAGAAACCAAGGTGACTCAACTTGCAAAGGCAAAGTTGGGTTCAAAAGGCCTTGGCACGGTGCAAGAGGACGCAGAGGCGGGTACTCTTGAAGAATATGTCATAGTGTTGTCATTCGAGTTGCCATGAAGGAAGAGGTGCACAACGGAGATTGTTCTGGTAGGGGCAGAGGCCCAGGATCTAGACAATTGTACACCAATTTCAGTGAAGTCGGTGGACTTCGGGAATTACTAGGTGACGGACTATCCTAGAGCAGTGTTTCGTTTAGGTGTGACCCGAGAGCGAGTGGACGAATGTCGATTGCCAAATGAGCGAACACAATCGAAGGTGGAAGAAGCCCTGCGATGTGTTGGCAAAGGCCACACATGGAGGGATCATAATTCGAGTTCATCCCACAAGGATCATAATGCAATGAAGATTTCACCAGGAGGCGACATGGTGCAACGGATCATGGTGGAACAGTTCATGGCAATGCGATACACACGAATTTAGTCCTGCAAGGGACTAGATCATACAGAGGTATGATCTAGAGCTACTGGGAGCTCCACTTCGGTGAACAAAATGACGACAAGAAGGGCTATGGATTCAAGGAGTGAAAGTCATGGTACTGCAAAGGCAGGTCTTCCATGCGTGCATCGAATTTTGCATCGGATGAAAGCCTTGGTCATTAGCATATGGGGGTTGTGTACCATTGAGGGAAAAGTTCGAATGCAAGTACTAGTGAGTCCCATGAGAGGGACTTGATCATGCAGAGGTATGATCAGAGCGGTTGGAGAGTTGGACTGCTCTAGAGCCCATATTCGCTTAAGGGAGCCCGACAAGTCAGAGGATAAGGTCGAGCAAGCGAACGTTGCTACCAAGGAAGCTAAGGAGAACAGAATCGGTACGAACCCTACAACATGATGGCAGAGTCCATGCATGGGAGTTGCAGTTTGTCTTTCCATCGACCAAGGGGAACTATTGGGAGAATACAAAGGTGTTGAAGTAGGGGGTCGAAAGGGGCGAGGAAGCGATAACGAGTCCAGAGGGACTTAGCTACCCAAAACCAAGCATCGGTTAGAATAGAGGTGGACTTGGAAGAGTGCCACAGAGGCAGATCTATCAATCGCGGAAAAAGGGATGCATATACGAGACGACGGATAGTAGGGCCATGGTCATGGTAGCGTCATGGTACCGTAGAGACGGGACTTCCGTAAAGTCATCGATCCCTTGCTCTCATGGAAGGGAGCGCTTGGTCGTGAAAGGGGTCGAGGAGATGAAGAATGCAAAGGCAAACTCCAAGTACCGAGACAAGGCTGAAGGGCAGAGGCCAGGGAACTTCATAAGACCGGTGTCAACGAGCTTCTCATCAAGATAGTCAAAAGTGGAGGACTTCGGGTCAATGCAAGAGTGCACAACCAAGGAACGAAGCAGGCAATATGCGGTGTTGTACTTTTGCTACTCAGTGGAGTAGGTGGCTGGGTTGATAGAGAAGACGGTACAATCCCAGAGACGACCATAACTATCATAGACTTACTCCAAGTTGGGCTAAAAACTTCCTGCATTCTAAAAGTTTGATGTCATTAAGAAGGTGAATCATAGTAACTAACTCAACGCAATGAGTGCAAACACTTCAAGTACTTCAGAAGTGTGAGCAAAGAGCAAGTGAAGACCAATAACCAGCTCGATGCATAAAGTATAACCCTCTAGGAGGCGGGCAAATTCAAGTAATCTTGACTTTCTCAACTCTTAAGAGAATGAGTGAAACCGAGTACCCAAATTCTCTTATCTATCCAGGGGGCTCTGTACAGGTTTAAAGACCATTCGAAGATATCTAATAGAAGACAACAGTTGTTAACTCTTCACCAATGGTGATCAGTGCTGCTAAGAGTAGATTATCCGCTTCATTTCCCAACAGAATATCAATCGAAAGTGGAAGTGATACGAATCTACTTGGAAGTGACTGTTGAATCTCGAATTTTGATGATGAAACTAATTGATAGTGTTTATGATTTAATCTGATCTGCGTTTTGAGTGACGCATTGTCACGACCTTAGCTGGAATTGCCTAAGGCGTGCGGCACCCTTGCGGCCAAAGACGCGAACTTAGCTTGCGTTGCCTAAGTCGCGAGTCACCCGTGCGGCAAAGACGCGAACTTAGCTTGCGTTGCCTAAGTCGCGCTTCGCCCTTGCGATCTTGCTCCGCAAGGATCAGCCCACTTTGTAACCTCTCGCAGGTCCCGAAGGACCTGTAAAAGAGAAAGAGAGTTAGATCGAAAGAACGAGCAACGGACAAGTCCCGAAGTCTCGCGAAAAGGAAAGCTTTACAAGCAATTCGTCGAACACCTTGTGTGCACAAGAGAAAAGAGGGAGAGGGAGAAAAACAAGGCTTTCAAGGATGAACGAACAGCTGCAAGCCCACAAACAGCCGCTCACCTGGTCCCGGACGCAACACCAAGTTCCCGTAAAGGTCACGTGTGAACTTGCGAAAGAGTGTTCAACGCCCGGTACCAGGTGAGCGGCTGTTTGTGGGCTTGCAGCTGTTCGTTCATCCTTGAAAGCCTTGTTTTTCTCCCTCTCCCTCTTTTCTCTTGTGCACACAAGGTGTTCGACGAATTGCTTGTAAAGCTTTCCTTTTCGCGAGACTTCGGGACTTGTCCGTTGCTCGTTCTTTCGATCTAACTCTCTTTCTCTTTTACAGGTCCTTCGGGACCTGCGAGAGGTTACAAAGTGGGCTGATCCTTGCGGAGCAAGATCGCAAGGGCGAAGCGCGACTTAGGCAACGCAAGATAAGTTCGCGTCTTTGCCGCACGGGTGACTCGCGACTTAGGCAACGCAAGCTAAGTTCGCGTCTTTGGCCGCAAGGGTGCCGCACGCCTTAGGCAATTCCAGCTAAGGTCGTGACATTGTGGTATCAGAGCTTGTAAAGTCTGTTTGTATTTTGCATTGTCTATGAAGTGTTTTTCGGACAAAAAAAAATTAAGGGAGTGCCCACATAAACAGGTTGCTTCGTTCCTTGGTCGTGCACTCTTGCATGACCCGAAGTCCTTGCACTCATAAAAACTCTTGCAGGCCGCTCACCTGACACGGACTTAGTTGGATTTGCCTAAGTCGTGCGGCACCCTTGCGTGTCCGTCCGCAAAGGTCAACCTCCCCGAAGCCTCCCATTGTCCCTTAGGACCAACAAAAGAGAGAACGGGTTAAAGAGAACGCCTCAATCGGGATCCACAAGCAAACATGTCCGAAAAACACTTCATAGACAATGCAAAATACAAACAGACTTTACAAGCTCTGAACAGTGGCACAACAAAGGGTAAAATGGTCCATTACAGACCGAAAAGCTCTCGTGCGTGTCCACATGACACAACCTTTATTTACAAGCCTAAAGAGGCCACCAACCCAACTAACATGGGGCTATTAAGCCTTCGGCCGCCCCTCTACCTGTTGTACAAGGCATGAACATGCCAAACGACACGGACATACATAAGCATTACATCAAACACCCTGTTTCGAAGTTTGTCCGTGACATTCTCCCCCACTTATCCCTTCGACATCCTCGTCGAAGCCTTTGTGAACACTGCAACTCTTCGCCTTTGCTGAGTCTTCAATCTTCTGCTCCAGCTGCAATGCGCCTCCTGGCTCCCAGCTGCTCTCCGCTGCTGTTTCTGAGTAGTCGAACCTTTGATCCGCCATGCTGCTTCAACTCGCCAATGACTCTGACTCTGGTGTGGGGTTGGCTGAGTTGTGTTGATCCTCGTTGATTCCTGCGGATCCACCAAAATGAAGGAAAAGACCATCCTTACTACGCCAGTCTCTCAAAATTTCTCCATGCTGCTTGAACTGGGTGGATGCTTGTTGGAGCTTTAACGAGCATCGCCTTGCAAACTTCTGAAGTTTTGGGTCCTTCCTCCACAACATCTGCTCATTGACTCTTCTTTCAGTTAGTTGTCACATCCAAGTAGGTTCGCATCACTTCCGCTTTCGATTGGCATTTCATTGGGAAATGAAGCGGACAATCTACTCTCAGTAGCACTGATCACCGTTGGTGAGGATTTGACAACTGTTGTCTTCCATTCTTTTCGAAGGGTCTTTGAACTTGTGCAGAGCTCCTCAGCTGGATAGATAAGAGAATTGGGGTACTCGGTTTCGCCCATTCTCTTAAAAGTTGAGAAGGCAAAGGTTACTTGACTTCGCCCGCCTCCTCGAGGTTGTACTTCATGCATCGAGCTGGTTACTGGCCTTCGCCTGCTCTTTGCTCACACTTCTGAAGCACTTGAAGTGTTTGCACTCCTTGCGTTGAGTTAGCTACTGTGATTCACCTTCTCAATACCATTGAACTTCTGGAATGCAGAAAGTTTTCACCCCAACTTGGAGTAATTCTCTGATAGATGAGGTCGCCTCTAGGATTGTACTGTCTTCTCCATCAACCTTGCCGCCTACTCCACTGAGTAGCAAAGGTACAGCACCGCGTACTGCTTGCTTCATTCCTTGGTCGTGCACTCTTGCATGACCCGAAGTCCTTCACTTACGTCTATCTTGATGAGAAACTTGTTGACACCGGTCTTACGAAGTTCTTCGGCCTCTGCCCTTCAGCCTTGTCTCGGTACTTGAAGATTGTCTCTGCATTCTCCACCTCCTCGGCCCCTTTCACGACCAAGCGCTCTCCCTTCGTGAGAGCAAGGGATCAATGACTTTCACGGAAGTCCCGCCTCTGCGGTACCATGGCGCTGCCATGCCCATGGCCCTACTATCCGTCTCCTCGCATCTGTATCCCTTTTCTTCACGATCAGTAGATATGTCTCCGTGGCACTCCTCTGAGTCCACCTCCATTCTGACTGATGCTTGATTTTGGGTAGCTAAGTCCCGCTGGACTCGTCGTCGCTTCCTCGCCCCTTTCGACCTCCTGCTTCAACACCTCTGTGTTCTTCAAGCAGTCTGTTTGGTCGATAGAAAGACAGACTACAACTCTCATGCATGACCTCTGCCATCACATTGTAGGGTTTGCACTGATTCTGTTCTCCTTAGCTTCCTTGGTAGCAACGTTCGCTTACTCGGCCTTGTCCTCTGACTTGCCGGGCTCCCTTAAGCGAAGATGAGCTCTGGAGCAGTCCAACTCTCCAGCTGCTTCGATCATACCTCTGCATGATCAAGTCCCTCCCATGGGACTCACTGGTACTTGCATTCGAACTTTTCCCTTAGTGGAACACAGCCCCCATATGCTGATGACCAAGGTTTCCATCCGATGCAAAATTCGATGCACGCCCGGAAGACCCGCCTCTGCGGTACCATGGCCTTCACTCCTTGAATCCATAGCCCTTCTTGCCGTCGTGTTGTTCACCGAAGTAGAGCTTCCAGTAGCTCCCGATCATACCTCCATATGATCCAGTCCCTCCCGGGACTATGTCGTGTGTGTCGCATTGCCACGAACTGTTCCACCACGATCCGCTGCACCATGTCGCCTCTTGGTGACACCTCCATTGCATTCTGATCCTTGTGGAATAAACTCGAATTGTGAACCCTCCATGTGTGGCCTCTGCCAATACATCGCAGGATCTCTTCCACCTTCGATTTTGTTCGCTCCTTTGGCAATCGACCTTCATCCACCCACTCTTGGGTCACACCAAGATGAAGCACCGCTCTAGGACAGTCCGTCGCCTAGTAGCTCCCGAGGTCCACCGACTTCACTGTAATTAGTGCACCATTGTCTAGATCCTGGGCCTCTGCCCCTACCAGCACAATCTCCGCTGCGCACTGCTTCCTTCATGGCAACTTGAATGGCAACACTGTGGCATATTCTTCAAGAGTACCCGCCTCTACGTCCTCTTGCCCCGTGCTAAGGCCTTTTGAACCCAACTTCGCCTCCGCAAATTGAGTCGCCTTAGTTCCTCCATCAAATGCTCCTCCGAGATAAGGTGCATGTGCCCAGAAGCTCCCTTCGTCTTTGGCACCATGCAAGATGAGTCCACTCCGTCAGAATGAAGGACCCATGGAAAAACATAATCCTGCTCTTACCTCTACAAGAGTTCATGTCCTTGACCTTTGTCTAAGGAAAGCACTGTGCCTCTGCTCCATGTTCCAACTTCTCTGTTGGCTCCCTTCATGCGGCTTGGGTACTTCGCCAAGTTACACCCAAGTTGCTCCGCTCCTCGTTTTTGCATTGAGTCGATGGTGGCCCTCGCGCCCACCATTCCACGGGTCAGCCCTCCCTTGAGTCCGATCTCTACATCGACTCCAAGTGTGCCTTCATTTAAGTTGCTTTAGGTCGCTCCCCCACTTGATCTCGCAATGCATCCACCCATGCATTCTCTCGAGCGAGATCATGTGACAACTCCTCGCTGCTTGCTCGGTCCATTGAGCTTCGTGGAGTTGTTGTTTGTGAGGTACTCCTCAACATGTGAAGTCTGTCTCACATGATTCTCCCTCTGGAGAGCCGAGACTTATCCCTCTTGGGTAACTATCCCGTTGGAGCAACATCTCTCTTCGTTTCGGAGACCACCATCCCCTTGGACTACTCCGATCTGCTGAACAAACTGTGCATTGTTCTGCCTCTTGCAAACGCACTTGCTAGATTGCGCCTCCACGTCAATACAGCCACCGCTGCACCCCTCAAGGCCTAGCAACATACTGAACTCGTTGCACACTTCAGCCTCCTCCGGACGTATCCTTCGCATGCCGAAGAGAAAGTTTCAATGCTCCATGGCGCCGAGTCTCGACCGCCTTGGGATGGCCACGAACAATCCATCGTCCGCATACAAGCCCATGCATGAGTACCGAATTCTTCGAGTTAGCAATTCCCCTCACCTCTGTGAGCTTTGCACAACTCTTTCGGTCACTGAGCAACTCATTCCACTTTGCATGGTCTCGTCCTTTGCCAAGCGCCTCGCTTGCCTTGAGCACCATCAAGTAAAGTTGTCAACGTTGAGCCGTAGCTCAAACTCAGTCATCCCAACCTTTGTGTGCTCCGCATTCTTCCAAGCTTGCCTGTTCTCGTGGTGCCTCTTGCGCGAAGGGTTGGCCATTCCTCTGAATGCCAATGTTAGATGCCCGCTCCTCTGAGCGACTCTTTTCTCTACATCTCCATGCCCGTTTTCTCTCAAACGGTCGCGCGTGTGCTATACCTTGCAGGCCGTAAGTGAATGACTTCGGGTCATGCAAGAGTGCACGACCAAGGAACGAAGCAAGCAGTACGCGGTGCTGTACCTTTGCTACTCAGTGGAGTAGGCGGCAGGGTTGATGGAGAAGACGGTACAATCCCAGAGGCGACCTCATCTATCAGAGAATTACTCCAAGTTGGGGTGAAAACTTCCTGCATTCCAGAAGTTCAATGGCATTGAGAAGGTGAATCACAGTAGCTAACTCAACGCAAGGAGTGCAAACACTTCAAGTGCTTCAGAAGTGTGAGCAAAGAGCAGGCGAAGGCCAGTAACTAGCTCGATGCATGAAGTACAACCTCGAGGAGGCGGGCGAAGTCAACCTTTGCCTTCTCAACTCTTAAGAGAATGGGCGAAACCGAGTACCCCAATTCTCTTATCTATCCAGCTGAGGAGCTCTGCACAAGTTCAAAGACCCTTCGAAGAGAATGGAAGACAACAGTTGTCAAATCCTCACCAACGGTGATCAGTGCTACTGAGAGTAGATTGTCCGCTTCATTTCCCAATGAAATGCCAATCGAAAGCGGAAGTGATGCGAACCTACTTGGATGTGACAACTAACTGAAAGAAGAGTCAATGAGCAGATGTTGTGGAGGAAGGACCCAAAACTTCAGAAGTTTGCAAGGCGATGCTCGTTAAAGCTCCAACAAGCATCCACCCAGTTCAAGCAGCATGGAGAAATTTTGAGAGACTGGCGTAGTAAGGATGGTCTTTTCCTTCATTTTGGTGGATCCGCAGGAATCAACGAGGATCAACACAACTCAGCCAACCCCACACCAGAGTCAGAGTCATTGGCGAGTTGAAGCAGCATGGCGGATCAAAGGTTCGACTACTCAGAAACAGCAGCGGAGAGCAGCTGGGAGCCAGGAGTGAAGCTTCCAGCAAGACCACCCTACCGAATGCCTCCACCAGAGTTGGCCGAACTCAGGAAGCAGTTAGGTGAACTGCTAAGCGGTGGTCTCATCCGCAGCTCAAAAGCACCTTTCGGAGCTCCAGTTCTCTTTCAGAAGAAACAAGATGGGAGCCTCCGATTATGCGTCGACTACCGAGCCCTCAACAAAGTAACAGTGAAGAACAAGTATCCCATCCCGCTCATTGCGGACTTGTTCGATCAATTGGGCAAGGCGAAGTATTTCTCAAAACTCGACCTTCGGTCGGGATATTGGCAGGTGCGCATTGCTAAAGGCAACGCAAGCTAAGTTCGCGTCTTTGGCCGCAAGGGTGCCGCACGCCTTAGGCAATTCCAGCTAAGGTCGTGACATTGTGGTATCAGAGCGGGCAAGCTCTTCGATCGAACAGCGAACGAACTTCGCAACTTCGCCATGGCAAAGCATCGTGGCGAATCAAGCAAGACGGGGCAAGCCGGAACCTTGCCCCAAGCAGCCGCAGGTGGGCTGCATGTGCACACTCGCTCTCATGCTGTTGGAGCCGCTCACGAGGATCGCGACAGCGAACAGGATGAGCGAGAAGTTGGCAACTCTCCGCGAGCGGAGGAAGCGCAATCTGGTGCGCTAACTGGGAAAAAGAGTCATAAGGAGAGACTCACGACGGCGGAAACCCGCCTGGATGTTCTGGAAGCGAGCATGGAAGAACTCTACCATGGCCAACAAAGACTTGTACGGGTAGAGAGCTCGCAAGAGGAAGCGGAGTCCAGGATTGACAAGGTCGAGGCCCTAGTCGACCGACTGTCCGATGACACCAAGGACTCCGTGCAGCACTTCCAGGACGTTGTGGCGGAACTCACGGCAAAGGTGGCTATGCTCACAAGAACGCTAAATGTGGGAGGAGGAAACACCCGCGTTGCACCGCCACAAAACTTGAGGGCACCTGAGCCCCATAGATACGGAGGGGCCAGAGATGCCAAGGAGCTCGAGAACTTTCTGTTCGACATGGAGCAATACTTCCGAGCTACGAGGCCCGATTCTGAAGATACCAAAGTTTCTATAGCAACAATGTATCTGAATGGAGATGCGAAACTTTGGTGGCGAACTCGTTGGGAGGAAATCCAACAAGGTCGGTGTCGAGTCGACACATGGGAAGACTTGAAGCGGGAGTTGAGAACTCAGTTCCTACCGGAGAACACCGAGTTCGTCGCGAGAAGGAAGTTGAGACAACTCCGCCAAAGTACCACCATCCGAGACTATGTGAAGCAGTTTTCTGCACTAATGCTGGACATACAGGACATGTCCGAGAAGGACAAGTTGTTCAGCTTCCTTGATGGTTTGAAACCATGGGCTCAACAGGAGCTGAATCGAAGGAATGTTACCGATGTAGTCGGGGCAATTGCAGCTGCAGAAAGGCTCACCGACTTTGTTTCCTCTGAAGACCCAGCGAGAAGGAAACAATCTTCAGGCAATCGCCCTCCAAAACATTCTCGAGGGATGGAGCTTGGGGGCGAACAGAAGAAGAAGAGCTCCCACAAAGGGCCGAACCCGAAAGGCAAGGCCTCAAAACCTGGAGGATGCTTCTTGTGCGGAGGACCGCTCATGGTAAGGGAGTGCCCACAGAAACAGGCACTCAATGCATTAACGGCTTCCATCCACCCCCCCCGATCGGACAAGGGCAAAGCTGTTGCTCTTAGTTCGAGCAGTTCAGAATCCAGCAGCGACGATGAGGAGTCGCAAGGACCCCGAATGGGAGCAATGCGTTTGTTGAACGCTATGCGGGGTCAAGTGGGGGAGAACATGAAGACAAAGGCACAAAAAGCAGGAAGCAGTGAACTGATGTACGTGGACATCAAGCTGAATGGCCAAACGACCCGTGCAATGGTGGACACGGGCGCTACCCACAACTTCATAGCCGATCATGAAGCACAGCGACTTGGGTTGACATTGGAGAAGAGCCCAAGCCGAATGAAAGCGGTGAACTCGGAGGCCAGGCGAATCTCCGGGTTAGCGAAGGGAGTTCCCATCAAAATCAGAACATGGAGCGGGAACACCAACATGATGGTCGTGCCACTGGACGACTTCCAAGTGATTCTTGGAATGGAGTTTATGCACGCGGCGAAGTTGGTGCCGATGCCGTTCTTGAATTCCCTATGTATGATGGGAGGCGATGACCCCTGCGTGGTTCCCGTCTCTCGGAGAGGAACCAAGGAGCCCCAACACATCTCGGCATTACAATTGAAGAAACGGGTGCGAAAGGGCGATCTGACATTCGTGGCTGCTATGAAGCTAGAGCCACTCAACGAAGAGGCCATTCAAGAACCTGCTATGGTGGCGAACGTCCTAAAAGAGTTCAAAGACGTTATGCCGCCCGAGTTGCCGAAGACTCTCCCTCCACGCAGAGGCATGGATCACAATATCGAGCTGGAGCCAGGAGTGAAGCCTCCAGCAAGACCACCCTACCGCATGCCTCCACCAGAGTTGGCCGAACTCAGGAAGCAGTTAGGTGAACTGCTAAGCGGTGGTCTCATCCGCAGCTCAAAAGCACCTTTCGGAGCTCCAGTTCTCTTTCAGAAGAAACAAGATGGGTGCCTCCGATTATGCGTCGACTACCGAGCCCTCAACAAAGTAACAGTGAAGAACAAGTATCCCATCCCGCTCATTGCGGACTTGTTCGATCAATTGGGCAAGGCGAAGTATTTCTCAAAACTCGACCTTCGGTCGGGATATTGGCAGGTGCGCATTGCTGAAGGCAACGCAAGCTAAGTTCGCGTCTTTGGCCGCAAGGGTGCCGCACGCCTTAGGCAATTCCAGCTAAAGTCGTGACATTGTGGTATTAGAGCGGGCAAGCTCTTCGATCGAACAGCGAACGAACTTCACAACATCGCCATGGCAAAGCATCGTGGCGAATCAAGCAAGACGGGGCAAGCCGGAACCATGCCCCAAGCAGCCGCAGGTGGGCTGCATGTGCACACTCGCTCTCATGCTGTTGGAGCCGCTCACGAGGATCGCGGCAGCGAACAGGATGAGCGAGAAGTTGGCAACTCTCCGCGAGCGGAGGAAGCGCAATCTGGTGCGCTAACTGGGAAAAAGAGTCATAAGGAGAGACTCACGACGGCGGAAACCCGCCTGGATGTTCTGGAAGCGAGCATGGAAGAACTCTACCATGGCCAACAAAGACTTGTTGGGGTAGAGAGCTCGCAAGAGGAAGCGGAGTCCATGATCGACAAGGTAGAGGCCCTAGTCGACCGACTGTCCGATGACACCAAGGACTCCGTGCAGCACTTACAGGACGTTGTGGCGGAACTCACGGCAAAGGTGGCTATGCTCACAAGAACGCTAAATACGGGAGGAGGCAACACCCGCGTTGCACCGCCACAAAACTTGAGGGCACCTGAGCCCCATGGATACGGAGGGGCCAGAGATGCCAAGGAGCTCAAGAACTTTCTGTTCGACATGGAGCAATACTTCCGAGCTACGAGGCCCGATTCTGAAGATACCAAAGTTTCTATAGCAACAATGTATCTGAATGGAGATGTGAAACTTTGGTGGCGAACTCGTTGGGAGGAAATCCAACAAGGTCGGTGTCGAGTCGACACATGGGAAGACTTGAAGCGGGAGTTGAGAACTCAGTTCCTACCGGAGAACACCGAGTTCGTCGCAAGAAGGAAGTTGAGACAACTCCGCCAAAGTACCACCATCCGAGACTATGTGAAGCAGTTTTCTGCACTAATGCTGGACATACAGGACATGTCCGAGAAGGACAAGTTGTTCAGCTTCCTTGATGGTTTGAAACCATGGGCTCAACAGGAGCTGAATCGAAGGAATGTTACCGATGTAGTCGGGGCAATTGCAGCTGCAGAAAGGCTCACCGACTTTGTTTCCTCTGAAGCCCCAGCGAGAAGGAAACAATCTTCAGGCAATCGCCCTCCAAAACATTCTTGAGGGATGGAGCTTGGGGGCGAACAGAAGAAGAAGAGCTCCCACAAATGGCCGAACCCGAAAGGCAAGGCCTCAAAAATTGGAGGATGCTTCTTGTGCGGAGGACCGCACATGGTAAGGGAGTGCCCACAGAAACAGGCACTCAATGCATTAACGGCTTCCATCCACCCCCCCCGATCGGACAAGGGCAAAGCTGTTGCTCTTAGTTCGAGCAGTTCAGAATCCAGCAGCGACGATGAGGAGTCGCAAGGACCCCGAATGGGAGCAATGCGTTTGTTGAACGCTATGTGGGGTCAAGTGGGGGAGAACATGAAGACAAAGGCACAAAAAGCAGGAAGCAGTGAACTGATGTACGTGGACATCAAGCTGAATGGCCAAACGACCCGTGCAATGGTGGACACGGGCGCTACCCACAACTTCATAGCCGATCGTGAAGCACAGCGACTTGGGTTGACATTGGAGAAGAGCCCAAGCCGAATGAAAGCGGTGAACTCGGAGGCCAGGCGAATCTCCGGGTTAGCGAAGGGAGTTCCCATCAAAATCGGAACATGGAGCGGGAACACCAACATGATGGCCGTGCCACTGGACGACTTCCAAGTGATTCTTGGAATGGAGTTTATGCACGCGGCGAAGTTGGTGCCGATGCCGTTCTTGAATTCCCTATGTATGATGGGAGGCGATGACCCCTGCGTGGTTCCCGTCTCTCGGAGAGGAACCAAGGAGCCCCAACACATCTCGGCATTACAATGGAAGAAACGGGTGCGAAAGGGCGAACTGACATTCGTGGCTGCTATGAAGCTAGAGCCACTCAACGAAGAGGCCATTCAAGAACCTGCTATGGTGGCGAACGTTCTAAAAGAGTTCAAAGACGTTATGCCGCCCGAGTTGCCGAAGACTCTCCCTCCACGCAGAGGCGTGGATCATAATATCGAGCTGGAGCCAGGAGTGAAGCCTCCAGCAAGACCACCCTACCGCATGCCTCCACCAGAGTTGGCCGAACTCAGGAAGCAGTTAGGTGAACTTCTAAGCGGTGGTCTCATCCGCAGCTCAAAAGCACCTTTCGGAGCTCCAGTTCTCTTTCAGAAGAAACAAGATGGGAGCCTCCGATTATGCGTCGACTACCGAGCCCTCAACAAAGGAACAGTGAAGAACAAGTATCCCATCCTGCTCATTGCGGACTTGTTCGATCAATTGGGCAAGGCGAAGTATTTCTCAAAACTCGACCTTCGGTCGGGATATTGGCAGGTGCGCATTGCTGAAGGCAACGCAAGCTAAGTTCGCGTCTTTGGCCGCAAGGGTGCCGCACGCCTTAGGCAATTCCAGCTAAGGTCGTGACATTGTGGTATCAGAGCGGGCAAGCTCTTCGATCGAACAGCGAACGAACTTCGCAACTTCACCATGGCAAAGCATCGTGGCGAATCAAGCAAGACGGGGCATGCCGGAACCTTGCCCCAAGCAGCCGCAGGTGGGCTGCATGTGCACACTCGCTCTCATGCTGTTGGAGCCGCTCACGAGGATCGCGGCAGCGAACAGGATGAGCGAGAAGTTGGCAACTCTCCGCGAGTGGAGGAAGCGCAATCTGGTGCGCTAACTGGGAAAAAGAGTCATAAGGAGAGACTCACGACGGCGGAAACCCGCCTGGATGTTCTGGAAGCGAGCATGGAAGAACTCTACCATGGCCAACAAAGACTTGTTGGGGTAGAGAGATCGCAAGAGGAAGCGGAGTCCAGGATCGACAAGGTCGAGGCCCTAGTCGACCGACTGTCCGATGACACCAAGGACTCCGTGCAGCACTTACAGGACGTTGTGGCGGAACTCACGGCAAAGGTGGCTATGCTCACAAGAACGCTAAATACGGGAGGAGGCAACACCCGCGTTGCACCGCCACAAAACTTGAGGGCACCTGAGCCCCATGGATACGGAGGGGCCAGAGATGCCAAGGAGCTCGAGAACTTTCTGTTCGACATGGAGCAATACTTCCGAGCTACGAGGCCCGATTCTGAAGATACCAAAGTTTCTATAGCAACAATGTATCTGAATGGAGATGCGAAACTTTGGTGGCGAACTCGTTGGGAGGAAATCCAACAAGGTCGGTGTCGAGTCGACACATGGGAAGACTTGAAGCGGGAGTTGAGAACTCAGTTCCTACCGGAGAACACCGAGTTCGTCGCAAGAAGGAAGTTGAGACAACTCCGCCAAAGTACCACCATCCGAGACTATGTGAAGCAGTTTTCTGCACTAATGTTGGACATACAGGACATGTCCGAGAAGGACAAGTTGTTCAGCTTCTTTGATGGTTTGAAACCATGGGCTCAACAGGAGCTGAATCGAAGGAATGTTACCGATGTGGTCGGGGCAATTGCAGCTGCAGAAAGGCTCACCGACTTTGTTTCCTCTGAAGACCCAGCGAGAAGGAAACAATCTTCAGGCAATCGCCCTCCAAAACATTCTCGAGGGATGGAGCTTGGGGGCGAACAGAAGAAGAAGAGCTCCCACAAAGGGCCGAACCCGAAAGGCATGGCCTCAAAACCTGGAGGATGCTTCTTGTGCGGAGGATCGCACATGGTAAGGGAGTGCCCACAGAAACAGGCACTCAATGCATTAACGGCTTCCATCCACCCACCCCCGATCGGACAAGGGCAAAGCTGTTGCTCTTAGTTCGAGCAGTTCAGAATCCAGCAGCGACGATGAGGAGTCGCAAGGACCCTGAATGGGAGCAATGCGTTTGTTGAACTGCTCGAACTAAGAGCAACAGCTTTGCCCTTGTCCGATCGGGGGGGGTGGATGGAAGCCGTTAATGCATTGAGTGCCTGTTTCTGTGGGCACTCCCTTAATTTTTTTTTTGTCAGAAAAACACTTCATAGACAATGCAAAATACAAACAAACTTTACAAGCTCTGAACAGTGGCACAACAAAGGGTAAAATGGTCCATTACAGACCGAAAAGCTCTCGTGCGTGTCCACATGACACAACCTTTATTTACAAGCCTAAAGAGGCCACCAACCCAACTAACATGGGGCTATTAAGCCTTCGGCCGCCCCTCTACCTGTTGTACAAGGCATGAACATGCCAAACGACACGGACATACATAAGCATTACATCAAACACCCTGTTTCGAAGTTTGTCCGTGACAGCATGGTGCTTTGATCAAGGAGCGACAACTAAAGCAGGAAGAATCATGTTGGGCAGAGAAAAATGTCAAAAGATTAGATGTCGGGCCGAAGGATCGGTCGACGTATCGACAGAAGGCTTCGGGCCATGGATTCGGGCATTGGGCTAAGAAGAGCAGATATTGCGCCAAGGATATTGAAGTTGCGGAGGTCAACTGGCCGATTGGGCAATAGGCCACAAGAGAGGACGATGCGCCGAAGAATTGGACGAAGCGTCGATGGACCAATGACATGTCGGACGACATTATTCATGCTTAGTAATAATTGTCTAGATCGAAGTGTATTTTTTATGTCTGCAAGATTAACTACGATAGCAAGGCATAAAGCAAAATGAAGTCCGGAGTCAAGAACGTGATTTCGTTGGGAGTTCGAGAGTTCGTCGGAAGTCCGGACGTTCGTCAGAAGTTCTGCCGAAATTGATTGAGAAGTCCTGGAGCTTGCTAAAGAAGATCGTTGAAACTCACCAAGAAGATCGTTGTGAAGTCCAGGAGCTTGCCGGGAGTCCACCGGAACATTACCTAGAGATCGTCGGAAGATCGCTGGAAGATCGTCGGAAGCTCGCCGGAAGAAAACGGACTTATCTTGCTTAGATTATGTCTTAGGAATCGTAGCTAGCACATAATTAGAGTTGTGATTGGGAGGTAATCCCATCAACTCTGTTAGGGGCCAACTGGGCATGAAGGTGGGCTGGTTTGGGCTGGATTCAAGGCCCAACCATGGTGTTGAACCCTGGCCGACGGTGGCACCGCCTGGGGAACATCACCCCAGAAAATCTGGGTCGTGGTACCGCCCTTGTTCGGCGGTGGTATCGCCTAGTACTAGATCCTGCGGCGGTAGTACCGCCCAAGAACGACGGTGGTACCGCCAGTACTCAGGAAACCTGGGATGAGACCTTTTTAGGCTCCAAGTTTGAATCAACTTGAAACCTATAAGTGCCCCTCTCATCCCTGGTTAACAAACACAAGCACAGAGAATTTAAAAAGGGAAAAACACTATAGAAATCTCTTGTGAGAATCCTCCTCTAGTCTAAGTGTTAGAATTCTGTTTAGAGAGGAGTGTGTGTGCTTGTAAGGGTTTTCTCCTAAACCCGGTAAAAGGAGAAGAGGGGTATAAGAAGGAGGTTGATCTTCGCCTATTAAAGCTAGTGGCCTCGACGGAAGAGGAATCAGAGGAGTGGATATAGGTCACGACGACCGAACCACTATAAATCTTGTTTACATTTTACTTTAAGCAATTTATCTTTACTGCAAACCACTTTACCTCCGTACTTACTTTACATTCAATACGCTCTTACTTTGCTTTTAAAGTTAAGCATTTCCGAAATTGGTTTTATCGTACGAAGAGATTTTTCGGAACCATTTTGAAGACGTATTTTACCGCTGCACTAATTCACCCCCCCCTCTTAGTACCGGCTCGTTCCTAACAGTGACAACTAAGTGAAAGAAGAGTCGAATGGTAAATTTTATGGAGGAAGGATCCAAAAACTTCAAAAGTTTGCGAGGCGATACTCGTTAAAGTTCTAACAGGCATCTATCTAGTTCAAACGATATTAGGTAATTGAGAC
The DNA here is from genome assembly GCF_036884655.1 of Musa acuminata AAA Group. NCBI lineage: Eukaryota > Viridiplantae > Streptophyta > Magnoliopsida > Zingiberales > Musaceae > Musa > Musa acuminata. The sequence continues at coordinate 9,745,492 of NC_088348.1, read as the reverse complement.
ACTAGCGCATACTAAGGATGATCTTTTCCTTCATATGAAGGATTCGCAAGAACCAATAATGATCAACACAACTCATCCAACCTCATACTAGAGTTAGTCATTGGCGAGTTGAAGCATCATGGCAGATTAAAAGTTTGACTACTCAACAACAGCAGCGGAGAGCAGCTAGGAGCCAAGAGGCGCATTGTAGCTAAAACAGAAGATTGAAGACTCAGTAAAGGCGAGGAGTTGCAATGTCGACAAAGGCGTCGACGAGGACGTCGAAGGAATAAGTGGGGGAGAATGTCACAGACAAAATTGTAAATGGGGTGTTCGACTTAATGCTTATGTATGTCTGTGTCTTTTGGTTTGTTTATGCTTTGCACAATATGTAAAGGGTTGGTAGTAGGCTTAGTAGCCCCATTTTCTTTCGGTCTGTAGTGGACCATTTTGGATCCTTTGTTGTGCGATCATTCAGAGCTTGTAAAGTTTGTTTGTAATTTGATTGGTCATAAAGTGTTTTCTAAAATGATTGCTTGTGGATCCCGAATGAGGTGTTTTATCTAACTCGTTTTCTCTTTTGTATGTATTAACGGACCATAGGAGGTTTCGGAGAGACTGATCTTTGTCCGTGATAGTGAGCTGACCGATAATCTATCAAATTTTCCTATTTGTTCAATAATTCATACTCATGAGCCATGTAGGATAATCTATCAAAATTTCCTATTTGTTCAATAATTCATACTCATGAGCCATGTAGTTTCTTTTATGCATATAAGGTGATTGGATTGCGGCAATACTACAACGGTGTGGATTTGTTTGATCAGATGTATGATTCCACCGCTCTGCTCAGTAGACCATTTAGAAGTATAGCTTCAGAAAAGTAAACCTCTATCGGGAAAAGAGAAAAAAGAAATGATCTCACTTTGTACATCACTTCAGTGAGATTTAAGCAGTTTTTAAATGCTTGCTTTACTTACTGATGTTTAGTCTCTCCAAAAACTGCTGCTATTACTTGACAATGAGCTTTTGGTGAACGAGTTAAGTGGAGTCAGAGTCAGCATATCTGGGTTGACAGCCAAAATTGACGTTAATATTAGTTTTTGTCATGCTTATCAAAAATTTATTGTGCATTTGGAAATGTACAGACATATAGTCAAACCTTTCTCTTGTAAATTTCTGGCAATTTGTTACATCTCATTGAATGCATTAGTCTGACTTCAAACTTTGCAACAAAATTGTATACATTTACTTACGGTAATAAGGCTGTTAGTACACAAAGCAGTTAGTTTGTCCTACATTGATGTAAGTTGACTTGCAAATTTTCATCAAATTTTGTTGTTCCTGTCTATCAGGTACTCGTCATATATTGTTAAGAGATAATATTTGGAATCCTATCAGATGGATTTTGGCTTAGTATAATTATGAATTAATAGGGCTCACTGATTTAGTGATTATTCCTGACACAATTTTTCTCATCATAAGGCAAAAAGGCTTCTTTGTCTTCTTCTCAAGTTGTAAAGTTCATAGCTTCTTTGTCTTCTTCTGTAGTGTCTTGGCTGCACTCTGAGCCACAGAAGTTGGTTCTACCACATTTACAGAAAAAAGTTCACATTGTTTCTGTAACTAAAGTTGGCGGCGGAAAAGGACTTGAGTTTGGTACTGTCATAAGAAAGAAGCCATTATATTTTACTAATTAACATGTACTTACTCTCGGGCTTGACCTTATTTTAGCAGTAAATATGTGTCATTTTATAATATCGTTTCAGTAAACAAGTCAATCACTAGATCTTCAATTTCGAATAATATCTTCTGTAACGAATGGTACAATACGTATTGGTTCATCAATAAATCGGTATATAAATCATTCGTTATCAGATGATATTATATATATATATATATATATATATATATATATATATATATATGACATAAGAAAAAAAAGATGGGACATCGTTAAAAAAGAGAAATATGATATATCACAATATATCGCTTGATATATAATATTTTATTATATCGAATGAATATCAAAACTTTAGTATTATATAATATTTCAATCCTTGATCAACAGATCGTTCAGAGGGATACTCGACGTCTCGAGCTCTTCCGATGTTGGAAGCAAGGAGAGGCTAACAATGATATTATTTCTGGCGAGTCTCCTGTCTCTCAGTAATAGTAGGTTTGACCAGCCCAAAGCAGCCATCATTGTCTCTCAGTAATAGTACGTTTGACCAGTCCAGAGCAGCAATCATTGCTCACATCAGGTAATCCACTATCACTCAGATGGCTTTTCTATTTCTCCAGAACAGAAATAAGTGTTTCAGAACTTATAGTTGTTGAATTGGATAGAACTTGAATGCCCATAAATAGCGGATCAGAAATAGTTTGGGCATTGCGGCTTCTTGTTGTTTTATTTTTACAACTGGGAACTCTTCATCTAAAGTAGAGTACACAATAAAGTGATCATATATCAAGTCATCCATTTAGAAGTTTGATGGCTTTGAGCTATATTGCTTATTTTTCTGGATAGACTTGGTAATAACTTCTGGGAGGATCAAGTCCCATTTTTAGGTCCCTGCATAGAGGAATAGGATACCTCGCCCATAATCTTCTATGGCATTCTTTAAAATTGGATTAATATATAACATAAGAATGTGCAAACATCTCACTTGAACCTATGAAATGAAGCTTTATCTTGGCACTTAAAAAACAAGGGTGGGGGGAATTTGGTCCTTTCTGAGGTTATCCTCCCATTTTCAGACATGAAGAACAGAATATGCAACAAAAGGAGAGGTTTTACGTGTTAGAACTGTTTGGTACTAAGCAATTTGTGTCTTGTTGGATCTTGGTTAACTGGAAAAGGATTTGTTTAGTGGAAACAAAAGAAATCAGTTGCAGTTTGGTCTTCTGCATTTTCAAGACTTTCTGGCTACATATTACTGACAGAATGAGATAGTTGCATAGTGATTTCTGTCGGAATTTTCTGTGGACTTCCTCTTGCAGCCAAAGGTGGAACTTATTGGTCCAAGCTTTGTATATCCTCTTGAAAGCTGGTTGTGGGGACCTGCAACATGTATGTAGTTTTTGCGAGTTTTATGCAGCTTTTGAATTGCTTGCTTCACTTGTTGATGTTAAAATTCCTCTCAGAAACTGCTGCTGCTACATGACAGTGGGCATCTTTGGCAATAGAATAAAACGTGAAGGCTTTTAAGACATGCACTAACATCGGTTGTTTGTCACTATTTCTTGCTAATCTTTCTTCTTTTGTTCTCTCATTGCTAGGTTTAGCTTAACAGTGTAATTTGTTGTCATTGGCTGATGTTTGTGACTGCACTAACAAAATGTGGGTTGATGCAGTAGTAGATGAGAGTGAAGGAAGATGGTTTAGTTAGTCCTCCTATCTTAAATCCTCTCAGGTTTCATGTGCACCCAACATTATTCTCCGTTTGCAAATTGCTAATAATGCAAAAGATAGCTCCACTAAGAAAGCTGTCATTGCCATTTCCCCATGTTTATGTTAATTCCCAGCAATTTGCAGTGTTGGGGCAATTAATTCCCATTTTTCTGGGAGGTATATACCCAACTTTGAACATTCTCATCAGAAACGAACCACCTGCACCAGTTAACGTTTCTTGTCTCCTTGGTTTCTTGTTTTATGTGTAAAGCATTTTTTGGCAGCTGAGGTGAGAGTACTTGAAAATAAATAACAACAGGGTACTTTCAGAACCAGATGCCATGAAATGAAGACAGCTAATATTCTTCCCAACAATCATCTCTCGGTATGGTGTCTCTTGTGACTTTTAATCCTAGGAATTATATTACTAGATATGACGAGGTTGATTCCATTTGTTATGCTGTGCTACCATTCAATCACTAACCCTTCCTCTTCTTTTGCCCTTGATATCTATCTATTTCATTTGACTGCTATGTCGTATGTCATGTGTTTAAGCATCCGGGTATGCTAAATAGAATGAAACTGTAGTGTCACCTGTTTAGCATTCTTCTTTTGAAGTATGAGAGAATAGTTTATTGTTGCAAAACAGGATGAGAAAGCAAGAAAGAAGAATGTGTTGTCGATGGGAAACAGCAAATGTTTAGATTCCAATTATCCATCAACCAAAACAGCATTTTTGTGCTCGAGCATCTATCTCCCTCTAATCCCTCATGTTTCCTATGCATCTTTCCTTGTATTATTTATAGGTATAATTCTCCATATCACGTTACAGGTGTGCCACGACACCACTGTTCTATCTACTTGCACCACCATCTCATCAGCAAACATCCTTTATATTCTCATCTCAGCTCAGCTCCATCACTCCACTCATTTCAGGAGGCAGCACACAGCAATAGATAGGTTTTGTCGTCAGAAGATGAACGGAAAGAAGGGCAACAGCATTCGCATCGATATCGGCTTGCCGTCGAGTGCAGTGCCACGAGAAACTGCGAGGAAATCCGGGAGCGGAGAAGGCGACGAGGCCATCACCATCCCCCTGAGGAAATGGATGATGGAGGTGTGGCAGTTCGCCAGGGAGGACACCAACAGGGTGACCTTCTCGCTCAAGGTAGGTTTGGCCTGTCTCCTCGTATCGCTGCTCATCCTCCTCCGAGCTCCCTACCAAGTCTTCGGCGCCAACATCATCTGGTCCATCCTCACAGTCGCCATCATGTTCGAGTACACCGTCGGTACTGCCTCGTCCATGCACGCACGCCTTCGAGCTGTAAACAAAACTCATGCTAAGGATGATCTAACGAAGTGAACGTTACTGGCTCGCAGGTGCAACCTTCAATCGAGGGTTCAATCGAGCACTAGGGAGTTTACTGGCAGGGGTCTTCGCCGTCGTGGTGATCCAAGTGGCCATGTCCAGTGGCCACGTCGCAGAGCCTTACGTCATTGGCCTCAGCATCTTCCTCGTCGGTGAGTTCGAATCCCACGCCCTTCTTACGCATACCGTGCTTAGCTCCGTCACGTCTTGCAATATACCATACCATGCATGTACGCAGGATCTATTACGTCGTTCATGAAGCTGTGGCCGTCGTTGGTGCCTTACGAGTACGGCTTCAGGGTGATCCTCTTCACCTACTGCTTGATCATCGTGTCGGGATACCGCATGGGTAACCCGATCAGGACCGCCATGGATCGGCTCTACTCGATCGCCATAGGCGCTATCGTCGCCGTCCTCGTCAACGTCCTCATCTTCCCGATATGGGCCGGGGAGCAGCTTCACAGGGAGCTCGTCGGCCACTTCGACTCCGTCGCCGACTCCCTCGAAGGTCGACTGCTCTTCTTCTCTTGATTCTTCGCGCATCCGATGACTCCTCGATCTCATTCCTCCTCCTGTGTATAGAGTGCGTGAAGAAGTATCTGAGCGACGATGGGTCGGACCACCCGGAGTTCGCGAAGACGGTGATGGACGACTTCCAGGACGAGCCGGCGTTTCGGAAATGCCGGTCGACGTTGAACTCCTCGGCGAAGCTCGATTCCTTGGTACGCAGTTCTGTCATTGATACGCCAACCAATCTTCCAAGAAACTGAAGCAGATGCGTGATGAGTGGTCCATCTCGCAGGCCAATTCTGCAAAATGGGAACCTCCACACGGGAGATTCATGCAGATGTTCTACCCGTGGGCAGAGTACGTCAAGGTCGGCGCCGTGCTTCGGCACTGCGCTTACGAGGTGATGGCACTGCATGGCTGCCTTCACTCGGAGATACAGGTATCACACGGTGACATCCAATCTGGTTTTTACATGCTTTTATTAATCTCTTGATTCACCAGTAAGATGATGATCTGCCTGCCAACTATCTGACATCCTCTATAAGAATCAACTTTCATCATGCACATAATATCTCTCATTAAATTAAAGATCATCTCATAGCAAAAATCTTCTTGTGTCTCTCTTTATTTCTCCTCCTATCATAATATCAATCAACTCATCTTGTTTAATCATAACATATAAATTTCTTTAAATAATTATTTTATTATACATCTAATTGTTAATGATGTTTTTTTTTAAAATAAAAAAATTCCTAATAATTGGCTATATATAAAAGATCATAGAATGATCGATGTACATCACCTTATCTTTATTTTTGGATTAAGAAAATTTTATTTTCATACTCTTAATTCTTCTACTCATAAATTTTTAGAGAAATATGCAGTTCAGTGGATTGTGGTTGGATGTCCAAATCATAGGCGTAATATGTTTCCATGACACCAGCAACCGCTGTGCCCGAGAATAGATTCGTATCCTCTCTAATTGGCATCAGAACCTGATCCGATGTGAATGTGAAACCGAAGTGGAATAATGGTCCATTGATCACTCGACATATTTATCAATAGAGATAATAAATACATCTATTTCAACAAAAAAAAAACAAAATAAAATTAGATTTGAACTCAAAAAATAAAAAAAAAATCCTTTATTATTATAGAAAAAAATAAGACTATGATTCAAAATAATTTAAGTGGACTAATTCTCCTTCGGAAAAGAAAAAGAAAGCTTGAGGCTAAATTGATAATAGATGTAAGAATAGATGGGGTGAAAAGTATTCTAATAATGAGGCCACTTACACTGAGTGTCTTCTTCGTCAGGCGCCCTACAACCTCAGGTACACATTCCGGACCGAGATCCTCGATGCCACGAACCAGGCGGCGGAGCTACTGCGGAGCTTGGCCAAAGACCTCAGCAACATGAAGCACAGCCTCCACACCAGCCTACTCAAGCGTGTCCACGCCTCGACCGAACGCCTTCAGCGCTCCATCGACCTCCACTCCTACCTCCTCACCTTGAGCCACGACGTCTGTGATTGCTCGACCAAACCACCCGCTAAACTCTCCCACGTCTCGTCCTTGAACGGCACCGACGCGGACGGGAAGAAGGCCGAGGCGGAGACGTACCACGAGACGATGAAGAAGCAGCAGAGGCGGCTCCATTCATGGCCGTCGAGGGAGGTGGACGACTTCGAGGAGGACATGAGCGGGGAGTCGATTCCCCGGATGCATGCGCTGGAGAGCACGGCCGCGCTGTCCCTCGCCACTTTCACGTCGCTGCTCATCGAGTTCGTGGCTCGCCTCGACCACCTGGTGGAGGCCGCCGATGAGCTCGCCAAGTTGGCCAAGTTCAAGCAGGAGATTGCATGCTAAACATGGACTGCACCAGTCTCTCGCCCTGTTGATCTTACACATGTAATAGAAATTAACATTCTTCGAACAAAGAATGGTAAAGAAGCACTAATATGTGTCCCCACGATGCCTATTTCTCTTCTCTCTCAGCGTCTGTGCGTTGGTGTGGTCCATCGGCTGAAGGAGAAACACGAACGAGGGAGGGGGAAGGAACGGACCTGCCATCTGCCGTAACAACGAGATCCCATCCTCCCCTAGCCGCGGATTTGGACGTGAAACCACATACTCCACAGCCTCGCCATAACAACAAACACCTGGTGGTCCACCTCCTTCTACTGTACTTTGTCGTTGGTTCTCCGCGCCGCTGCCGGGGCTGGTGGAAGAGAACAAAGGAGGAGGGGACGCCACCATGTGGGCGAACGTGGAGCGTCTCCCGTGCTCGCTGGACACTACTCTTGACGTGATACGTAAGACCTGCACAGGCAGAGTTACATGTATCTGCTACAGCACCACCTGGTTCGACCTGAGACGGTGTGGGACAAAACGGGGATGTTCATCTGCCTTGCCTGCGTGCTCTTTGTCTCTGCAACAGCTGTTTGCTGACGTGTCACTCAGTTTATCCCAGTTTACTAGATATCATTAAGTCCCTAATCTTATTAACTAAGAGCGGACGGTGGCAGTAGTAGCACTGGATTAACGTTTATGGACGGGAATTAAGGTCCTCATTAGTCGTCGGCATCACCGACAAGCTGCGTGGGACCCATCCGCCAACTCCACGTCACCTCCTCCTACGTCGACCCTGGCATTTAAGACCACACCCTCCCCAACTTCCCCTTCTCCCCGATATCGCCTGAGACTGGTCCTCCGCCTACCGCCGGGCGATCACGCCGGATCGCGCGAATCTTGAGGCACCTGCCTCGCTACGTTCGCATGCCACGGGAGACACGCCGCGCACTCTCCTCCTCCGCCTTCGCCTCGCTTCGCTTCTCTTCCATTGTCGCCGCTGCCCTCCGCTTTCCTTCTGTTCTGTGGGGGTTGGGGTTCCCTCTCTCATCTCAACGCACCGTGTAATGAGATCTTCACCGTTGGATTGTTCCTTCGTCCCTAAATTTCTCCCTTTTTATTTCTCTTTTTCTGCATCTGAATTATATATTATTGGATATGATCTTAAATTTTGAGGGAAAGTAAATTCCAAGAAATTATGTGGATTTATGGAGGAATGTGAATGTATTCTTTGAATTGAGGATCGAAATAGATTTTTGACGGAAATGGCGGAAGAGAAGCCTACCTCGAAGCCGGTGCTCCAGAAGCCACCGGGGTACCGTGACCCGGCAGCGGCGGCCCCCGCCACGCCGAGGCCGCCGCCCAGGCGGCAGCCGCTGCCCCCGGCGTTCCGCCAGCCCGGGAAGCCGCTCCCCCGCCAGCGCTACCGCCGCTCGCGGCGCTGCTCCTGCTGCCGCATCTGCTGTTGGGCATCCGCGGTGGCCCTCGTCGCAGCTGCGATACTCGCCGTGGTCGCCGGACTCGCGTACCTCTGGTTCCAGCCGCGGCTGCCCTCCTTCCGCCTCGAGTCCCTCAACGCCACCCAGCTTCGCGTCGCCGTCAGGCCCGACGGGACCTTCCTCGACGCCGTCACCAAGGTCGGGATCCTGGTGTCGAACCCGAACGGGAGGATCGTGGTGGAGTACGGTGACGGGAAGGCGCGGATGTCGGTGGCGGATGACGACGGCGACGTGGCGGTTGGGGAAGCGGCGATCGCGGGGTTCGAGCAGGCGAGGAGGAATCGGACGGTGGTGCGGTTCGCGGCGGCGGCGAAGGGGGTGGCGGTGGACGAGGTGGCCGGGGAGAGGATCCGGGCCGGCTTCAGGAGCAAGGAAGTGCGGTTCGTGGTGGAAGTGAGGACGAAGGTGGGGATCCGGGTGGGCGGTATGAGTACCGGTAAGGTGCCGATCCGGGTGGGGTGCGGCCCGGTGAGCTTAAAGCAGGGGGTGAGCGGTGCGACGCCGCCCAAGTGCCGCTTCTACTTGCTTAGATGGTCAGCTGCCGCTCCTCTCCTATTTACTAGTTCTCGTCACTTTCTGCGGTCATCACTCTTTGCTAAATCCATCTGCCTTCTATTTATATGCTTGTTATGAAATTCTTTGTTCTGCATTCCTAATAGTGGTTTGATTCAAGCTCATTTCATCATAATTAGTTGGTTTGATTAGTTCTACTGATTAACATGTAAAACTTAGGAGTTTGTCCTGCCATGTCACAGTGTCGGCTTAAGATATAAGGAAAATATTCTTTGTTTTAAAGAGCTGTGGCATAAAGACTTGAGAAAATGTGAATTAGTAATTAAAATCATTGGAGAATTTAAGGTCTCCATTGGCATCATTTTCATTGCTTTGCTTGACATGTGAACTTGCAATTCCCAGATAGCTTGAAACTTGGGCTTGGCATTTAGGTCTGATTGATCCGTCAATAATTTCTAGCTAAATCAGTTGCATGGTATTTTAATAGAAAATATAGAAAAGTTTTGTTTGATTGGCAGACTACCGTTGTCACTTGGATCTGATTACTTGGACTTGACATTGACTCAATCTGATCTGGATCTAAACTCTATTGGATCCTATGTCCCTTGGGTCGAGCTGGTTCCAGCAGCTGAACCTTTGACTTTTGTTTTAATTGATAGCTTAAGTCCAGAATCTTAAGATTTTCTTGGAACTTTAATGGTTTCCATGTCCTTATTCTTCCCATTAGTCTGAATGACTGGATGTTTATTCATTGTGTCTCTACCGAACTAGGACTGGATCATGTCATAGGTTTGGCGATGCTCGAGCTGTTTTTTATTAGTCCTCTACTACCCTTATCCCTGAGAGAGGTGATACTTGGGCTCGAACTCAATCCGATAACATAGCTGCCAATGGTTGGCCATTTTCATTAATTATATAAGGAGCATTGCTTGTAAAATGTAGGGTACGGATACGAAGATAAAGAAAGCAAGTCTTTATGGATTTAGGTATTCTGTCATGATAACCGCTTGTTATAACGCTGATGGATGTCTCCCTCTTCCAAAACCCTTTGTACAGGCTACAGATACATGTAGGAACTCCTTTTGAGATTTCATTTTGGAATATAGGAGTTATATTCCAGGTTAAAGCTAAGGGTAATACAGCTATTGGATGTAGCTATGTCACAAGCTTCTTAAGAAAAGTATAAAGTAAAATAGATCACTCTTCTTTTCCAAGCAACTGAACAAACCTTTACATTCAAGGAGTTTGTACCCATAGAAAATTACTTTATATGGTATATGATGTGTTTTTTGTTAAGAATAGGAATACTGTCATCAACTGGTTACCTAGAAACGTACAGCAAAGATACAATTCTACTAATTGGAAAATGACTCGGTAGGGTTGTTCGGCTCGTTCGTTGGATAGGAGTTAGAAAAGGTAGGTACGAAGCGTTGGTTGATCGAAGTATGCATTTTCTGTGGTGGTCTGTTAGTTTCTGAGGTTTCATTAGCTGCAACCATGGAACCTGTGGATGGACTGATGCTTATGGACAACCTTTTAACAATCTCAACTGATGCTGACTTATACACAATTTTTTTCTCATCAAGAGAACATCAAACTGAGATTGGATAGTATTGGGTATTGATTATGCCTAATTGATTATGCCGGGTCTAATTGATTATGCCTCAAATCAGTTGGAAATCAACATATTAAGTACTAATGTACAAAATAGTTTTCTAGCTTATATGATTTTTTCTTCTCTTGATTATTAAAAAATGTGTGCCAAATAATGAAGTAGGCAAGTTGTAAGATGCGTGACATTATATATAATATTCTGAAGTTCCATATATTTTATGATGAATGAAGTCCAGTCTTACTGGGTGTGTCCTGTACTGTTGAAGAAGGATCACTTTCATAACTACTTATGGTACATTTAATGATTGATAACATCTATTACTTTTTAGACGATATCATCTATTGTGGGTGCGCTCCCTTTTGTTTGTGTTGTCAATCTAAATATTCAGCTTCACAATGTCCTCTGATGTGTTTTGTGGGTACAATTAAAATTTTAGTCATGGATCAGTCTTATACTAGAGTTATAATTTGTTCCTCTACCTGTCGATTTCAGGATTAATTTGCATTGAGAGGGTTTTCTAGGTGTACGTCTAAAGGAGATGATGACATTTGCTGTTGCTGTATAGCAGATTTGTATTTGTTTTCCCATATATAAGCATTTGGAAGGGATCGATCTTCGAGTTCGGCTTCGACTTGCTTCGCATAAAGCTTGTATTTACACAAATGATTATGAAATACTAATTTTTTTTGTTTACTTGTATGGGACATTTGGGACTTTTTTTTTATATATAGTTTTAATGAATTTGTGTTCCTAATAAGCAGCTGATGGCAATTGTTTCTGGAGGTACATTTGAGTATATGATTATCCAAGAAAAATAAGATTTACATGAACAGCAAAATTATTTGGATACATGTTGGTATGTGAATCATGGATGTATGATCACTGACTGACCATCTGAGACTACCTTGTGGGAGTTGTGTGTGAAGAAAAATGTCTGCTACTACTACTACTATTAGAATAGTGTGTACTATAGAATCATGGTATAATGATCATGTTTTTTGTAGTTGACTTCTGTAGACTCTGCTCCTAAATATCATTCACAGATTTCTCGCTCAGGATTCTGTAAGGGTTAGACTCCGATCATTATCAAAATGATCATTAGGGTTTGAGGTTGAAGTGCTAACCACTACAACTGTGTCTTTGGAATTGAATCGGAACCATCAGTTTTGAGAATCAAAACATGATCAATGCTAATAAAAGAAAGATAATTCCCAATGTATTAATCATATGTTATGTAAAATTATAAGTATTTGTATGATGAAATATCTTACAATTTAGTCTCGTCTAAATCCAGTTAAATGTCTATCAAATAACAATAAAAATTAAATTGCTTTTACGTAAACAACAATGAATGTGATGAGTACATGGTAACTATAGAGTCAATCATATGGTGATGGTACGACTCGCATGCATGAAAATGATTGGATAACCACGTGACCCAATCTTATCACACCATTGGTACGTGGCTGACACGCCATTGTCCTAATGCCAGTAGAGTGTCACATTGACATTGGTGTCCATGTCATGACAGTCATCACACTGCCACTACATCTTTATCATTAGGATGTCACAGTATTTTTATGAGATGTCATATCGATGATGGTGCAACAACATCCGTATGTTAGTGATGTGGCAACCGTGTAATGTGCGCGTCACATTATATTAAGCGTATGGTTGCCACAGTGTCAAGTTACCGCTACCATATCATCGTCATGTGGCTGTCACATCATTATCTTATTGAGACATTTGACGTCTCCTTTGTTAAGAAAATATTCGTATACGAGAGAAATAAACATTAAAGTTCAAAAAAAATAAAAGAATAATCTGAAATTCCTAAGTATGGATAAAATCAGATGACAGACATATTTGAATAAATCCATAATTTAATAGGAAGCTCACTATTCATAGTTTCTTTTTTATTATTAATAACTCTTTAAAAAATAAATAAAATATTATTTTACTATTTACAACTACTTTATTATCAATTTTATTATTATTCTTTTCCTCCCCCCCCCCCCCCCCCCCCCCCCCCCCCCCTTTTTACCAAATTTATTACCAAATTTTAATATGAGTGTAAATAATATGAGTGTAAATAATAATGAGTGTAAATATGAGTGTAAATAATAAAAAAGGATTACAAAAAATAATCTCCTTTAATAAGCATAAGTCCGATCAATTTGGTTCAAACAATTAAAAGCATACTAAAACAAAAATATTTTCATATTTATATTAAGTAGGCCAAAGAACATATTTGCCACAACCCTAAAAGAGCTAATCTTTCCTTTGTATTATCATATATCTTTTTAATTTTACACTGGTGAGCGGTGTTTGTTCAACTAAAACACACATCAGACCATAGACTGAAAGGAATGAAGAGGGCATATACTTCTCTTTTGATGCTTTACATGTCATAAGTCAGTTGTTCATTCTAGGGTTCTTAGAATTCCTACCTCTCCTTGGAATGCTTTCCTCAGCTAAGTTGACACCACAATCAACATTTGGGAGCAAAGATAACATTTTTGGAGGTTAAAGATAAGATTTAAAAAAAAAAAAAAAAGGCTGATCCACTGCATGAGATTCCTTCCATGAGAGTTTTGAGAAGAATTAATGTCAGAAATTTTATCCATAAAAGCAAAGTGAAAAAGAGAGTGAGGCCAGCCCTGTCTTTCTCATCTTGCAATGGCAAGTTCTGGTGATGTCTCCTTCCACTCCCTGATAGAATGTAATGATTCAAGATGACTGAAGTTTGGCTGCCCTGCAGGTTCCAACTCTATCATACAATCAAGTTGAGGATGATGTGATTCTGATGTGAAACTAATAACCAGTTCATCATAAACACATTTCTTGATGCACAATCACACCCACGAAATATTGCTGTTGCACCTTGATTGGATCTGCACTGGTCGGTGTCGCAATGAACGATGTGCCGGAAAAATCTTGTTCAAAGCATATATAGCCTTCTTCTTGTTCATAACATTAGTGAGCATGGAAGCAAACCCTTGTTTGATCCCCAGACACAGTACTAACCTTGACTATGCTTTCAGTAACTGCAGCTGCTGGTGGAGGCTGAGGAAGGGTGGTTTGTGGTGAAAAGTATGAAAAAGAGAGAAAAAACAGTTCATTCATGCAAGCATAATCTCCATGAGGATAATTGTACAAAACATGCAAAACTTTCCTGTAAATTTTCTCCAACTGATTTCGATGAAAATTCATGTTGTTTTCATTGCTGAATATACACACAACCTGTAAAACTGCAGATCTTGCATCTGCCTCACCATCCAGATGTCAAAAGCTTTACATTCACCAGAAACAAACCAACTGAGCTTTCATGTACTTGTTCTTGATTGACAAAAACTTTGATGATTGAAGTCCTGTTACTTAGGAACACTTCCTTTTAAACAGGGGTAGAGCCACAAGGGAAAAAGCCAAGCAAATGGCCTTTTACTTTGTCTGCTTGCTTCCGTAATTGCACTGTCCAACAGTACTTTGTTTAGCTCAGAGCACACCAATTCGTAGCATATCTTTGTAGTTGGGGAAGCTAGCTAGCTGCTCCTAAAAGATGGAGTAGGGGCTCCAGTTCACAGTTTAAGTTAATAGACCAGCTTGCTGATGTAAAAAAGATGACACAAAACCGACAATTTCTGAGTAAGACATTCCGGCTTCTATAAGCTCAAAAAGCTATTGAGACATGGTGAGAACTGCAACATTCACATATACTGATAACCTCATTATGTCAATGCCCGATTTTGATTGGTCACAAGGTAGAGGCTGCTTGAAGCAAGGTTAACACCAAGATTTGCAGCAATTTTGGCTGATCCAGGGATTTCAAATCAGCATCTGCTACTGAATTTTGAAGAAACAATGAAGTGATCTTGCTTTCTCCAAGTTTCTCTTATTCTAGACCATTTGCAACAACTTTATGCAGCCACTGGAATTTGCAGCAAGAGCCATATTTGATGTTCTTTTCCAGCAGACACTCGAAACAAACTGTCCGTTATCATCAGCAATTTCATGGCCAGTAATAGGGTCAATATACCCAAACTTGTGTGATGTTATTGGCATTGGAAAAGTTTTCTGATATGCATACACCTACATTAACAAAATCAAAAAGTTAGAAGAGGTTGTTAGGAAACACACATTCTGTTGCACAATATTTAGTTCTATGTATGAGCAATTTTAGTAAATTCGACAATTAGTTGCTGGCAAAAACTATAATGGTCTTTTGTATGAGTTGCCGGTAGACACACTGAGACATTTAAATGTCTGCATGATGCTAGATCATCTGTGAAAGTTATAAAAAGTTCAAGGTACCAAATGAATATGAAATTGTATACTCACTTCATTAGTTTCGGAACCACATAAAACGTACCCATCACAAACAGATAAGCCTACAAAGTTCTGCATTTCAAGAGAACAGTACATTATAACTAAATATAAAAAAGCTGCAGACAAATAAAAAGTTAATTACACCCCAAAAGTAATTAAACAGTAGGAAATGTAAGTGGTATTTGGTAGGTAAAAACTAGAAAGCAAGCTGAAAACCTTCTCATTAGTATGACCAGTCATGGTCAAGCTACAGGCATTTGTGGACAAACCAGATGCAGTTGTCTTCTTGAGATCCCAAAGCTTTAAGGTATTATCAGTAGATGCAGATACAATGGTATCACAATCTAGAAATTTGATGTAGCTTACAGTCTTTCCATGGCCAGCCAAAGTACACCAGGGAATCCTGGTATTACGTAGATCATAGCAGTAAATTCGGTAATCAGCAGAACCAAAGCCCAGTAGATGAGACGAATGTGATGAGAACTGTACACAGCATACATTGGCAACATTCTTGATAGTCTTGATGCAATTTTTCTGCAAGTTGGATATATTACATCAATTTTCACTTGAAGAACAGAGAAAACAGCCATGACATGCTGATTTTAAAAACAATAGAATGTGCTGGAGCATTATTAATTTATCACACTACTTTGCAAACTTAGCTTATTTTGAATAACAAGTATGATTTACACACATCATGAGATAAAAACAGGACAGATCATGTCACCATATCACTGACTAGTTTAGAAGGATGTTAACAAAAGGATCTTGGACAAGCAACAATCAATTTTATGGCATGCTAAACATAATTTTGGTTTTGTTTTATTCCATTAGAAGAAGTATTTAATATTCAATTAAACAAAGCTAAAGAATACTTAAATATAAAAATGTGATTAAGAGATCGCACTTCATGAATGCTCCAAAGTTTCACAGAGCAATCATCACTTCCACTTGCGAGCTTAGTTGGAGCTTCTGATGAAAAATCAACAGACCATGCCCTTTTTTGGTGCTCAGAGTACCGATGAAATCCTTGACCAGTGCTAGCATCCCATAACTTCAAAAAAACACTGGAGTCAATTTTAAAAAAATTACAAGAAAAGCTAGTCATATCAGAAAGCATGAAATCCTTATGTGCATACTTAATCTTTTATGAGTTGACATGATTTTAAATGAAAGTATATTGATTCTCTAAGGAAACATGAGACTTCAATTTCATGGTTTTGGATATGAAGTGTGGCAGGTGAGATGGAAAAATTGAGCAATATTTAAATGAAGAACCTAAGTATTTGCAAAATGTAGGAGGCTAAATTATGCAATATCCACTATGTATATGTCATACTCATGAAAACAATGAGATGAACATAAGGGTCCGTAACTAATAAAAAGGAGAAAGAAATTTTGTACAATATAAAATGAACATATCAAATAAAAAGAAGAAAGAAACAGAAAAACTGTGGAATCAAGAAGGTCAATAAACCATTGGCTACCATACCATTTGAAACGGTATGAAACGAGTGGTATGCACCGGTCCGAGAGTGGGCCGGTACATGAACCGCCCTCATGTTAGGCGATCCGGTCCAACTAAGGGAAAAAAACCTAAAACATCATTAGGCCCGGTCTAACTCAGTATTTAAAAAACATAGCAATTAGGGTTCACGAATATGAGCCCTCTTCTTGCCGCTGTCCTCTTCTTGTGATGTCGCTGCCGCCACCACTGCTGTTTGACGTTGCCGCACCTCTTCTCCTTCATCTCCTTTTCGTTCTTCTTCTTCTTCCTTTTCTCCTCCACTGCTTCCTCTTTTTTCTTCTTCCTTCTCCTTCTCCACTGCTTCCCCTTTTTCCTTCTGCTTCCTTCTCCATCCTAATCTTGCTTCTTCCACCTCTTCCTCCATTGCTTCCCTTCTTCCTTCCTCTTCTTCCACCATCCCTTCCTTTTCTCCTTTTTCCTCCTCTCTAAAACATTAGCATATACCCGTATGTACTGACCAGTAACGATTGGTATGTACCGGTCCAACCAGATCACTGAAATGGATCCAGTACCCAAAACGTTGATCCTTAAAAAGCACCAATTGCACATACAATTTCAGTATAATTAATTATCTTATACTAACCTATGAGACCAACATTGAATAACTAAGCAAGAACATTGAAAATAAGTCAATATTCTCATTGGAATGTAAGGCAAAAAAGAGCAGCCCAATACACGAGTCACGGGGTGCTCACTAATGTAGAGTCTAGAGAGAATTAATATTTATGGAATTTTACCATTACAATAAAGAGGTTATTTCCATGATTCAAACCCTTTACATTTACGTTGCAAAGGAGTAACCTTACCAGATGCCAAAATCACCATCATCAAACCTTGCACTGGTGCAAGATTGTAATACATAGGTTTATCTAAATTTAATCAATCTAATTATAACCTGATCCTCTACGGATGACCCTTTTAATCTAAATTCCACATTAACCGATTCATACAGCCAATGTTCAATTGTAAAGGCAACCAAATACAACAACATCAATCAGAATAAGCAGTTCGGAAAAAAATAGTGATCAAAAGAGTGATTGATCACAGTATTCGATGTGATGAGGAGAGTACAACGAGAAAACAAATGCACTGTGAATACACACCTGAACCACACCACCATAATCTGTTGAGGCTAAATAGTTCCTGATGTAGCCATTCCAACAAACACAACTGTGCTTTGATTTACTCGGCATCTCAATTACTGGATAATGAATGTCAACAGTAGAATTTATAAGAGCACCAAACTCAAATACTTTAATTTTTTTTGACGCTCCAGCAGCAGCAAAGTATTCTTCGTTCTGGTCAAAGCTCAAAGAGCAGATGACATTTGCAGAGTTGAGAATATTTGTATATCTTAAACTTCCATGAACTTCAAATCTTTTATAACGAGCATACTTGCGTAAACCTTCAAAGAAGGATCCTCGTTGGTCAGAAGGCTCCTTTTCCATATACGAGGGACTTGCATCATTTTTAGCTGAACATAATTGATTTTTGAGCCTTAGAACATCTATATCTTGGCGAACTATTGAGCTGATATCAGGATGCTCAGATTTAGAGCTCATGGAAAAGTATGCAGTTTCAAGTAGACCAAAGTTCTTCATTGTTGAGATTATTCCATCTGTGCTCATTGCGGACAATCCAGATCTTAAATTCATATGTAGTGGTTCTTTGCAAGTGTATGCACCTAACATATCAGCAGAATTTGTCTGCAAGAACCAATCTTTATGAACATGTTCTGTTGAGAAGTGCCTGCTTTTTATTTCTTCTAGGTCTGCTTTGACGCAACCAAGGTCTTCCATCAGCTTGGCAGTCTGCTTGTCTTTCTTTTCTTTTAATGCTAATAGAAAATGCAACAACAAATCTGCTTTTGAAAGTTCGCAATCAACAGATGTGGATAATTGCTCCATAATTGATGCTTCTCTATCTTTACGAAATATGTCACATAGCAGAATATCACTGTCATCCACATTAAAAAAAGCTTTATAAAAAAGTTGCTTCTTGAACATTGTCCTGTATAAGTTTCTCCAATGGATAAAGATACTTATTATTATAGCAGAGAAGAAATATTTCAAATTAACAATCATATATTCTTTCATGAATAAATTATAAGAATAAGCAAAACCAAATCAAGCACCAGCAGAATATGAAATACATATAATGACTTAAAATAATGATGTCTATTATGACTAGTGAGGCTAGTGTTTCTTATATAGATTTGAGGTCATGGTTTCTTATTACTATTGCTCTATAGCCTACTAGAAGACCACCACAACCTTCTATAAAGATTGTAATAGACATTTGCAGGCATCTGAGAGATTCAACATGCTAATGTTGAGACTTGATGCAGTACTGTGGGCAGATGTGCAAACGAGTACAATAGAGAAGATTACTTGGAGAGTCTTGATTGCAAGTATGAAAGTTGGTGTAGATGAGGCAAATAGGTCAGATTTGATAGAATTTGTGTGTCAATACTACCAATATCTGTTGGTCATGCAACGATGTTCCATCAGGTAGATGAACCCTAGAATACTTCCCCAACAGGAAAAGACCCAACTCTGTTTGGTACTACACCAAAAGCATTGGAAAAAAGGTACATAAAACCTTTTGGGCTAAATGTATTTCAGGTGATCATTAAAGAAACTAGGATATGCCTGGATGAAGGAAGGTGGAAATCTTACGCATGGAACAAAAAGATATGTTGACACCACGCAACCGATGTCAGTCAGTAAGCTGCATGGTAATACTGTCCTAATGTATGTCAACAGTCTACACAGGAATGCTAATAGAAACATATAACAAAAGTATAATATTTCCTTCATTAAGGGTAAAGTATGTGGATAAAATTAATCTGAAGATCTTAACAATTACTGTCTTTAGAATGTCCTGTTGTTCCAGTCTGCCAAAGGCTTGATGATCAAACACTACCGGTGGAAAAAAAATGAAGAACATACAAGAACAAAACCCTTTAAGATAGTTCTTAATAGATATTTTCTGTTAAGCCCTTCAGGGGTTCATGATCTCAACAATGACAAAAATACAATTTCCGTTACCTAAATCATCAAAAACTTTGATAGCTCTTCCCAAAAGTGAAAGAATATTATTAAACTTTATGAGAGTTAGGATGTTATCAAAGTGAAAGCAAAATGATGTCACAAGAATTTCATCAATAGTCACAGAACTTCCAATTATGATCTCCAGCAAGTAGCTACCCTGTAACCGGGAACAGCCTAAGCTTTTTACACCCATTACTCTCCAATGTTAACCAAATATGAGTATGAGCCTTAAAGAATAGGCATGCTTGCAATAAAGACTTCCAAAATAGACTAGTAAATTGCTCCCTACATAAAAACCTAACAGAAAAATAAACCAAACAAGGGCATTTCTAGAAGATAGAATTCCTCTTGAGGAATTTGTTAGAATTCTTGACACAATATCCAGGGCCTACAGATACGAAGAAGCACATTCCATAGGATATATTACTGGCAAATGATTACCTTATTTTTGGCCTGGAAGAAGGGTCTGGATGAAGCATCCAGAGACAGATGCCAGCCTCCTTGGGATGTTCTGATAAAAAACTTGGTGGAAGAATTCGATGATGCAGATTAGACATTGCAACACAATGGGCTTTCTGTGATTCAAAATGGCAGAAGAGCTGAAGAGTATTATAGCATATGTTAGTATAGTATGTGCTAGGTAGCAGGCAACACCAAAAAGTAAGGTAGAAGGCATCACAGTAGCAGAGAGTCACACTATTGTGCTGCAGCCAGTTGCTGCAAATTGGCAATTGTTGACAAATCAATTTAAGAATAAAAAAATTAATAGAAGGCCAGATTATTCTAGTTGCTTTTCAAGTCTAAATATATGGAGGGGTCACATTTTTCAAGCATAGTGCTCTCTACAAGGGCAGATTCAACTTGGATCAAAATATAACCCAACCTATATTTTTCTCAAAAACAAAGGAATTCAATCCTGCCCCACATGCTTGTTGTATAAATTATTTCCTAAAAAACTTGATATGATAATACGTCAGCTTGGCTTCTTACTGAGCATAGGTTTTCTTACTAAGCCTCAAATCAATTCGGACAACCTAATTAAATGCTACGAAGAAAATAAACCAATGAAAAGACTGTCATGCTAACTTGTGTGAAGTGTGAACCCTACTAGTTGGCATGTTTTGCGCTAACATAGTAACAATACCGTTGCCCTCCAAATGTGGAGTTTGAGTATGGATGAATTTGATGATATTGTTTTCCTTTGTCTTTTCAGATCTTGTGGAACATTGAACTAATTTCAGGGGTTTTCTCTCAATAATGAAGCCCTTCAATATATATCATCATTCATTGCAACCCTCCCGGTTGCCTAAAAATGGTCCTTTTATAAATGTATGGCGGAATAGGAAATAAATAGTAGAATAAGCAAAACAAGATAAGATCTTTCCCCCACTTCTCCCTTTTTATCTTTTTCCCACTTTCTAGCACCAGCATAGCATTAGTGTGAAACATATTTTGCAGACACTCCCAAAGAATGCACTTGAGAACTCCCATTTGACAAATCTCAAAGATTCTAATTCTTGACTTATAGGTATGGTTTGTTTTTCCATACACATTACATGATGCTGTCATATTAATTATGTATACACCTATATATCAAATGACAGATACTTTTCCTCCTCTAAAAAAAATTGGACCCAACTATTTAAAAAGTGAAAAATATGAAAATTAGAGTTATGCATAATAATTTGGTTGTGAATAGGTATTTATTAGGAATTTTAATACCTTCTTGATTAAAGATGATCTTTGAACTAGATGTTGTCAAACCCTAAGTGGAAGGTGAAACTGATCTTTGTTGACTCAGATATTACTTTGATAATGTGACTATCTATGATCCTCACTTTACAATTCAAATTTAGCACCTTATAGGATGAAAGGTCATTTTCTTACCTGCCAAATGATTTATTCACGTATTACAATGTCTTCTATGCATGCAAATGTGTAATCAATACATGGACAAGTCATAAATGAATCTTGCAGTAAAGATTAAAAAAGGCCTTGTGATTCATAAGACAATATGCTTCAGAAGTTCTCACTGTCTATAAACATATTTGAGAATGTGACTATATATGACCCTCACTTTAGAAGGAAAATTTAGCTTCTTATAGCACAAATGTCATTTTCTTAGCTGCCAAATGACCTATTACTATGTCCTCTAGGCATGCAAATGTGTAATCAATATGTGGACAAGTCATAAATGAATATTGCAGTAAAGATTAAAAAAATCCTGGCCTTGCAGATTCATAAGCACAACATGCATCAGAAGTTCTCGTTGTCTATAAACATAATTGAACTATGTAATTCAAAATACATGGTAATGATCCAATTTCTGCTGCATTTATGTATTATAAGGAAAACCTGCCCTTCAGTATATGCTGGTCAGCCATTTGACCAATGATAAAGATAGAAATGGTCAAAAAATTTCTATATAGTAGTCTAGTAAAACGCCTGTCTTACCTCAAAAAGAAGAACCCCAAGACTGTAGATATTTGATGAAGAAGAGCAGGAACCCTCATTTAGCTCCTCAGGACTAGCATACCACCTCTCCTCCAATTTCAGAACATCGGACACTGCATAATGGCCACCAGAAGATAACTCCAAAATTACAGGAAAATTATGGGACTTGGATGCTCCACCAGTTTGCAGCCTGCCCGAAACTTCACAGATAGAATTTTCAATTTGAAAATTTTGTGGGTCAAACTCTTTACCGACTTCTCCTTTTAAGACACCAGTATGGCTTGGAGATATGAATTGCTCACACACTTTCTGATGCTTAGTTAATAGAGTTTCATTGAACTCTCTTCCGTCTACCAAGTTCCATCTCCTTTTTAAAGAGTTCTTCAAATTCAAATGATCCACATCTGGCTCTCTTTTGCCTTCTAACAGTTCCATTTGACCTTGGGGAATGAGTGGGCCTACATATTTAACTTGTTTTGATTGCAACATAACAAAATGTGATGGACATAAATGCTTCAGAATAAATCCTTGAGAATGCAAGCTACTAATGAGATCCACGATCAGCTTGAACATGTGCAGTCTCTCCACTTTATTTAAGCTGCTTTGAGGTTTAAGGAAACTTCTTAAGCTAATTCCTTCTTCATGAATTCCCAATAAACTCTCACCGATGGTAGCAAGTGGAGACAAGCAATAAGATTTAACACAGGATCTTTGGAAACCAACAGGAGCTGTCTGTGCTGTCAATTGATCATTTTGATCAGCATAAGTTTGAAAATTAACATCATCTGGACATCTCGATGCAACTCCCTTCCCTTTCAATGCATTCGTGACTGAGAACAGTTCAAATCCAGAGTCTTGCGGGTTGCAATCTTGTGCAGCACCAGTATAGTCTATAAATGCATGATTGTCTGAGAGAATGTATTTGTCACCGAGACCAGATAATTCTGAAAAATTCTGACCAAATTGTCTGCTTAAAGGAGGCGTCTGGATGCTGACTTGGGGCAAAAAGGAATTGCCAGCATCCACTTGTTTAGTGAATGTTGGTGAATTTTCAGATAACAAAGATCTTGTTCTATACAACATTTCTTTCGAGTCCTCTTGTGGGAAATCTTCCTCACTGTGGTAGCAACCAACTACAGACAGGCTTCGGCTCTTGTAGTTTCTCAGGGTCAATTCTTTGACCATGTCTCGATGGTAGTTTGAAGGTGGGTTGTTGTATGATGATTCATACCTATATAGTGATTCCGAATCACAGTGAACACTTTGACTAACCAACGATTCCAAGTTAAACTCAGTAGACCTCAAACGAGAAATGTGCTCAGACCAATTGATCACCGGAATAGTTGCCGGAGGAGGTGATTCAAGTAAATTGTAACTTCTGGTTTGCTCTGATAGGTGATCATTTTCTTTGAACTGCAGAGGATCTACTTCTAAACTATCCATAGAGTAGTTAATGTCAGTCGTGCCCTCCATCGGTCCAAATATGCTTCTTCCAGTCAAAAAAGTTGTAAGCCAATTGGCTCCCTAAAATAAAAAAGAAGATTTGCTTACTTACAGAAGCACAGTTCAATTGCAAACAGTATCTTGAAATGTACAGCTTCATCCACAACACAGAAATAAACAGTAAAGTGAACATCAGTCGACCTTCATCCACAATGTATGTTTTATATTAGTTTCTGAACCTGTTCCAAGGTCCTATTTTAAACAGTCAGACCAAGCATACCAAGAAATCACAGGTGACCTCAACAAGTTCTACATAGTGAGTAGGTTCATTCAGCATAGTCCACTCTTAACAATCAAGAGTCTCAATGAAAACAATCAGGGGGGATTGGTTGGATGAGGGAGAGGACCTTACCAATTCTAGCTGCTGGAATCTTATAGCACTTATTGTCTACTGTCTTTGGTTTATCTGGTTGGCCCAAAGTGAGACGCCCTTAAAGTTGCTAAGAGTCACCCAATCTCTATTATCATCAGAACTGCATCTTATGCTACATGCTGTAAACCCTTTAATCTGTCTGAAGGTTGTTTAGTGAGAAATCAGATCCTTGTAACTGGGTCTAAGCCTGAGTTAGGATGGTATAAACTTAACACTGATGATTCTTTTGCTGTGCAGGATGGAGATGGAGGAGCTGGTTTTGAGATTAGAGTTTGTAAGCTGGCAGGATGCACCTTGCACCTTTCTTCCTGGAATCAATAATCTCAAAGCTGGGTATACTGGTAATCAAAGAAGGAATGGATCATGCTCTACAAGAAGGAATCTCTAATCTAGTGGTTAAATCAGACGCAAAGACTCTTATCAAAATTCTGAATTTAAAGGAAGAACCTCCTTGGAATCTGATCATGTGTGTAAAATGAATTTTTGGCTTAGCTCAATGTTTCCAAGCTTGCAAATTTTGTCACGTCTTTCGTGAGGGAAACCATAGTGCCAACTGGTTTGCTGGCACTATGGTTTCTAAATCCTCCTGTGTTTGTTGGCATGACTGGCCAGCGGATCTGGCTACTTCTTGTGCTCCGAGGAGCATGGTAATCCTGTTTTAGATTTTTGAAGTAACAGATCTTTTCTTTTCCGAAGAAAAAACAACATAGATAGAAAAGAACAACATTTTGTTCACGAATATCTCATTTTGGACCTTCTTTCAGCAAACTATGATCGATAAACAACAAACACCGCTAGATAGCAATCTAAAACAATAAGATTTATTTGGGTTTCCGACAACGGGCATCACCACAAAGGATCCAATTGGAAACAGAAGGCATTATCAGACGATATTACCATCCACAAACAGAAGGCATTATCAGGTTTCCAACATCGGACGAAATGTCTCCATCCACATTTCATCTCTAGATCAGTAAACCAAACAAAACCTACAAATCGCAGACATCTAAATCAAAAAAAGCAAAGCAAAGCAAAACCCAAACTTTCTCGTCGACAAGCAATCAAAATCCAAACTTGATAACACCAAACCGAATAAGAAATCATGTCTCCACCTCTAACCCAGAAGCACCAGTTAAAATACTCTAACAAGTAAAAGGCCGGGTCAAGAACCGCACGACACCAGCAAGAACCGGAAGAGCCACGGCACAGGGGAACTTGCCTTAAAGGGAAATAGGCCTGGCCCCTCGAGCCCCTCCACCCCTCGGGAGCATCGAGTACGATACCCGCAGCAGACAAAGCGCGCCGCGTTCGCGTCACTTGTGATTCCTCACGTTTAATAGTCTCATCGATACTTTACCCGGGTCGATTTCGTGACCATATCATAATCATATATGTCGATGGAGGACTCAGGAGAGAAGGTGGGGAGAGGAAGAAGGCAGGAGAGAAGATATTATCGGAATGCTCATGCTGAGGGGATCAAAACCCGACCATGTAACGTGGACAAGTTGCAGACCAGTCCTTGTAGGTATGTTTATTGACACACATAAATTGGGTTGGAGAGGGAAGCTTGTGGTGGTGGCTGCTAATGAATGCCCAGTCTTTTAATTCTCTTTCAACAATTAGAAATATTAGCTTCATATAATACGTATGATAAGGAGAGATTGCCGGAATAATAATAATAATAATAATAATAATAATAATAATAATAATAATAATAATAATAATAATTGGTTTTGTGTTTTTTCCCCTTATCTTTTAAAATCACCAAAAATAAAACTCCGGCTTAATTACAGTTTACTGCTTTGAGAACAGGTGATAATATGAAATAGTTTATTTTTTTGTTAAAATTTTAAAAAGATATTTTGGAAGGCCTAAAAATGAATGCATAAATGAAGTTGTTTACTTCCACATAATATTTATGCTTTGTTCTATTTAAATTATATTAGAATCAAATATTGTTTAAAATATAAATTTCTAAATTTTATGTTGATATTTTTTTAAACTATTTATATAATTTTATGATAATTTATATGAAAATATGAAATTTATATCCTGGGTTTATTTTTTTAATACTTTTTAAAAGAAATATATGTTTGAACATGGTTTAATTTGCATAAACTGATTTGAAAGTTTATTGGAACAAATTTAAATTGAATGATTCTAATCCAAGAAAAAGACCAAAAACAGATCCCTCACCTTTTCTTATGTATAATATTAAAAAGTCAAAAAAAAAACACTGCAAATATATATTAATCTTTGATGATTTTGAATTGTATCATCTTTTCTAACTATAATATCTATAGATAATAAATATATAATTAAAGTAGATTGCTTGACTTAAGGCGTAATTTAGTGTCTATTAATTAGATGGTTAAGTTCAAACATAATTGCCTTCGATCCACCGCCCACTTTTTTTTTGTATGCCGCATCCAACGGTGGAAAAGCTCCCTCGCCGCTTCGAATCCCGCCTACTCCCGTCGGTCCTCCGAAGAGTTCGACCACGTCGTCTCTCCTCCCTCGAGAACTCATATAAGGAGTCGTCGCGGCGTCTTGCCGCATCCCTACGCCCGCTTCGCCGACCGGAGAGGATGGCCTAGGTCGTGTGGCGGAGGATCCGGAGCTTGGAGAGAGTTCTTGGATTGCATGGTGTTCCCCGAGGGCCCGGAACCGACTCGGTCGATGGATCGGCTCGGCTCGGCGATCCCCACGAACGATACAAAGTGTGCGATTCCTCGTCTCCAGATCGATGCCCTAGATGATTATATGGTGAAAGAGGGAAACTTGTTTTGATCTTAGAAGTGCCTTATCAGAATCTAATCAATTTAATATTGTTGCAGATCCTAGTAGATTTCTTGTCTTTCTCTCTTTATTGATTTATTTTGTCCTATAATTCGTTGAACCTCTGTAAGGTAAGGCAAAGAACATCCAGAGCAAGAGTATGTAAATCTCGCCATGAGAGGTCTACTATTTTTAGGTTTCTTGATGATTGTGGCTTGTTCCCATTCATCTTCCTGCTTGTCAATCTTTCTGTTTCAGTTGCAATACCCATTGTCAAACCCGAAGAAGATTGTCGGTTCAACTTCAGCTACCAGTCTGTTACACTTCATCCCCATTGCTGAAATATAACCAATGGCTGAAGTCCAAATCAAGCTCTGTGTTTTTCCGTTCTGTTTCTTTCTTTCTTAGTCCTGATGATGGATATCGCTAGACAGCTAAAAGACTGACTTGCGTGCATGTATAGGCGCCTTAGCAGTGAGACCAACACTAATGGGCTAATTTGATAGTCCTAGTTGTATCATAATTGGTTGTTTATACAAATAAGTATTTGGTCAGAATATGTCCCCCTGATGAAGCAAGGTGGACCTTGTGGCTTTTTGAATAGCTAGACGTGGCTTAGTTTCAACCATATCTGTAGAACCTCACTGATGAGCTAGAGACAGCTCATGGTTGAAATATCAGCTGTGTGCCTGTGTTATCATTTTTTTTTTTTTTTTTTTTTTTTTTTGCAAAATTGCATTGCTTGATAAACTTTCAGTCAAATTCAAAATACAGTCTTTATCTCTCTGTAATCATAAAATCAATAGGTTCTTCATTTTTCTTTAGTTCTTTTTTTTTATTTTTGTAAAATTACATTGCTTGATAAACTTTCAATCAAATTCAAAATACAGTCTTTGTCTCTCTGTAATCATAAAATCAGTAGGTACTTCATTTTTCTTTAGTTCTTTTTTTTATTTTTGTAAAATTGTATTGCTTGATAAACTTTCAGTCAAATTCAAAATACAGTCTTTGTCTCTCTGTAATCATAAAATCAGCAGGTACTTCATTTTTCTTTAGTTCTTTTTTTTTTTTTTGCAAAATTGCATTGCTTGATAAACTTTCAGTAAATACAGTCTTTGTCTCACTTACAGTGTCGCTTATACGCTCTCTATGACAGATGTGGTACTGTGAATCTATATACTTTACCGTTTGAAGTGTGCTCTTTTTTTGTGATCGTATAGATGTCTTAAGTTGTTATTGGTGGGCCTTTTGAATCACAAATCAAGCATATTTATTCAGCATAAAGCATCCTTAATGAGGTCCATAATGATATCATGTGTGGTCCTGGCATTTGAATGACATTTAAATGATTGAAAATGAATTATTTGATGAAGTAATTTATTTTTATTGATCCTTGCTCCTTAAAAGGTGCTAAAGTTTTCCTTGAGTTGCTCAAATATTAGTTAATTTGAACATTGTCTTATTCCTTCTGCAGTTTATCACATGACCTAATGTGAAACTCCAGTTGCTTGGTGTCCATCAGCTTCAAGACAGCATTATGTCTTCGTATTCAAGGTGATATCTTCTTTTTTATTTTGTGTGAATATTCAACTGAGGAGAGAACGAACGTAGAACCTTTACATCCAAGATTCTTCTTTGAGCTACAATAGTTCTGTGAATGATGATTTTAAGCTGGTGTTTTCATAAGTAGGTCTCGGTATAAGCCTGTGATAGATGAAGATGATTCCCTTTTACAAGAGGACATGCTTTGAAGGCATATGCTCTTTCTTAAAGATTTTCCACATGTAAATAATCTTTATGATACTCTCAAAGATAATAGTCTTAGTTTCTAGTGATCATTTGGCAAATTAGAGATGCATGTGCTTTGTTGGCTTTTCTTAATGGAGATCATCAAGCTAAGTGCTCTCCATGTGATTTGATGCAAAATTTTAGTTAGTCTTATTCTTTTGGGTAATTTACCAGAAAGAATTTACCGATTGACACCTCTCTATTTGAATGAACAATTATGCTACTCATTTTGATAAATGATTTGGTTTTCATTGCAGAATACATAATCCAATTCTTTTTCTTAAATAGGCTCGGTCTAAGTCAACAAAACCACTCTTCCTCCTCCTCCTCCTCTACCTTTCCCTTCTCCTCTCTCCTCTTCCCCCTCTTTATCCCTCTCTCCCTCCGCAATACAATCTTCTTCTTATCCTCCTTGTATTGCTAGCTTTTTCTCATTATTTACAAGTCGAAGAACTCGAATAAGATGATCCATTACTTTTGATACATAGACCATATGATTCCAAATGATGGTATCAAGATAATATCACTTGCTCTCTTGCCTTTCATCTCTTTTGTCGATTTACTTGTCACATATTTTTTAGAGACAAACACATTTCTAAGATTGTGTTTTTGTCTATCAATACTTTGTAATAACAAAAATTAAGTGGTAAATCGTTGACACCATATCTCATCAATTTTTTGTTTCTTATAAATTCTCTTTATCATGTTAACAGTTTCAGAATGATTATATATAAATCCAATAACAAAGATCATCTTTTCTAAGGTATTCTGTCTCCAATCTTTTCAATATCCTCGTTACAATGTGTAATGAATGAAGTCTAATACAAGTGTAACCTTTTTACTCAGAGTAATTACCTAAAAAAATAAAAAAAAAAATTGATAAGTGTTTAAAAATATAAAATAATATAATTAAAATTTCAAATGGAAAAATTAAACAACCTATTATTTGAACCATATTTTGCTTTCCAATTTCATCAACCAAGTAATTCAAGTATTTTTTTTCTCTAGGCTTCATAAGAAGGGATACATTAATTAACTTAGCAAACATAGATCCACAATTAACCAAAAATATAGTTATACTTATTTGTCTTCTATCGGTTCATGCATATGATATAATAGAACAATCATATTTTACCATGTATCCTTATGATCCTTCATCAAATTATTTATATAATCTAACTCATTTGTCAAATATGGAAGTATGCAAGTTAGTAATTTTTACTTTTCTTGATATGTGCAAGCTAGTAATTTTTACTTTTCTTAAGATGTGTAAGCTAGCAATTCTTTTTCTCCCTTTGTCACCGTAAAAAGAAGAGAAGGATATAATTGTGCGATTCTTTTCCCTTTACATCAATATTTCATTCATCATATGAAAGATATCAAAGATAAGTTTGATTTGATGATGGGTTATATATGTTATAAACACAAAGGAGTTATATGAAATAAATAAATTTTAAATTGTGAATACCGAAAATCAAGAGAAAAATTATGATTCATTTGGATAAATCTCTTCTATAGTAAATAGCAAAAGGAGTCATAGGAGATCAAATAATAAATCTCAAATATCATAATTCATATGGATAAATATTCTCATTAATAAAAAAAATCATATGAGAATAAATAGTAAAAGTTCTCGATTCATACATTTGAATAAATATTATTTAATGAAGAGCGAGTTTGAACATGTTTTGATATATCTTAAATGATTAGCTCCTTATAATGTGCATCTACATGCTTTCATTTCTTGGATAAGGATTCTTTGGAAGTAGATATATCCAAGTTACTTTGAAGAGAAGAAATCAAATTATAAAATTTAAAATTATTTTCTTAGTTCAAGAGATTCAAAAATAGATTCATCAATAACTAAGGGTCTCTTATTGAAAAACTTGATAAGCTTGCACATCATTTAAAACTCGAGAAAAATGCATTCCTCTTTTAGTTTCAATTTATATGATTAATTTCATACAAGCATGCCCTGGCCTTTTATATCAAAGTCATGCATCATCGTTTAAAATCGAAAAATAAGTTTTATCATAAAAATCATCAAGATCAATAGTATAATCATTAATAAACCATCTTCAATCAAAAGATTTGTTATCAATAATTCTAATTCTAATCATCTTTCTTTTATTATTATTGTTTTAGCTAGTGAGCTTTGTGAAGTGTTTTAGATCTCCGGTCATATGCTTTAAGCATTTACTATCAAGATTTTATCTTTTGCTCCTTACTTTCGATTATAGACATATTTACAAGAAATATGGGTTTGCTTTAGGTACATATTTAACTTTTGGTCCCTCATGGTCAGATATATCTATCTTATCTTTTGGCATTAAGTCATTTATAGTTCATTTAGGAACCCAAACTAATTTAAGTAATCTATAATTTTTAAATAAATATTTATAAGTATAATGACCATATCTACCATAAAAATTATATTTAACTTTAGGGGAAACATATAATGTAGCTCCTTTAATAAAAGCAGTTGACTTTTGTTGAGTGTTACTTATAAAGCTGACTCCTTCCTTTCTACATACATGACCTCAATTAGCAAGAATCATATTTAATGATTTGTTATCAATTTTAAATTTTTTAATATTTGTTATAATAATAAAAAAATTATATGAATCTAATTCTCCACATTTAGTGCAAGGAGTTAACATGCAATTATCATATTCATTTTTTAATTAATCAAATTTACTAAAGAGAGAAACATATTTATTTTTTAGCAATTTATATTTCTTATGAAGTAATTTAAGTTCGTCATACAAATCATGAAATGTATCAAGTGATTCATTATAAAGTAAAGAAGTTTCAATTGAGTCACATACCTCATTGCTGAAAGCCGTAGTTTGCCACTTTGTTTTTAATAGTTTGCTCTTCATCTTCTAATGCACTTGATTCATCCCAAATTGCCTTGAATGTTTTTTCTTCTTTTGCGTTGGCAGCTTCTTCTTCAGTTGTGGGCACTCATTTTTAAAGTATCCCAGATTCTTATATTCATGACAAATAATTATGTCCTTTTTAAGTTTATTTTTAGATTCTTGCTTTGTAGAATTAGTTTTGTTCTTTTTCATGAACTTTTTAATTTTTCTTGTCAAAAGTTTTATGTCATCATCATCACTTGAGCTTTCGCTCGAGTAGTCTTCTTTGGTTCTAAGTACAATATCTTTCCTATTCTTTCGAGGTTGTTCTCATATTTGTCATGTATCTTACAAGTCATTTCAAATATCATTAATGATCCTATAGTTCTTCAAGAGGAAAATTGTTCAAGTCCTTAGCTTCTTAAACTATAATTACTTTGGATCCCAACTTTTTGAAAGGGGTCTTAGAATTTTGTTAACAAGTTCAAGATTAGTAAAACATTTATCAAGAACTTTTAAACTATTGATAACATCCGTAAAACGGGTGCACATATCACCAATAGTTTCACTTGGCTTCATTCAAAATAATTCAAAACTATATACCAAAAGATTAGTCTTATTTTCTTTAACTCTACTTGTGCCTTCATGAGTAACTTAAGTATGTGCCAAATATCATGTGTAGTTTTACAAATCGAAATACGATTAAACTTATTTTTGCCCAAAGCATAAAATAAAGCATTCATAGCTTTAGTATTTAACGAAAATATTTTCTTTTTAAAATCATTCTATTCATTCATTGATTTCGAAGGTTTTTAAAAGTCAAATTAAATGACATTCCATAAATTAAAATCCATAGAAAGCAAGAAAATTTTTATTCGTATTTTTCAATTATATAGTCCATCCCATTGAACATAGGAGGATGAATGATAGAGTGACCCTCTTGATTGTCGAAAAATATCATTTAATCTCTCTTGGGTGTTAAACTAATTGAGAGAACTTGAATTTAACATCAATTGTTTGGACTATAAAGGCACTAAGAGGGGGTTAAATTAATGCTTTCAAAAAATTATGATTTGAAAACTTTCGTTCGATCAAACCCGTATCGAAAATGCATTTGACTTGGAATATGAGTAAAAGTAGTGAGTAACTAAATTAGTTAGTAATTATAAGAAAAAGCATAAACAGAAATGCAAACCAGATTTATAGTGGTTCGGTCGTCCTAACCTTTGTCCACTCCTGATTCCTCTTCTCTCGAGATCACCGGCTTTCACTATCGGTCTTCTTTTCAACAGACGAAGATCAACTATCCTTGCTATAACCCTTTCTCCTTTTTATAGGCTCAATAGAAAACCTTTATAACCATTTTTTTATAAAGAGACTTCACTCTTCCCATAGAAAGACTTCTAAACCCTAGGAGGAAAAGACTCAATACTTTAATAGAGATTATACACTTTTTTTCTCGAGAATTTTTTCCCCTTTTTACTCGTTTTCTTATTATCCCGAGCAAGAATGAGTGAGATATTTATAGGCCTCAAATGGCTTCAAAAATAGAGACAAAAATTTAAATCCTCGGATTTTCGGGGTACCGACGGTACCACCGCTTGCCACCTTGTGCACTAGCGGTACCACCGCCTAGTCTGGGTGGTACCACCGATAACCTTGGCAGTACCGCCGCCAAGTTTTTCGAAAATATATATTTCATACTTTCTAGCTCACCGGCGGTTCCACCACTTAGCCTAGCGGTGCCACCGCTTGGCCCAACTTTAAGTCACTGAATTAGCCTTCCAATAGGCTCAATTCAACCCTGATTCAGGCTCAATGGGCCCCTAATCAAGTTGTCATAGTTACACCTAAAACTAACTCAATTAAGGCTTAGACTACTTTGATGAAGACATAAACGATTACAAACATGAAGCCTATGTTGTTTGGTACTTCGTTTGAACCTTCAGTGCATCATCCTCTCTTTCGATGTATTACTCGATCCATCGGTATGTTGACCTCCTGCAATATCTGATCTTCTTGGCTCAATGTCCGATCCTTTTGGCCAAATACTCTAACTCATTGCACGAAGTCTATCTTTCGGTACATCGACTAATCCTCCGACATGATCCATTCGAGTCCAACGTATGATTCTTCTGATTCAATCGATTTATTTTTTCATGATTGAAGTTAGTCCTACGTCATTCATTCAAATGATTATTAAATCATAGCTTTATTAATTAATTTTATCATGGGATATAACGCAATGATGTTATGATCCTTTGGGTCCTTTAAATAATTGTACTTGTAAGTGTTGAATCTCGGATTTTGATGATAAAATCAATTGATGGGTTAATTGATCTAATCCATATTATTGAGTTAAGTATGCAGGATTAACTACGATAACTAGAAAACATAAAGCAAGAATACCGGAGTCAAGTTCGATGGACGTTTAAGAGTCCAAAGAATCGTCGGAGATGCTGCTGGAACCAACCGAGAAGAAATCGGGAACTTGTCAGAATTTTCGGAAGTTCGTCGAAGAGATCATTGGAGGTTCGCGGAGATCACCGAGAAGGCTCGGCTACCCATTGAAGTAGTCACAAGATCAAGAGCCTGCTGGGAGTCCGTCAGAAGAAATCTGAGGGCATATCGGAAGTCCGCCGGAAGTTCGTCGGAAAGCTCGCCGGAACAAGACTCGACGTTCGCGGTTGAAAACTTACTTGGGATGTTTTTAATTACGTAGTTCACATGTAATTAGTATTATGATTAAAAGATAATCTTATACCCTGCTTAGGGGCGAATTGGGCCCAGAATTAGACTTGGTTTGGGCTAGACTTAAAGCCCAACCAGTAAACCGAAGTGTCTGGCGGTGGCACCGACAGACTGGGCGGTGGCACCGCCCAGCACCCAAGAGCCAAGCGGTGGCACCGCCAGTACACTGTCAGTGTCAGACACTGATAGGCGGTGGTACCGCCACTAACAGGCGATGTCACCGCCAGCATCGGGAACCAAAGAGAATTCAAATTTTAGGAGCTCAAATTTGAATCCTCTTGAGGCCTATAAATACCCCTCAATTCTCAACTGAGATTACAACTTTTTGAGAAGCAATAAATTGAGAAAAAGGTCTTAGAAAAGTCTTAGCAAGTCTTGTTTTCAATTTGTTAGAGTGTTCACCTCCTTTTTTCTTGCTGAAAATTTGTAAGAGTATGAACCGCTTGTAAAAGGTTGTAAGAGGGGTATTTGTCCTTCCCCTTCAAGAGATTTGCTAGTGGAAGGTGGGATCCTCATCGACGAGGGGCCTCGCAAGTGGATGTAGGTCATTTGACCAAGCCACTTTAAAATTGGCATGATCTCTGGTTTGTATTTTCTTATTGCTATTTACATTACTGCAAACCTTCTTACGTGCTTTATTTCCTCATTACTTTTGCTGCACACCTTTACGAACACGCGTTCAAGTTAAGCTTTTCAAGTTCGATTTTTATCATATGAAAGATTTGTCGAAATCAACATTTTAATCCGCTATACTAATTCACCCCCCCCCCCCTCTAAGTGTCGCTCCGATCCTAACAATTGGTATCAGAGCAAGGCTCACTCTCATATTTGGTTTGATACCCAAGAGAGATGGCTTACTCCAGCATACATGAGGGTCATTCTATCACACATCCACCCATGTTTAATGGGTCGGATTATATTTATTGGAAGACTCGTATGAGGATCTTCCTTATTTTCATGGATTTCGAGCTTTGGACTATTGTCGAAAACAAATTTCAAAAATCTTCTCTTCCGATGAGTGAATGGAATGAATTGGAGAAGAAGGTTTTTGCTTTAAACGCAAAGGCTATGAATGCCTTGTTTTGTGCACTAGACAAAAATGAATTTAATCATGTTTCAATTTGTGATTCGGCTTTTGATATTTGGAGAACTTTTGATATTTAATCATGAAGGCACTAGCCGAGTGAAAGAGTCCAAAATCAACATCCTTGTGCACTCTTACAAACTTTTCCGAATGAAACCGAGTCCATCGGAGACATGTACACCCGTTTCACGGATGTCATCAATGGACTCAAAGCTCTTGGTAAAGATTTTACTAACTTTGAACTAGTAACTAAAATCTTAAGATCCCTCCCTAAAAGTTGGGATCCAAAAGTTACGGTCATTCAAGAGGCCAAATACCTTAAAACATTCCTTCTTGAAGAACTTATTGGGTCTCTAATGACCTACGAAATGACATGTCAAGCTCATGACGAGCTTGGGAACCCCCTTCCAAAGAACAGGAAGGATATGACACTCACATCATAAGAAGATCACTTGAAAGGAACATCAAGTGATGAGGACAGTGACAATGACATTGCACTTTTGACTCAAAAATTTAAAAAAATTTTAAGAAAGAATAAATTTAAAAATAATACAAAAAATAAATTTGAACACAAGAAGGACCAAGTTATCTGCTATGAGTGCAAAAAACCAGGACACTACAAGAACGATTGTCCCCAAGCCAAAAATAGAACATCAAAGAAGAAGACGCTCAAGGCAACGTGGGATGATTCAAGCGCGTCCGAAGAAGAGGATTCCAACACCGAGCAAGTTGCTCATTACGCCCTAATGGCCATTGGAGAAGAGGTAACGGATTTAATTGATGCAGATTTACCATATCATGAATTATTAAATGCCTTCTATGAGTTATTTGATGAATGTAAGACAATTAGTAGAAAATACAAATTGCTAAAAAAGGAGCATGGTAGTCTCACTTGTAATTTTGATAAATTAAAGACTGAATATCATGATAGTTTAGCTCCATGTATAAAATGTCATGATCGAGAAACTCTCCAAAAGGAGAACTTGCTACTTAAGGACACCTTGAAGAAATTCGAGGTTGGTAGCAAGTCTTTGAACATGATCCTTACAAATAAGGGTCACGTTCCTAAAAAAAGTGGAATCGGATTTGTAAGATGTCCTCGCCAAAATCCAACCATCTTCATTAAACGCCTTGTCTTACATGTTCGGCACCAAAGCAATTGCAACTTTTGTTGCAAATATGGACATAAAACTTATAAATGTCCATTCAAGAAAATTAGTCCGAACAAACTAATTTGGGTTCCTAAAGGAATTATGATCAATTCTATGCAATATGATGAACAAGTCATATCAGTTTTTAAGGCACCCAAAAGAAAATGGGTACCTAAAAATAATCCCTTCTTGTAGAAACAAACACCATCACAAGCTAGGAGCAAGAGATTGTATCTCGATAGTGGATGCTCAAGACATATGATTGGAGATCCATCTCATTTCTCTATGCTCACTAGCAAAGAAGAAGGGTATGTCACCTTCGGAGACAACAACCAAGGCAAAATCATTGGCAAGGGAACAAATTAAAATTTTCTATTGATGATGTCTTACTAGTTGATGGATTGAAACATAATCTCTTGAGTGTTAGTCAATTATACGATAAAGGTTATATCGTTAGATTTGAATCAAATGTGTGTATTATTAAAAAACCAAACCATAACATAACTATGATTGCATTAAAACAAAATAATGTCTACACCATTAACCTTGATGAACTAAGTAATTAAATGTGCTTCTCCGCTTTAAATGATGATGCCTGGCTTTGGCATAGGAGACTAGGCCATGCAAGCATGAAACTAATATCTAAGATCTCATCTAGAGAATTAGTACGAGGAATTCCAAATATGAAGTTTATTAAGGACAAAGTATGCGATGCATGTCAACTAGGTAAACAAATAAAAACTAGTTTCAAACTAAAATTTCAAATTAGCACCACTAGACCATTACAATTGATTCATTTGGACTTATTTGGACCAATTGACACGATAAGTCTAGGAGGAAGCAAATATGCGTTTGTAATTGTGGATGACTATACTAGATACACTTGGACCTATTTCTTAGCTAACAAAAGTGATTATTTCAAGTGGTTCTCTAAATTTTGTAAACTCACTCAAAACGAAAAAGACTTCATGATTTCATCAATTCGGAGTGATCACGGTGGCAAATTTCAAAACTGTGACTTTTAAATTTTTTGTGAAGTTAATGGATACAATCACAACTTCTCCACTCCAAGAAATCCTCAACAAAATGGAGTAGTTGAAAGAAAAAATAGAAACCTACAAGAAATGGCAAGAACGATGTTAAATGAACATAGTCTACCCAAGTATTTTTGGGCCGAAGCCGTGAATACGGCTTGCTACATCATGATTAAAGTTCTAATAAGATCGTCCCTATCAAAAACTCCCTATGAATTATGGAATAACAAAAAACCAAATGTTTCCTATTTTAAAGTTTTCGATTGTAAATGCTTTATTTTGATTGAAAGGAATGCCTTAGGAAAATTTGATGCTAAATCCGATGAAAGAATCTTACTTGGTTACTCTTCCGTCTCTAAGGCTTTTCGGGTTTTTAACAAAAGAACCTTAGTAATAGAAGAGTCTATTCATGTAGTTTTTAATGAAATTTCTGATTTAAAGAAAAATGATGTTGATGATGATCTTGGTTTTGATAATTTGAATTTAAATGAACCCCCTCCTCAAAATAACAACTTGGATGCACCTTCTTCCGAAATTTCCTTACCCAAGGAATGGAAGTATATAGATGCTCATCCAAAGAAGCTAATTATAGAAGATACATCAAAAGAGATTCAAACTCGTTCCTCTTTCAAGAATTTTTGTACTAACACCGCCTTCCTTTCTCAAATCAAACCTAAATGCATTGACGAGGCCTTAAAAGATGATTTTTGGGTTATTGCAATGCAAGAGGAATTGAATCAATTTGAGAGGAATAAGGTATGGAAGCTTGTTCCTAGACCTAGTGACCATTTAGTCATTGGTACTAAATGGGTCTTTAGAAACAAGCAAGACGAAAATGGTATCGTGGTTAGAAACAAGGCTAGATTGGTGGCCAAAGGTTTCAACCAAGAAGAAGGTATCGACTACGAAGAAACCTTCGCTCCTGTGGTAAGATTAGAAGCCATTAGGATGCTCCTTACCTATGCTAGTAGTAATAATTTTAAACTGTTTCAAATGGATGTCAAAAGTGCCTTCTTGAATGGTTGTATTTCCGAAAAAGTATATGTCGAACAACCTCCTGGATTTGAAAATTCTCTTCTTCCTAATCATGTATTCAAATTGACTAAGGCTCTCTAAGGCTTGAAACAAGCTCCTAGAGCTTGGTATTAAAGGTTTAGTTCCTTTCTTATTTTAAATAATTTTACCAAAGGCAAGGTTGATACTACATTGTTTATCAAATATTTTGAAAATAATTTTCTTATTGTGTAAATTTATGTTGACGATATTATTTTTGGCTCTTCGGATGAATCACTATGTGAATCATTTGCTAAATGTATGAGTCATGAATTTGAAATGAGTTTAATGGGTGAATTAACTTTCTTTTTAAGATTACAAATCAAACAACTTAGTGATGGTATATTTCTTAACCAATCTAAATATACATTAGAATTGTTAAAACGATTTAACATGGATAATTCAAAAGCAATAAACACCCCTATGAGTACTTCGACTAAGTTAGATATGGATGAAAATAGTGAAAATTTCGATCAAAAAATATATAGGGGAATGATAGGTAGTCTACTCTACCTCACCGCGACTAGACCGAATATTATGTTTAGTGTAGGACTTTGCGCTAGGTTTCAATCTAATCCTAAATTATCTCATCTTAAGAGTGTTAAAAGAATATTTATGTATCTTAAAGGAACTCCAAATTTAGGATTGTGGTATCCAAAATCTAAAAAATTCGATTTAATAGCTTATGCAGATGCCGATTTTGGCAGATGCAGGATAGATAGAAAAAGTACATCCGGAACATGCCAATTTTTAGGACATGCACTTGTTTCTTGGACTTCCAAGAAACAAAATTCAGTTGCACTATCTACGGCGGAAGCCGAATACATTGCTGCAAGTGCATGCTGTGCACAAGTTGTTTGGATGAAAAATACATTAGAAGACTATGAAATTCACTTGAAAAACATTCCTACAAAATGTGATAATACAAATGCCATATGTCTTACTAAAAATCCAATTCAGCACTCTAGAACTAAGCACATCGACGTTAGGCATCATTTCATACGCGATCATGTCCTTGACAATAATGTTGTTCTAGAATTCATTGACACAAAGCATCAATTAGCAGATATATTTACAAAAGCTTTGAATGAAGACCAATTTGAATTCATTAGAAGGGAATTAGGTATGTTAAATTGTCCCTAAGAATAAACTTGTTTGAATGAATTTTCCGGAAAGTTTTTCATCCTCTCTCCGTTCCTCGGTGGATTTGATCCTTCTCTTTCGATTCTAAATGACATGTTAAATTACCTTATCCTATCTTGAGTCAAACACCGCTCCCATCTGATCAAGATTAATGATTTTATGATATTTTTTGAATCTCGAAATTGATTTTGATGGCTTGATTATGAGTTTCAAGTTAACGATTTGATTTGAATGAATTTTATCTAAATCATACTCTTATTGTTAGGATCGAGAGCACTAAGAGGGGGGGGGGGTGAATTAGTGCAGCGGAAATCTTTCGGCGATTAAAACCGAAAGCTGCGTTCGTTTGATAAAAACTATTTTGATGCAAAAGCCGATTCTAAGAATACTTATGATTAAGTGCAGTTTATGTCTAAACACAGTTTGCGTCTAAGTGCAGTTTGCGTCTAAATGCAGTTTGCGTCTAAATGCATATTGCGTCTAAGCGCAGTTTGCGTCTAAGATCAGATTGCGTCTAAGCGCAGTGCAGTTTGCGTCTAAACACAGTTTTACGTCTAAACACAGTTTTACGTCTAAACGTAGTTTTACGTCTAAACGCAGTTTGCGTCTAAACGCAGTTTTACGTCTAAACGTAGTTTTACATCTAAACGCAGTTTGCGTCTAAACGCAGTTTTACGTCTAAACGTAGTTTTACGTTTAAAAGTAGTTTACGTCTAAAACACAGTTTTAAAGGGATCTGAACTTAGAAACTTCGTTCGTAAAAGCGCAGAAGACAGTTTTGCAGAATCAAAACGTAAACGTAAACTGTAATGTATGAAAACACCGATTTACGTCTGAATGCAGATTCGGAAAGATCAGCACTTAGAAACTTGTTCGTAAAGGCGCAGAGAGCAGTAGCTATGTAGGAGGTTTGCAGTAATGATAAAGTGCTCAAAATAAACGCAAACCAGAGATTTAGAGTGGTTCGGTCAGTCTTGACCTACTCCACTTTTGGCTTCCTCCACCGACGAGGTCACCGACGTCAACTAGAAGCCTTCCTTCAATAGGCGAAGGCCAACTACCCTCTTACAGATTCACTCCTTTTGACGGGCTTAGGAGACAACCCTTACAGAAGTTTTCTCTCCTCTCTTTACAACTCAAACTTGAAGAATAGAAATAGGAGAACTAGCAGTTTTGAGCTCTAAGAAACACAGAAAGATAGCAAGATTTCGAGTGTGTGTTCTGTGCTTTCAGTGCTGAATGGGTGGGGTATTTATAGGCCCCAACCCAGTTCAAATTTGGAGCTCAAAACGATCAAATCCCGGAATTCCGGGATCAGGCAGTTGCACCTCCTGATTGGAGAGGTTGCACCACCTGGCAGAGCTCGAGGACTGAGCCCAGGCGGTGCCACCTCTTGACTGAGGCGGTTGCACCTCTCTGCCAGAGCTCGAAGACCGAGCTCAGGCGGTGCCACCTCTCTGTCAGGGAGGTTGCACCGCCCAGTCTAGCTCGAAGACTGAGCTCAGGCGGTGCCACCTCTTGACTGAGGCGGTTGCACCTCTCTGCCAGAGCTCGAAGACCGAGCTCAAGCGGTGCCACCTCTCTGTCAGGGAGGTTGCATCGCCCAGTCTAGCTCGAAGACTGAGCTCAGGCGGTGCCACCTCCTGGCTGGGGAGGTTGCACCGCCCAGTCTCGCTGGGAGGCTTAGCCCAGGCGGTGCCACCTCCTGGCCTAGGCGGTTGCACCTCCTGGTGCAATCAGGGTCCGAATGGTTAGCTCCATTCGGCCCAATTTCAGTCTTTCAGGGGCCCAATTGCCCCAAGATTAAGCTAATGGGATCACCTCCCATTTTCCAACTTAATCAATGTGCTAACTACGATTAGATCTAAGACAATTTTTGCAGCTTTGCTTCGGTGCGTCAATCGCTTCTTCCGGCGAGTTTCCGGCGAACTTCCGTCGATCATCCGATGAACCCTCGGTGATGCTTCTGCGGACTTCCGGCAAACTCCTGGACTTTGCGACGATCCACTTGGCGAGTTCTGACGAGCTTCGCTTGGCAAGCTTCTGGACTTCTCAGATCTGTTCTCGCAGAACCTCCGACGACCGTCCGAACTTCCGTCGAACTCTCGAACTCCCAACGTGATCATGATCTTGACTCCGGCGCAACTCCTGCTGCTTGTCTAACTTTCATCGTAGTTAATCCTGCACACTTAAAACAAAAACTTCGATCGAGACAATTAATCCTAAGCAATTAACCAAGTTGTCCGGCATGTCATTGGTCCCTCGACGCTTCGTCCGATTCTTCGGTGCATCGTCCTTTCCTTCAGCCTATTGCCCAATCGGCCAGTTGACTCTGCAACTCCGATATCCTTGGCACAATACCCGCTCTTCTTGGCCCGATGCCCGAGTCCACGGCCCGAAGCCTTCTGTCGATACGTCGACCGATCCACCGGCCCGACGTCCAATCTTCTGACATGTTCCTCCAGCACAACATGATTTTTCTGCTTTAATTGTCTCATCCTGATCGAAGCACCCTGCGTCACTCAAAACGCAGATTAAATCATAAACATATATCAAGTATTTTCATCATCAAAATACGAGATTCAACAATCTCCCCCTTTTTGATGATGACAACTACTTGATGACGGAGTTAAACTTAACTCCCGGAGTTTAAACAAACTCCCCCTATCAATATGTCATATTGATAAAACCTTGAATTCAAACTGAATTCAAGTCATTGCAATATTCATCATGAATACTTGCAACACGTTATCATGAACTTATGCATAAACTTATGCATGTCATGTCATCAAATACTTATGCATGTCATGTCATCAAATACTTCTCCCCCTTTGTCATCAACAAAAAGGAGAAGTACCACAATCAAGTGTTTGTGATATTGGTTCAACTCATTGCATGAAAAACATAATATCAAGTTTTATCATCATGCAGTTTTGAAGCCGGAAAATTTAACAAATGTTACATCATGCTTAGAACATTCAAGCTATCAAGTTTTAGATATGCAAGTTTTACAGCATACAAGATAGTACTTTTATAACATGCAAGCTAGCAATGTTACAACATTTTAGAACTTGCAAGCTAGCAATTTAGAGATGTTCAAGAAGGCAACTCTTGCTTCTTGAAATATGCAAGTTGCAAGCTAGCAAATTTTTACGATATGCAAGTTTTGCTTCTTGAGATAGGCAAGATAGCACTTTT
This sequence comes from Musa acuminata AAA Group, assembly GCF_036884655.1. Taxonomy (NCBI): domain Eukaryota; kingdom Viridiplantae; phylum Streptophyta; class Magnoliopsida; order Zingiberales; family Musaceae; genus Musa; species Musa acuminata. The sequence continues at coordinate 9,702,684 of NC_088348.1, read as the reverse complement.
GCAATTTTTGTTTGGCAAGCTTGTGATGTTCAAGATAACAAGCTCTTTCTTCTCTTTTGAGAAGTGTCATTTTTGCTTTTTTCTTGAATTGTGCTAGCAATCTATCTCCCCCTTTGTCATTGTCAAAAAGAAGGGAAAAACTCTTTACATCAATTTCTAAATCACGACAAAGGTAAGTAATCATTCTTATTTGTGCATCATTATAGTTTCAATGCACAAATTCATTAACATTACATTTCATTTTTTTTTTTTATGCACGATACCGAAAAATCAATCATCATCATGAGCATATCAAACATGATATTCAAGCATTCATTATATATCGTTTTGGCAACATGATCATAGATATTCAAACGATGGTATCTAAATGTCAGAATTCATTACATCCTATTATGCATGATCATTGACTCCTCATTTGTATTTCATGCATTATTTCATTTCATCTCATAAGGAATATCAAGAAGAGTTATTGGATGATGAGATAAATATTTTATGAATACACGGAATATCATAAGTGTTTCATGTATTCATATTATCACCTGAAGCATATTATCATTTTTAAGATTCATAACATGAATAACGTTATTACTATCAAAATCAATTTCGAGATTCACACAATATCATTAATCTCGATAAGATGGGAAAAGCATTTTCTTTTTAAGTGATTCTTTTAACACATCATAAAAAACTCATTCATAATTCAAGTGATTTACAAGATATCATAAATGAATTTATCACTTGTATTTCATCAAAATCGAGAACTCTAGAGATAGAAAATGATTGAAGCATTTAACATGATTGAAGCATGATTCATATTTAAAGTGTATCTTATGTCGTAAATACGAATCAAGCATTTGTCAAATCTGAAATCATCCTCAAAATTACATTCAATGAATTCATGTATGACAAGCATAGATTTATTGAAAAATCAATAAGATAGAGGATTACATTTCAAGTGTTCATCAATTGTAGCATTTCATCATATGGTAAGATATCAATGCGTAAAACTGTGAAGCAAGATTTTGTTTGATATCTTGATACAGGGCATGATGTACACATTTCGAATATTTTAGCAAGTATAGCATTGCATCACATGGTAAGATATCAGCTCGTATGATGCAAATTTTTGTTTGATATCTTGGTACAGGGCATATAGCAATGATAGCAATCATATATTTCTTGGTGATGCAAGTATAGCCTTATCATAGCATCAGTGATAGCAATCAGTGATAGCAACCATATCATCGTTAGTAAACATTTCAGCATCAACCATATCAACATTAGTGATAGTAAACATATCAATTCATATATTTCTCCCCCTTTTTTTTTTAAGTGTTTCATCTTAAGTGATCGATTTCATGTTAGCATCCCTTTTCATTTAAGTCAAATGAAAACATGCATCAACGTTTAGGATCATAAAACCATCAATCACAAAAATCATCATGTATAACTTTAAAATCTCATGCATAAAATCATCAAATCATAGTATCAAAACTTTAATATTTTCATTGCAACATTAAGCAAGGTTTCATTGAACATCATTTTGAATGATTCTTATAAATGCCTAAAACTTCTTTAGTTTTAATTTATATGATTGACTTTATAATAGCATGCTCAAATCTTTATTCTTATGTCAAAATCATACATCATATTTAACAAACAAAGACAATGAAAAATATCAAGCCTTCCAGACAAAAGCCATGTATCGTCACTGAAAAACAATATGAAAATCATCAAAATATACATTCTTGCTTCTCAAGCACATAAATAAGATTTAATCTCACTAGGTGTACAATCATTAGATTTCTATCTTGCATTAACATAAGACATGCAATTTTCATTTTCATTTTCAAAATTACAAGCATGATCATATTTTTGCATTATTAAATTGTTAAAAATATAATTTTCAAGAAAATTTAAAGAAAAAGAAAAATGCATCATGAAAAACATCATGTAATTTCAAAGTAAATTAAAGGCATTTTGATTACCTCAGCGTCGAAAGGCGTAAAGGCGTAGTTTGCCACCTCGCCTTTGTTAATTTTCTCCTCGTCTTCAGAGGAGCTCGATTCATCCCAATTTTTGTTCTTCTTCTTGCGTTCAAAGCGAGTAGTTCCGTTCTTTTTACTTTTTAATTTTTGTTTCATTTGTTGTTTAAGTTCACCATCACTTGAGCTTATGCTCGAGTGGTCTTCAAATGTTCTATGTCCCAAATCCTTCCTGTTCTTTGGAAGGTGGTTCTCAAGTTCTTCACGTGCATTGCACGTCATTTCATATGTGATCAATGAACCAATTAGCTCTTCAAGTGGAAATTGGTTCAAGTTTTTCGACTCTTGAATAGCAGTTACTTTTGAATCCCAACTTTTAGAAAGTGAGCGCAAAACTTTGTTAACGAGTTCAAAATCTGAAAAGCTTTTACCAAGTGATTTTAAACCATTGACGACATCCGTAAAACGGGTGTACATGTCAACAACGGTTTCGCTTGGTTTCATATGAAAAAGCTCGAAATCATGCAGTAAAATATTAACTTTCGAGTCTTTGACTCTACTAGTTCCCTCGTGTGCGATTTCAAGAGTGCGCCAAATATCGAAAGCCGTTTCGCATAAAGAAACCCGATTGAACTCATTTTTGTCCAAAGCGCAAAATAAGGCATTCATAGCCTTTGCGTTTAAAGAAAAATACTTCTTTTCTAAATCCGATCATTCGTTCATCGGTTTAGAGGGAAGTTGAAAACCGTTTTCAACGATATTCCATAAATCCAGATTTAGAGAAATCAAGAAAACTCTCATTCGAGTTTTCCAATAAGTGTAGTCCAATCCGTTAAAGAACGGTGGACGAAAGACCGAAAAGCCCTCTTGAAGAGCCATTTCTCTCGGGTGTAAATCCGAAATGAGAAATACCCCGCTCTGATACCAATTGTTAGGATCGAGAGCACTAAGAGGGGGGGGGGGTGAATTAGTGCAGCGGAAATCTTTCAGCGATTAAAAACGAAAGTTGCGTTCATTTGATAAAAACTATTTTGATGCAAAAGCCGATTCTAAGAATACTTATGATTAAGTGTAGTTTATGTCTAAACACAGTTTGCGTCTAAGTGCAGTTTGCGTCTAAATGCAGTTTGCGTCTAAATGCAGATTGCGTCTAAGCGCAGTTTGCGTCTAAGATCAGATAGCGTCTAAGCGCAGTGTAGTTTGCGTCTAAATGTAGTTTTACGTCTAAACACAGTTTTACGTCTAAACGTAGTTTTACGTCTAAACACAGTTTGCGTCTAAACGCAGTTTTACGTCTAAACGTAGTTTTACGTCTAAACGCAGTTTGCGTCTAAACGCAGTTTTACGTCTAAACGTAGTTTTACGTTTAAAAGTAGTTTACGTCTAAAACACAGTTTTAAAGGGATCTGAACTTAGAAACTTCGTTCGTAAAAGCGCAGAAGACAGTTTTGCAGAATCAAAACGTAAACGTAAACTGTAATGTATGAAAACACCGATTTACGTCTGAATGCAGATTCGGAAAGATCAGCACTTAGAAACTTGTTCGTAAAGGCGCAGAGAGCAGTAGCTATGTAGGAGGTTTGCAGTAATGATAAAGTGCTCAAAATAAACGCAAACCAGAGATTTAGAGTGGTTCGGTCAGTCTTAACCTACTCCACTTTTGGCTTCCTCCACCGACGAGGTCACCGACGTCAATTAGAAGCCTTCCTTCAATAGGCGAAGGCCAACTACCCTCTTACAGATTCACTCCTTTTGACGGGCTTAGGAGACAACCCTTACAGAAGTTTTCTCTCCTCTCTTTACAACTCAAACTTGAAGAATAGAAAGAGGAGAACTAGCAGTTTTGAGCTCTAAGAAACACAGAAAGATAGCAAGATTTCGAGTGTGTGTTCTGTGCTTTCAGTGCTGAATGGGTGGGGTATTTATAGGCCCCAACCCAGTTCAAATTTGGAGCTCAAAACGATCAAATCCCGGAATTCCGGTATCAGGCGGTTGCACCTCCTGACTGGAGAGGTTGCACCGCCTGGCAGAGCTCGAGGACTGAGCCCAGGCGGTGCCACCTCTTGACTGAGGCGGTTGCACCTCTCTGCCAGAGCTCGAAGACCGAGCTCAGGCGGTGCCACCTCTTGACTGAGGCGGTTGCACCTCTCTACCAGAGCTCGAAGACCGAGCTCAAGCGGTGCCACCTCTTTGTCAGGGAGGTTGCACCGCCCAGTCTAGCTCGAAGACTGAGCTCAGGCGGTGCCACCTCCTGGCTGGGGAGGTTGCACCGCCCAGTCTCGCTGGGAGGCTTAGCCCAGGCGGTGCCACCTCCTGGCCTAGGCGATTGCACCTCCTGGTGCAATCAGGGTCCGAATGGCATTCGGCCCAATTTCAGTCTTTCAGGGGCCCAATTGCCCCAAGATTAAGCTAATGGGATCACCTCCCATTTTCCAACTTAATCAATGTGCTAACTACGATTAGATCTAAGACAATTTTTGCAGCTTTGCTTCGGTGCGTCAATCGCTTCTTCCGGCGAGTTTCCGGCGAACTTCCGTCGATCATCCGATGAACCCTCGGTGATGCTTCTGCGGACTTCCGGCAAACTCCTGGACTTTGCGACGATCCACTTGGCGAGTTCCGACGAGCTTCGCTTGGCAAGCTTCTGGACTTCTCGGATCTGTTCTCGTAGAACCTCCGACGATCGTCCGAACTTCCGTCGAACTCTCAAACTCCCAACGTGATCATGATCTTGACTCCGGCGCAACTCCTGCTGCTTGTCTAACTTTCATCGTAGTTAATCCTGCACACTTAAAACAAAAACTTCGATCGAGACAATTAATCCTAAGCAATTAACCAAGTTGTCCGGCATATCATTGGTCCCTCGACGCTTCGTCCGATTCTTCGGCGCATCGTCCTTTCCTGCAGCCTATTGCCCAATCGGCCAGTTGACTCTGCAACTCCGATATCCTTGGCTCAATACCCGCTCTTCTTGGCCCGATGCCCGAGTCCACGGCCCGAAGCCTTCTATCGATACGTCGACCGATCCACCGGCCCGACGTCTAATCTTCTGACATGTTCCTCCAGCACAACATGATTTTTCTGCTTTAATTGTCTCATCCTGATCGAAGCACCCTGCGTCACTCAAAACGCAGATTAAATCATAAACATATATCAAGTATTTTCATCATCAAAATACGAGATTCAACACTTATCTTACAAACCTGGAATCACAAATAATATCTTTTGGTATTCATGAATTGATTCTCACAATATGAAAGGATTGGTATTCATGATTTGAATTTGATTGAAATATTGCATGCTTAAATTAATCATTCTTCTATGTTTTAAAAAAAATCTCTTTCACTACCTTATGTGATGACCGAAAATTATTTTGATTTATGATAAATCTATGTATACCATTTTGAATCTCTCGAAAGTAATGCTAAGATTTTGATGAATTTGACGATTTGAATTTGAATGAGTTTGTATTTGAATTATGATCTTGACTTATTGGAGTTACTACTTGAAATTTTTTTTTAATCACAATCTCTTCTTTGTACACCTACAATTTTTGTTATTTATAAAAAGAAGAGATTTGATAAAATGGATGAATGCTGAATTTTCCTTTAAGATGAACTCTGCGTAAATATTTTATCATACTTAATTTTGAATGATAAATTTTGTATGATCAATGCTGAATTCCTGATGTTATAATCACAAATTGTGTGCTTCAAGTCTCATTCCCTTTTTGTTGATGGCAACGGGGGAGAAGTGATGACTAAGTGATGACTTATACCATTTCGATAGCATGACTTAATGAAAATATCTTATGTGCATCGAAAACATGACTTATATAAATTACAAGAGCTTGTATAATACAAATATCTTATATGCCTTGCAAAATCCTTGAGTATATCGCATGTTTTTAGATTGGTTGATCATATGAAATCATGCCTTACATTTATATCATGAAATTCATGTTGAAAATCTTTATCTCCTATCGTAGTAAAAATTGTCTCTTATCATTCGACTTGAAAATGATTTTCATAAATAGAAATACGAAGTTTCGTATTTATTTATGCTTGAATTCAATGGGATGGAATTCAAGTATTTTTATCTTCTCATAATATGGCATATAGATAGGGGGAGTTATGTTTAACTCCGTCATCAATTGATTGTCATCATCAAAAAGGGGGAGATTGTTGAATCTCGGATTTTGATGATAAAATCAATTGATGGGTTAATTGATCTAATTCATATTATTGAGTTAAGTGTGCAGGATTAACTACGATAACCAGAAAACATAAAGCAAGAATACCGGAGTCAAGTTCGATGGACGTTTAAGAGTCCAAAGAATCGTCGGAGATGCTGCCAGAACCAACCGAGAAGAAATCGGGAACTTGTCGGAATTTTTGGAAGTTCACCGAAGAGATCGTCGGAGGTTCGCGGAGATCACCGAGAAGGCTCGACTACTTGTTGAAGTAGTCACAAGATCGGGAGCATGTTGGGAGTCCGTCGAAAGAAATCCGAGGGCATATCGGAAGTCCGCCGGAAGTTCGTCAGAAAGCTCGCCGGAATAAGACTCGACGTTCGCGGTTGAAAACTTGCTTGGGATATTTTTAATTACGTAGTTCACATGTAATTCGGATTAGGATTAAAAGATAATCCCATATCCTGGTTAGGGGCCAATTGGGCCCAAAATTAGACTTGGTTTAGGATGAGATTACAACTTTTTTAGAAGCAATAGATTGAGAAAAAGGTCTTAGAAAAGTCTTAGCAAGTCTTGTTTTCAATTTGAGTCACATACCTTATTGCTGAAAGCCGAAGTTTGCCACTTTGTTTTTAATAGTTTGCTCTTCATCTTCTAATGCACTTGATTCGTCCCAAGTTGCCTTGAATGTTTTTTCTTCTTTTGCATTGGCAGCTTCTTCGGTTGTGGGCACTCATTTTTAAAGTATCCCAGATTCTTATATTCATGGCAAATAATTATGTCCTTTTTAAGTTTATTTTTAGATTCTTGCTTTGTAGAATTAGTTTTGTTCTTTTTCATGAACTTTTTAATTTTTCTTGTCAAAAGTTTTATGTCATCGTCGTTACTTGAGCTTTCGCTCGAGTAGTCTTCTTTGGTTCTAAGTACAATATCTTTCCTATTCTTTGGAGGTTGTTCTCATATTTGTCATGTATCTTACAAGTCATTTAAAATATCATTAATGATCCTATAGTTCTTCAAGAGGAAAATTGTTTAAGTCCTTAGCTTCTTAAACTATAATTACTTTGGATCCCAACTTTTTGAAAGGGGTCTTAGAATTTTGTTAACAAGTTCAAGATTAGTAAAACATTTATCAAGAGCTTTTAAACTATTGATAACATCCGTAAAACGGGTGTACATATCACCAATAGTTTCACTTGGCTTCATTCGAAATAATTCAAAACTATATACGAAAAGATTAGCCTTAGATTCTTTAACTCTACTTGTGCCTTCATGAGTAACTTAAGTATGCGTCAAATATCATGTGTAGTTTTACAAATCGAAATACGATTAAACTTATTTTTGCCCAAAGCATAAAATAAAGCATTCATAGCTTTAGTATTTAACGAAAATATTTTCTTTTTAAAATCATTCTATTCATTCATTGATTTCGAAGGTTTTTAAAAGTCAAATTAAACGACATTCCATAAATTAAAATCTATACAAAGCAAGAAAATTTTTATTCGTATTTTTAAATGTATATAGTCCATCCCATTGAACATAGGAGGATGAATGATAGAGTGACCCTCTTGATTGTCGAAAAATATCATTTAATCTCTCTTGGGTGTTAAAATAATTGAGAGAACTTGAATTTAACATCAATTGTTTAGACTGTAAAGGCACTAAGAGAGGGGGTTAAATTAATGCTTTCAAAAAATTATGATTTGAAAACTTTCGTCCGATCAAACCCGTATCAAAAATGCATTTGACTTGGAAGATGAGTAAAAGTAGTGAGTAACTAAATTAGTTAGTAATTATAAGAAAAATCATAAACAGAAATGCAAACCAGATTTATAGTGGTTCGGTCGTCCTAACCTATGTCCACTCCTGATTCCTCTTCTCTCGAGATCACCGGCTTTCACTATCGATCTTCTTTTCAACGGACGAAGATAACTATCCTTGCTATAACCCTTTCTCCTTTTTATAGGCTCAATAGAAAACCTTTATAACCTTTTTTTTTATAAAGAGACTTCACTCTTCCCATAGAAAGACTTCTAAACCCTAGGAGGAAGAGACTCAATACTTTAATAGAGATTATACACTTTTTTTCTCGAGAATTTTTTCCCCTTTTTACTCGTTTTCTTATTATCCCGAGCAAGAATGAGTGAGATATTTATAGGCCTCAAATGGCTTCAAAAATGAAGACAAAAATTTAAATCCTCGGATTTTCGGGGTACCGACGGTACCACCGCTTGCCACCTTGTGCACTAGCGGTACCACCGCCTAGTCTGGGTGGTTCCATCGATAACCTTGGCAGTACCGCCGCCAAGTTTTTCGAAAATATATATTTCATACTTTCTAGCTCACCGGCGGTTCCACCACTTAGCCTAGCGGTGCCACCGCTTGGCCCAACTTTAAGTCACTGAATTAGCCTTCCAATAGGCTCAATTCAACCCTGATTCAGGCTCAATGGGCCCCTAATCAAGTTGTCATAGTTACACCTAAAACTAACTCAATTAAGGCTTAGACTACTTTGATGAAGACATAAACGATTACAAACATGAAGCCTATGTTGTTTGGTACTTCGTTTGAACCTTCAGTGCATCATCCTCTCTTTCGATGTATTACTCGATCCATCGGTATGTTGACCTCCTGCAATATCTGATCTTCTTGGCTCAATGTCCGATCCTTTTGGCCAAATACTCTAACTCATTGCACGAAGTCTATCTTTCGGTACATCGACTAATCCTCCGACATGATCCATTCGAGTCCAACGTATGATTCTTCTGATTCAATCGATTTATTTTTTCATGATTGAAGTTAGTCCTACGTCATTCATTCAAATGATTATTAAATCATAGTTTTATTAATTAATTTTATCATGGGATATAACGCAATGATGTTATGATCCTTTGGGTCCTTTAAATAATTGTACTTGTAAGGACGTCTTTTTGAGTTTGTAAGTGATGATTCATCTGAGCTCCTCTCATCCTCCTAACCAAAAGCAATCCACAGCCACCGAGAGCCACCGACTCGACAACAACCCCCCTCACTCGTACCCAACAAGCTCCTCTTATCCTCCTCCTCTTGCTATGTTAATTTTAGTATTAATATATCATATGAATTTTGTAAATGATTGAATTTTTCATTGGCTCATCGCTACTTTCTAGTGTTTTGGATTGTCCCTAAGATCTTGAATCATAGCTACAATACTTTAGATGAATTATAAGTAATAAACTCAAAAAGATTCGTGTAAAGTATAATTATTTAGTTTGGATCCTAATGTCACATATGTTTGCGAAAAGACACTGAAATATGCAATAATTCGATCAAAATAATATCAAGTTATAAATTTTAAAAAAAAATGCATCGAATGTAAAAAAAAAAATCCTGCAAAGTTCAAAGTTGAGTTAGAGGTATACATGAATAATAGAAAGACCAAAAGATTGTATTATACTATTATTACCTACCTAAGCATGATGATGAGATCAAGTTTAAGAATTTGATAGTGTGGAAAAGTTAAATGCCAGTGATAAGAGAGCATCAGATAATAGAAGAGGAATGAGAGTTGTTAAGAAGCCAAAATTTTCAACAACAAAAAAAAGGACCAATGAATTTGTATATGTTTCAATAATCAAATAAATTAATGTAAAATTACAAGTATAAATAATGCTTGTAATAAGAAAGCAAGAGTTAGAACAAATCAATAAACTGTTCACTTTTTTTATCAAACAAATTAATGCAAAATATCTGATGCCAGATATTTGACAAGCATACTTTCTTATGGCACACCTCTTGTGATATCCGATGTAAGACCTAACTTAAAAATTGTTACTGATGATATCAAATGCTCCCATGTAGCTGCTACCAGTGATATTGAAGAGCAGCTCTTCTATCTTCAGGCCAGAGCAAGAGATACGCTCTGATCTTCTCCTTCCGAGCGGAGGTGATAACCATCGTGCGTTCTCCATTTCAACCCATCAAGAAGAGTGTCAACAGTCAGCCGAAGAGCGGAGGTGATATATGACACTATGGTTGTCTCATGCTTATGCTGTCAGGAACGAGGGGACCAGTGACCAACGGGCAGTCCCAATCTTGCAAGGAGGCTGACTGTGAAGCTTAAATTGGTTACGGAATGCTCCCATTTCCTACTGTTTAAGATGCCTGATTCGTGGCACTGTTAGGAACAAATCAGTACTAAGAGGGGGGGGGGGGGGGGGGGTGAATTAGTGCAGCGGTAAATTACGTCGGTTTCATAAAACTCTTTCGTACGTTAGAAATCGAACTCGGAAAGATAGCTTGAATTCTCGTTCGTATATGAAGTGAATGTAGTAGACAAGTAAAGATTCAGTTTGCAGTAATGTAAATTGTTTAAATATAGAAATGCAAACCAGAGAAGAACACACCAATTTTATAATGGTTCGATCGTCGTGACCTATATCCACTCCTCCGATTCCTCTTCCGTCGAGGCCATCGATATTCACCATCGATCTTCCTTTAATAGGCAAAGATCAACCTCCTTTTTACACCCCTCTTCTCCTTTAAAAGACTGACTGTGAAGTTTAAAATGGTTAAGGAATGCTCCCATTTCCTACTATTTAAGATGACTGATTCATGGCACCACTTACAAATCATACGGGAGGTAAAGAATACTGATCTAGTCGTTCAAAAATTTAATCTCCTTCTACTAATTTGAAAGAATTGACTAGAATGAGAATGGTTTTGTATAACCCAGGAACAACTTTAAAAGACCCAGAGTTAACATCTTTTTGTGTATAATGTGGAGTGAATTTGTTGAGGTGAAGTGAGGGCAAAGTAGATTTTTCTTTTCAGTATCTAATAAAACCAGTTAATGAAGACATGCCTGCAGAACCTAAAAGATGGAACATATTCTACCTCTCTTACGGTGCATCGTCAGCTTTTATTTGTTTTCTTGCTAGTTAAAATATGCTCACTCTTCTTCGACTCCTTAAACCTTTTTGTTTTCAGTTTGGTTTCTATCAAATCCTGCTTGGTCTTATCCAGTCACTGATCCATATTGACCCATTTATGCCATTACCTATAGCGACGATCTTCATGTTAGATGCTACAACAGGTCATTAAATTTAAGGTTCAGAAGGTTGGAATGATACCATCTTTTTCTCTATGCTGCACCACTTGGAAACATCGAATGCTAATTCACTGCTTTAGTTTTCTATAGCTTGACATATAAATTGTTGATTGAGAAATGCTTGCAGATATCTTGGCTCGAGCAGGACTCTTACGAAGTTCTTGTCCTAAAGCAGTATCACTTTTCGTTTCTCGACTAACGGAAGCAAATCAGTGGTCTTCTTAACTGGCAAAAGATAAGTATCAAATGATTGTGGGTAAATGTGTCATGAAAAAGTGACCAAGCAGGAAAAAAGATAGCAGTGGGGAGGACGGTCCTCCGACAACTTTCGACTGTGTGGTGCTCTGCACATGATTTAGAAAGAGAGGGATTGCTATCAAACAGTAAAAGGTATGTTTTGCCATCGATACAATGGCCACCAGCTCAGAGGAGATTTTGTGCAGTAGGAACATATAGTTAATTTGCAGTTTGAAGCCACCACCACCTTTTCGCTTAACCCTACTCTGACACACGCATGCCACTAATTGCTCATCGTTAAACCAGCCCTTGCAGTCCAACAACCATTACAGAAGATTGTGGAGCTGAAGCTTGGGTGCCAGGGAGACATGGGCAACTGCATGGAGAGATGTGCTACGAAGCAGCTGGAAGAAGATATGAAGCCAGCTGGAGGAGGAGATGGACGAGCCATCGAGGAAGGAAGTTGCAAGGTCAAGATCTTGTTGACGAGGAAGGAGCTGGAATGGCTGGTGCTTCATCTGAAGGAGAAAGGGGAACAGAGGCTGGAAGATGTGTTGTCGGAGATGCACCGAGAGATGGAGAAAGAGAGAGGAAAAGCTAAAGTGTGGAAACCTACGCTGGAGAGCATAGAGGAGAGCCCAGTCGTACAGAACGTTCGTGTGGTTGTGTGAATCTTCTTCTGCTTCCAACAGGATCCTCCTCCTCCTCCTCCTCCTGTGTTAGGGTTATGGTGTGTCTCTCTCGTTGACCCCATGCAAATAATTTGGAGGGTAAGTACAAAATAGAAACTTGTATGGGGTGAAGAGACTAATCTTCTCATTTTAATGTCCCTAATTAAGTACCACCTGTAAATCCTGAATCCTCCTACTGTACTTTCTGAAATGTTGACTATATATCGTTATGAACCGTAATATTCCTCTGAACACTACCAAGATTAAAACAGTATGTATTGCCACTGTTCCTCATTAGCAAATCAGAAAGAGGCAGATAATGTTCCTAAATATTTTTCATGTGGTTCCGTGATGCATGATACCAAACTTAACAGCCATTAAACTTAATCTTTTTTGTTTCTTTAAAGTCATCACTGTGTTCTCTCCTACGTAGAGGTTCTTTGTTTGGCTACTTGTTAAAACATCTCTTTCGCATTTTGCTCTACTGTTTTAACTGGATCTCTTTCGGAACTGATTCAAGAAGCTACTTGAGATTGAAACATGATAGATAGTAGGATCTCTTACTGTTTACCCTCGACCTTTGGCATAATTCGATCTCAAAATCCTACTATCAATAATTAGGGTGATTCATTATATTAATTATTTGATTCTACACCCTTTTTTTTATTGAGCTTTTCAACCCCCCCCCCCTGTCGTATACGTCAATTTTTTGCGCCATTCACGTCTGTTCATCCACCAAATATTCTTCTCGCTCGTGTGTTCCCCATAACTATGACTTTTAAGTTAGATTATTATATGATTTTAAAAAAAAAAAAAAGTAGATGACGATCTCATGCCTACACTATTTATTATAAACCAACACGATTCAATGATTCATGTGTGGATATGGATCCACGGCGGGGGAACTTTTTGGGTGCTTTATTAGTGTGTGTGTGCCCCCCATGTCACTACGCTTTAGTTGGGAGTGGTCGTGTGTCGTTCCGATTGCACTTTTTCTTTTGGAATGAAGCTTAACGATGATGGGAGAATAAGAAACCCCCATGCGTTGAAGCGTCAGGTTCATGAAATCGACTCGGTCCCAATTGAATTGAAGGTCTACGTCCAGGATGAGGAGTCGTAATTCTAGATTCAGGCAAGAGATTATTAATAATCATGCTCACCGAATTAATGTCCCAATTATCATATCGAATCAAGCAAGTCGGGATGAATAATATCGATTGTAATTGGCATGAGGAACGAACGAAGTAGAAAGAGATTATTCATTAATCCACCGAAAAAATTTGCTTTGGATTTTTCATGTCACCTTTATTTATTCTGCAATCAAAATTTTGAATTGAATTGATATATAGGGTTGCATGATGAACGACTGTTAATTTTAATTTAAGTAATGTAAACAGTGTAATTTTAGGTCGGATCATAGCAACCAAACATTTATTGTTCCTCTACCAAATTTCAAATTCAAAAAAGAAAAGGGCAATTTCATCACTGATAAAAAAAAAAAAAAAAAAAAAACTCACCAAATCCGAAAAAGAAAAAACAAAAAAAAGATGGTCTTTTCCATGGATTCTTGCAAGATTATTATTCCCCGCCGGGCTCATCAAAACAAATGAGATGAACGGTAGTCATTGTATCACAAAAATGTACATCACGGCACAAAGGTTCCAACACGACAATTACGACGCCACCGTCCAACAAGATATAATGGTAAGTTTCATGGACTTCGACCAAGTGATCCAAATGTACATTTCTTATTACCAAAGCTTACAGAACAGTTAATACACTTCCCAGTGCACTGTGGCTTTCGCCACATTAGGTAGGTTTACCGGTTGATGGGGATGACTAGGGAATCATCTACATATACATTAGCAACAGTCACACTAAATTATTTGTACCAATGAATTGCTGCACCCCTACAACGAACATCTGCATGAACAAAAACAACCACTAACACCACCAAATACATAATTCTCTACTCCTACTGCCCTTCTAACCCCAACCTACAGCTAGAAACCTGCAATTGCTTCAAACATGTAACAAAGATTGTTTTAAGGTGGGAAGTTGGATGTCCCCTAGCTTGGCACACCGGTGTTTTTAGTGCATTACCATCCCGAAGATGATCCAGCCACCATCCAGTTTGATAAGTACATGGCATCTGTCATCACACAGGAAATATTGTAGTCAACCTGAAAATATGGAGAGTTCAAAAAAAAGGATTACCATGATAGCAGTTTAATTGAGTTGTCGCATGTACATGACATGGGAAATACGTAGGTTGAATCTAGGTGATCCAACGCAGCATGCACGTGTAAGACTGCTGGAAAAGGAAAAGCTATCCTCGAGGCGGATATATACAGATCATTTGCGCAAGTTCTCATTTGAAAGTTGATAACAAAGACATGCTACTTGAGATGGGCAAGGGATGCTATCACAACAAAAGGGTTGCTACTTGAGATGCTACTTGAGATGGAGGCATGATATCCACGGTTGCTATGGTTATTATGAAGTTTTATCCAAGGTGTAAAAACTTGGCCAGTGCAGATATCAGTCAGTGGCCGGACCATCATGATTCTGGAACAAATCCGACGTATCAGTACTATTATGGGGTGATACTGTCTGAACTAAAAAGAGAGAGAAAAGAGGGAAGGAGGAGGAGAGAAAGAAGGAAGAGAACAGGTGAAAGAGGAGGAAAAGAAGGGGAAAGATGAGGAGGAAGATGAGATGAAGGGAGAGGCATACAGGAATCCCTTAAGAGGAGACAGTGGCCATGGAGGCAACATGACAGGGTGGAGGAAGAGGTGAAAATGGCTTAGGAGGGAGGAAGATGAAGAGAGAGAGAGAGAGAGACGAACAGCTGCCAAAAGCTATCAAAAAGTAAGACAAAAAGGATAGCTATTGGACAGTAGATCTACCATCCAGTGCATACGATTCCGACTAGGAAAATTGGACACCAGGCTTGGTATGATATTCTTACAGGGTGGTGAACCTAGTGTGAACCAGTACTGGATGAAAACTGTGGTCTGCATATTGATTAATAAATTCCAGCCCAAGTCCCAATCGGCTTGATTAGTTAAAAGGTTGGATACCACAGCAACCCAAAATATCATCCACAAACTGGAAAAGAGAGAACCAAATAGCATGTAACCAAGCTCGTTGACCTTTTATTACCCAAGGTGCTGTAACTATTCATTTCATCATGCCTCGTCATGAAACAATCTGCTGCATGGCATGATGTAACAAAAGCACAATGCCATGTAAGCCATTCTACTCCTAAGCACGACCTTTAACTCCAAGCATTACTCACAATACATGGAACAGTACCAGTTATGTCAAGTAATGTTATTTCCACAAAAGCGATTATCAATCTCATGAAACATCAAGAGCATAGAAAAGTTGCACAAAATTGCGCATAGATTAGTTAGGCAGATCATGGAATTGAATTTTGAGTGCCAGACCCATACCAGCATGTGTCCGGCACTTAACAGCATACTGGCACGTGGTATGTCCATATGTACCATGGTATCAAAAAAGCCCAAAAATTCAGGAAAAATAAAAACCCTTAATTTAGTGTTCTTTCTCACCTATTATTAACAAATATAATCAATATTGGTAACAATAAGGTGATTCTAATATAAAAACATATAAAATACCCAATTGAAACATATATTGGATAAGGCTCAAATGCATTATCCAAAGAATACATGTACATAAAGAGTTCTAAGTAACATATAATTATAATAAATTAGATGCAAAAGTAAAATATATACTGTTCCTACAACCAAAATGATCAACATGAATCAACAATTGGTAAATCAGGACACTCGACATTGATCAAACTATACATCAATAGGGTGTGACTGCAAGCCTCATGAATAAAACTGCCCTCAGGTAAACAATGTGACACTAATGCAATAACATGACAGCAATCTCACCACATAATCATGAACAACCCGTGTTGTCACAGACTGATTGTGCAGGTCCACAACATGTAAAACCTTGTACACAGCCATCCGTTTGCCTTTTAAGTATGTTCAAACCTTGTGGCGATTTCCTCGAACGTAGATTGAGGACATAAATACAAACGCAAGAGCAGAACCATGTCGTTACTTAGTTTTTTTCATATTGATCGATCAAGACTCATCTCACATGGTGTCAAGGTCGAAGGGAGCTTCAAGTCAGACACATTATATCTTAGTGGTGCAATTGACAGGGAAACAAGGAAGGGAGACTCAACTCAACTTGTAGCAATGAAGTTGGAACTAGAGAACCTTAGCACACGACGAGAGGCCGCAAAGGCAAGCACTCTTGAAGAAAATGCTCAAGTGCTAAAGTTGTCATAGGAGAATGCACTAAGATGCTATCACAACGAAATTGTGCTGGGGCAGAGGCACATGATCTAGACATTTACATAACCTTCAACAAAGTCGATGAAACTTCAAGAGCTATTGGGAGACGAATTAGCCCAAAGCTAAGCATCATTCATGGGTGGCTCGATGCTGTGGGAATGGATGAACATCGATGGGCAAAGGTCCTACAACGGGAAGGTTGCAGATCGCGTTTCCAATAAAAGATAAAAGGATTGCTGGGATGTCACCAAGCGATGACTCAAAGCAGAGGCCCGTTCAGGGCAAGGTGATACCCTACGTAGGAAGTCCTATGAGGGATTTAATCATCCGAGGGATGGTTGGTTGGAGATGTTAGGAGCTTCATTTCAGTGGGCAACACGACGAGAAAAGGCTATGGATGCAACAAGTGAATTTCATGGTATCATAGAGATGATCTTTCGTGTGTGAACCAAATTGACATCAAATGAAGTTGCAGACATCTACAAATGAATGGCAGTACCATAGAGGTGGATCTTTCTAGTACATGCCATGAAGTCCAATGAGGGATTTGATCATACAAAGGTATGATCAAAGATTATAAATGAACTTCTCTAGAGCTTACATTCGCTCGAGGGAGCCCAACACAGTCAGTGGACAAGTTTGAACAAACAAACATTGCTACCAGTGATGCCACAAAGAATAAAGGCATGCAAGTTAGCGTGAACCCTATAACAAGAAAACAAAGGCCGCGTAAAGGAGTTATAGTATGTGTTTTTATTGACCGGAGAGGAGATACTTAACAAACACAAAGGTGTTAACACAAATAGTCAAAAAGGTGTGAGGAAACAATGATAAGTACAAAGGGACTTGGCTACCCAAGATCAAGCGAAGAGATGAATGGGAGTGACATGATGTTGTAGTGGTGGATTCTACCAATTGCGAAGAAAAGGGATGCGGATGCAAAATGATGGATAGTAGGGTCGTGGACACGAGAGAGCTTCTTGATACCACAGAAATGGGACTTTCGAACTATTATGGATACTTTTCTCTCATCAAAAAGAGCATTATGGTTGAGAAAGGGGACCAATGCAGTAAATAATGCAATGATAACCTCCAAGAACAAAAGACAAGGTAGGACAATTGCTAGAGGGCTTTGCTAGGCCTTTGTCAAAAAGCTTTTTATCAAGTTAGCTGAAACTAGGGGACTTCAGATTAATGTGATGGTTTTCAACTAAAGGAGGAGTAGGTGGCACGCGATGTTGTATCCTTTACTGCTCAATGGAGTAGGCGACAGATGAAGTCAATACACCCCCAAAGGACGACTAGGTTTATCAAAGACTTGTTCCAATCTTGGTGAAATTTTGCTCTTTTTAAGGAAACACTTATTGCATTTCAAAAGTAAGAGGCAAAACGGAAGCAAAGTCAAATAGCCAATTTATGTAATAAGTGTATCTCGAGGAGGCAAGCCAAGTCAAGTAGCCAACTTATGCAAGAATTGTATCACGAGGAGGCAAGCCAAGTCAGATAACCTTGGTATCCTCAACTTTTAAAAGAATAACCAGAACCAAGTACCTCGTTATCCACCCAATAAAATGACATCAAAATGCATAGTTAATGTGAATCTACCTAGAGGCAAGGGCTAAGCAAAAGAGTGAATCGATGAGTAAAAATTTACAAAGAAGGACTCAAAATTCTTTGAGGTGATGCTCAGTAAGCTTCAATAAGCATCAATCCAGTTCAATTGGTGCAAGATATTCATGGGACTGTCATGCAAAAAGAAAAAGATCATTTTCCTTCCTCAAAAGGATCTATAGGTACCAACAAAAATTATCATAAATCCACCAACCCCATACTATAGTCAGAGTCAATGGTGAGTTCAGGCAATGTTGGCAAATCAAAGTTCAACTACTAGTAGTAGTATCAAGAGACCAACGGGGAGCTTCACAACCAAAGGAGATTTAAAGATGTAACTAGGAGGTGCAACATTCGCAAAGACTTCAACAAGAACGTTGAAGCAATAAGCACAATAGAATACAACGTACTTTCTCCCATGAACTGTTCGCACAAGCTTGTAAAGTGTGAAATCGTGTCTATGCAGTCGACTATCTTTTCGATATATTCATGCCTTAAACAACACATAAGGGGTTTATATCAGGATTGGCAACCCAATTTTAATTGGATCGTATAGCCTTTTTGGCATGTAGGTGGAATTCACGAGAGATCATCACTCTTGAACAAAACCTCCCAAAACAAGGCCTCAAGCTTGCAGTAGCGTCTAAGGTGGTAGGGCTCCAGGCTAATGTCTAGGGTTATGTTATCACTCGATCCTGCAACCAATGTCGCATAATCACTTTTGCACGAGGACTTTGCGGACAAGGGACTAGCCTTGGACCCTTTGTTGCACAATCATCCCCTACAAGCAAAGTGTGACCATTTCAGTTGTCAAATAAAATGTTTTGCTGAGCTATGCTTATATGAACTCGAGCTACGCTTCAACAGTATAATGGCGGTAGTTTGCTCCATGCTTTCCCATTTTAACTAACCTGGTAGCTTTTTTTTTTAACATGTCCTTAGTAGACCTTGTGAGGTTTTGGAGAGGTTAACCTTTTTACGAACGGGTATCACAAGGGTGTCACAGAGCTTAGGCAAAATAAGCTATGTTCATGATAGTGTGGTAGGAAGAACTTGGGGCAAGTACAATCATGCCAAGGATTTATTGGATAAAGTGTATTAAATTAAGAAAATCTAAGGTACGAAATCACAATGTCACATTAACAAAAAATTTCAAAATTCAAAACAATAAAATTTTACATCAAGGTCATTCATCATAATCAATATTATCGTCATTTTCACACAAATCATCTTCATTGAATTCATCATCTTCCTCTTGTCCTTCCTCTTCATCAAAACATGTTTCATTCTCTATGTCTTTAACAATAGCAGAAGTCGAGTTTGATGCTTTTGCACTCATTTTTCTCTTTGTCATCTGTCTTGTATATGTTTATAATTCTCCAGCACCTGAAGCTCTTGCCACATCTCCCCATGTCAATCTATCATCTTCAAATACAAGCTCGTCTTCGGCATCTTGCAAGTTAGCACCTATTTCTCCCACCAACAACTCATTTGAATCATCAATATCTTACAATGATATTGGATCGATTCTATTTTGCAAATCATGACGAGCCTTCAAAGCTTGATTATACTTTATGTAAACAAGATCGTGTAATCGTTGATGTCCAACCGATTTCTTCTTTTTGAGTGAATCTGTCATATCATATAATTTAAAAATATATTAATACATCTATCTAAATTAATTAATTAATTAAAACAAAATTATTTAGTGATCCTTACATGCTCAAAGACACTCCAGTTTCGCTCACAACCCGAAGCACTACATGTCAAACTAAGTATTTTGATAGCAAATTGCTGTAAGTTCGGGGTGGAATTTCCAAATAAACTCCACCATTCAGTTGTAAAATTTATGTTATTATTACAAATGAACTTTATATAAAAATGTCGAATGTCTTTTTAGAATTCCAATGGTCGTTCGATCCAAGACAACTACGTCACAAATAATCTTATCTTGCACCTCAAAACTTAGAACTAATCTTGCAACACACTGATATAATCCATCCAAAACTTCTGCATCAAACCCAACAGATTTAATCTTATAAAAGAATTCAGGGTTCAAATAATATCTTGCAGCATGTAAGGGACGATGAAATTGACAATTCCATCTTTCGTCAATGATTGTAAAAATTTTCTCATATTTTTCTTTATTTTCATTAAAAGACATTTTAATCGTCTTCTTTGCTATATCCATAGCCTCATAAATATATCTCGTTGCGGGTTTATTTTCATTATCCACCAACCGAAGAACTCGAACAAGAGAGCCCATTACCTTTAATATATAGACTACATGATTCCAAAAGGATGGCATTAAGATGATATCAGTAGCCCTCTTGTCTTTTGCTTTTTTCGCTCATTTGCTTGTCACCCGTTTCTTAGAGGTAAACATGTTTCTCAGATTATGTTTTTAACAATGCACGCTCTGTAATGTCAAGAATGAAGTAGCAAATTGGGTGACACCATATCTCACTAATTCTTTATTCCCTGTGAATTCTCTCATCATATTCAAAGCCTCAATATGATTATAAA
Source organism: Musa acuminata AAA Group (assembly GCF_036884655.1). Classification (NCBI taxonomy): domain Eukaryota; kingdom Viridiplantae; phylum Streptophyta; class Magnoliopsida; order Zingiberales; family Musaceae; genus Musa; species Musa acuminata. The sequence goes on along the minus strand of NC_088348.1, from coordinate 9,682,030 downwards.
GAAATCCAACAACACAAATTGCCCTTTCTAAGGTTTTCTTGATGTCTAAGATCTTTCCAATATCCTCCAACATTAAATCAATACAATGTGTCGGACATTGAGTCCAACATAAGTTTTGTATTTTTGTTCCAAGCAATTTACATGAGATAAAGGATAACAAAAATGATAAGACTTAACAGTTTAACACATTTAATTGAAGATAAAATAATTAAAAAATTCAAAAGATGAATATTACCAGCTAATACATAGTTGCTTCCATTGTCGATTATGATTTAAACAACATTTTGTTCTCCAATTTCTTCCATGAACTTGTCAAGTAAATCATATATCTTGTCTCCAGATTTTACAAAAGAAGCATCTAGTGACTTCACAAACATAGTCCATAAAGAACAGTTAACCATAAAATTAATTATACTCCTGCGCCTCCTGTCAGTCAAAACATCTGACATAATAGAACAACCATGTGTTGCCCATAATTCTTTATGACCCTTTAGTAAGTCATTTGTATAATTCAATTCTTTTTGCAACAATGGAACTCGCATCTCATAATAACTTGGTGATTTAATCCCGCACCATATCTTCCAATAGCTTCAATCATTTCCTTAAAACTGTCTAAACGAGTTGTATTAAGAGGAAGATCAGCCTGATAGAAGAAGCGAATAATGTGTTGAATTGTCTCTTATTTCTTTTTCACAAGCATCACTTATATTTGTTTGTCTAAATTTTGAGTCTTCTGCTTGCCCTTGTTGCTTCTGTGATCCTTGAAACATATATAGATCTATCGATCCTTTTTTACCCTTCTTAGTACTCATAACTTCTTTTCCTTTTTTGTCCTATACTTTTTTCCCACTTGGGTTAATACTCATAGAATAATCTTTTTCTTCATCCCTGAGATGTTCAACATTGTCTTCTGGTAAATTCCCGTAAGATTCATTCTTTTGCATCTAGTTTTCATTCATATAACTCGGCAACTCTTCTTTTACCTCAAGTGGACACTTTTTGCAAGCTGCTGCATTCTTGAAATTTCCTACTATATGTTGTTTTGCACGAAAAATACCACCTCTAGTAGTCTTATCGCAGAACATGCAAGTCACTGCATTAGGATCTTTCGGATCCTTTAGATAATAATACTTCCATACAGGATCTTTTTTTTATGCCATTGGAGACTCTATTGAGTTGCTCTATACACTTGTCATTTATCCTGAAACCTAACAATAATTTCAAATAAATAAAAATTAACAGTATTAAAATCAAAATAATATATTATTAATCTAATAAATATAAATATTATTACTAGTATACAGTTAACCGTATACTGTATACCGTTAACAGTATACTATCGAAAGAGAAGAGAAGAGTGTAAGGGAAGACCGAGGTGCTGACTAAGAAAAGCGGGAGCGGGAGCGACGACAGTGGCAGCGACAGTTGTAGCCGCGAGCAACAGCAGCGACAGTGGTAGCGGCAGCAACAAGCAGTCGAAGCGGGAGCGGCGAGTGGAGACAGTGGCAACGGTAGCAAGGAGCAGCGACCAGCGGCAGCGGGAGCGGCAGCAACGAGCAGCAGGAGCGGGAGCGGCGAGCGGAGACGGTGGCAACGGTAGCGGCGAGCAGCGGCATCGCCGAGCAACGATAGTGGCAGCGGCAGCGGTAGCAGCGAGCAACAAGAGCGACGATAGTGGCAGCGACAGCAGCGAGCAGCGGGAGAGGGAGCGGGAGCGGCAGCAACGAGCAACGATAGCGTGAACGGCAAGCAGGGTTAGGGTTGGGGAAGTCACGTTGATATCGGTGATTTAGTTAGTTCGCTTGAACCAACTAAAGCACCGAAGACCAAACCAGACCTAAAACGCTGGTTCGGTCGCCTGGTTTAACCCAGGCGCTCGCCCGAAGCGCCCGGCGCCTGGGCTAGGGCGAGCGCCCAGGCGACGCCTCTTTGAAGCGCGCCGCCTGGAAATAAAGCGAGGCACTTGGGCCTCGCCTCGCCTCGCCCGAGCACCTATTGAAATCACTGATCAAACCACTGATGCCCTTTATCAAGTCAATACAATAAGGCTACACATGGCGCCCAAAATAAATATTTCTAAACTCCATCAGGTTGGTCTTCTCAAAATTTGCCTCATTTTCTATCACCACCTACACAACATACTCTAATGTAATCTCCTTACTTTCTATGTTCATTGAACCTCTATATGGTTAGCATCATGAATCATTTTAAAAGCAACAACAAATAACTACCCTTTTGTTGCAATAAACAAGTTAATGGTGCTTATTTTGTTGTGGGTCCGAACCAAGTGCGTACATTATTGCAACACCATAGAGGTCCCACTCCTTTGAATGATTTAATCGTCTCTAATCTCTTGTACCTTCTTATTTAGATAGGTATTGTATCTCTCTTTTAGGGCGGATTGGCCTCCTAGATTGAGGATATCATACTATGATAGTAAGGGACTCATACACGTGTTGAAACTCTAACAAAGCATGAATGTCAGTTAGTTATAAAGTTAAGGTCACCTTCAACATCATTGTCACGACTCCCATACTAATCATAGGCATGAGGCTTTGTAGTATGCATGTCATATACTCGATCTTTTTCTCAATCGTAATATTTTTCGAGCGTCAAGTCTCCTCTAAAGGTCTTTCTCATCTCTTGAGGCAACTTCTTGCATTTTGCTACATCGAAAAATCTACCAACCACATACTCCATCATTCGGATTATTCCTTCACACCGACTGATATGGTCCTAATGTAAATACCATCAATAATGGTGCTACTCCAACCCTAATGCCGAACCGAAACATTTCTACTCTAGGACCATTTTCCATAATAAAAGTTCTGAACATATAAGATCCACAAATTCATACTCATACAAAAATTAGTGCCAGATTTGTAATGAGCTACACTTTTTGTATATCTATGCTAGATCCATGCAAATCTAGGCTAATCTGGATGCATGTAGCCTAAATTAGTGTAGATCCTCATGGAACTATCCTTAATGATTCACATGGATATGGCTTAAATCTACAATAATCTAGGGTTAATTTTTCTATATCTATCGGTAAATTGGCAAAGATCTAGGCTTAAGATATAACAATAATTATAAACCCAAACCTAATTGCATAAAGTTGACCTAGAGATTAGATTCAAATTTACATTGATTTGAAAGGAAATCAGATCGGATCTAGGGATTGAACCTTCTTCTTAAAGTAAAAAGCTCTCACAAATGTTCTTCAATCATTTTAAAAGGAAGTTAAGAAAAATTTTAGAGATATTTGTGAGTTTTCAAGATAATAGAGTGAATGGAAGTGTAAAAGTGTAAAGAGAAAATTATAGGAAAGAGATGCCTAGTTTAAAAGGTGCAAAATCCATATTTGGGCTAATCCATTGGTAAATACCTCCCAAACCAATTTGAGTAAATATCATTCAGACTATACCACTAGGATGTACCACCATATTTGATTCATTAAAGCAGATAATCTTCAATCATAAAGAATGGCACATCCACTGAAAATATATTATGGTAAATCCATCAATTGTGTGCCACAAGTTGCAATGATGCAAGCACTCGACCCTGTGTTGGTTGATCACACCATCCAAATCCCTTACATGGATAGCCCATCAAATTTGCTTGTCGTGATTTTGCAAGCATGTGGTAACATCAACTAAAGTCCATATTCATAGCTACACCAATGACCAATTACTATGTTATCCAATGGCATTACCAAGCAAGCTATGCAAGTCCATCCAATGGTATTCCTTCTGCTGAAAACATAGCCAACTGCTCAATTTGGGAAATCACCTCAGCAGCACATCTGGCTTGCTCCTAAGGAGATTTTGATTTTTTTTTTTCCAATGTTCAACCAAGGCAATCCTGCCAACTGGAATTTCCAAATAGAACAACATTTTTTTGTCTGCATAGCTGCCTCAAAGGATTCATAGTTTCCCTCATGCTTTCCCACCTTGACAATGCCACTTCACAGTGGTATAAGTGATAAGCCCATGCATATCGACAATCCAGCTAGGAGAAATCTTCATATGTGCTGACAACTAGACTCAGTCCATCTCACCTGATTAAATTCATGATTGCACAGTTATGTGGGTTCCTAACAAGAGACATTCAAATCTATCGTAAAGGCCCCACCATATGTCACACTCTCTTTTTACATCCCGTGACTTCTTGACTCAACATGAATGAATCTTGCCCTGTACAGATTTTTTGGTAAATAAGATCAGTTTTACAACAAATATATGCTGAAAAGGGACGCATTCAGGTTCTGTAACAGAAAAGGAGAAAGTATATGGACCAAGATAAATAAATGATGAACTGGTGCAAAAGATGACTCCAAAGAGCAGATGGAATACTGCAGCTCGAATCACATTTAAAAAATGAACACAAAATGGGAGAAGAGGAAAAAATAGGTCAAGAAACAGAAACAAGCAGAAAATGAGAGAGAGATCGACCAACAGACAGAAAAGGGCACAGATTTTTTTTCCTGAAATAGCTTGCAAACTGATTTAGACTCCAACTGTATAATCAATATAGCTTTGCTGTGAGTGACAAATGTCAGTATCTGATAGGGACACAAGCATTTTTACATGTCTATCCTTCATAGATGCTAGAGCACTTGATCACAATTATCAACAAGCCTGCTAAGCAGGCATTCCATCTATTCCAACTTATGAACTAATAATGTAAAAGACACCCTATGGGATCCATGATTTAAATTAGTTTTATATCATTATCAACTACTGATGGTGCAAAGATTAAATGCTAACTAAAACAAGAGAATGCCACCGCAAACTAGAGATATTGATCCACAAATTAATTTTTATTTCAAACAGGACCAGCTAAGGTCTGCCTAAAAATTGCCACTTCCCTCCACCCAAATAGACTCCCGACCTACATGATAAGTGCCAACTAACTACTAAAGTGAAATTGAGCTGTTGATATTGCCTCATGCATCTAACTATTTTTTTAAGCAAATGTAACTACCTTATAATATACAAGATTTGAACTAATGGCTAGAAAAAACTAAGCACCAAAAATATCATTCCTTCTTTAATAAATTAAATAAGATTCAACTATCAAATGGATTGTGGACTGGAAGCCAGATACATGCATGATTTTGAAATGGAAATGGTGTGGAAAATGTTCAACAACAAACATTTCTATATTAGCTCTCATGTAAAAATTTGGATGCATATCACTTGCATACAGGAATGACACTTAGCAGACTCCATTATATTATTCCAGTATCCAACATGACAATCAAGGTTTTAAATGGTCACCAGGCTGAAATGTACACCTGTATGTACCAGTCCAATCAAGTACTAGAATTGAATCATAAAACCAGTCCCAATTCATATGCAGTCATTTTTAACTTGTATTTAATCATTCAATAATATCAGACAGTACAGGTCCATATAGCATCTAAGACATTCAGTATATACTAACCCGATAGGTTATTGAAACTGGTAGCGACTGTCACTAAATCCAATGACAGAATAAGCTTTTTTTTTATGATTCTCAGGCTTCTTATGCACTTAAACTTCAATATTGTATATTTTCTTAACATTAGAATACAAGTACTTTTTTGTATTTTAATTATTATTCTTGTACATGTCCTTGTATCCAATTTGTCTCCTCGGCGAATCAGACACTTGGATATATGTATATATGAAATTCTCATGAACATGTACACGCATATGGTTAAGAGCAACATATAAAGTAACGACTACAATCTGGTTGTTGTATCTTAGGCAAAACTACAAATAATGCACAGTAAGAGGCATTTGACAGAGAGATACAACAACCTAGTCATATGTAGTCAACAGAAAACAATTATGATAGTTGAATTCAGAAATAATCAATCCCTACCTTTCCTAAATCAGTTCATGTTCTAGGCGAACGTGCAGCATCAGAACCATATGCAGAGGAGCTTTCACTATCTGAATCTGCACAAAAGTAAGTGCTTCATCTAACTCACTCCAGTCAGAAATAGTTGCTACATATTAATATTCTCAGAATGTAATAAGCTGTGAATGTCATTGAAAACAAAAGACAATGGAGCCCAGTACCACTTGATGATGATCCTGAATCACTACTAGAGCTGCTTGAACTACTAGATCTACTTGCATTTTCTCCCTTTTTTGCACCTTCAACTGGTGATGAAGAAGCTGCAAATTTCTCATTAACCGCTACATTTTCAAATAAGCTAATAAGCATCTGATGACGTATTGCAACCAAAAGAAACCTGGAGACACCTGTAGTTTACCTGTCTTGCTCTTCTCAAGTACTTCAGCAACAACTGCCTCTTGAATCTAGGACAAGGCCGATTGAGCTAAGAGTAAATGTATAGTTCCGAATGAAGATACTGACAAAAAACAAAAGCTACGATATGCCAAGTAATACCATTCCCTGCGCCATTTCCTGTGTGTTAAGTTCGGCCTCCTGCCTAGCTAGAATTGCAAGTTCAGCCTTCCTCTTGTTCTTACTCAAACTCTTTTTGTAATTCGTGACAAATCTATCCAGCTCCCACAGTGTCTCCACGTCGACACTATCTATATCCACTTCAATCTCATCATCATGCTGGTTAAGCGATGAATTCCTCTTCTTAATAATCTGCACAATGCTCTCCAGCTTCTCTGGAGGCAGCTTCTGCAGGTTATTACTCAGTTTTTGCTTCTCTTCGAAAGTCATATCCCTCTTATTCATATCCTTGGCTTTTGGCTTCTTCAAAGCAGGTGCGCGGCCTACGTGAGTCGGCTGGTTCACTGGCTTTGTCTTTGGCTCAACCACCACAGGATGCACGGTGGAGTCTGATCTCTCCAGCATTCTCATGTCAAGAGGTGGGGGCTTCTTGGGGGCTGGTGGATGGGAAAAAAAGGCGAACTCGGCCTCAATGGCAGGCCAATGCTCCTCAAATACCTGCAGAAGTTGCTCAGCCATGACATGGACATCCTGCCCCTTGGGGTTGTAAGTCATGGCATTGCAAAAGGTTAGCCTTACATCCTCGGCGAAATCTTGTGGGGACTTGTACCAGTTCTTGGCAAGCCGGGACTTCACAGTGCCAATATCCATTGGGTGCTTGATGATGTTATAGTAGTCATGCAGGCCAAGGGCCTTTGCGTCGACCGGCTTATTGAACACCCAGCCATACTTGTGCTTCATCAGCTTCGAGAGCAGCACAACACAACTCTTGAAGGCCTGCACATAGAGTTTCTTCTCAGCTGGATGGGCGCCACTGTAATCTGACAACTCCGAGGACTGCTTCTTTCCCCCAATGGCCTTTGATTTCTTATTTCCATGCGGGTCAGGTGGTGGGAACTTCTCCTTCCCAAGAACAAAATCGGAATTTTGATAGTATTGGTTGGCCTTGGGAGTCCGCTTCTCCTTCTCTACACCCTCGCTTAGGTTGTTCTCCATGGCAGAGACCGAGACACTCAGCTGGCGAGAGAACGGGCCAGCAGCGGCGGTCGTAGGGGTGGCCAGCTCCGGCGCCCTCTTGGCAGCTACTGGCGTGTTAGGATCAGTGGCAGAGAGCTGCGAATGAGTGTACCCAGCAGCAGGGGCGACAGCCGCCGAGGCGAGCTGGAGCTCATGGGCCTCAAGCCGCCGGGAGAGAGCGCGCACCTGCTCAAGCTCTGTGGCGAGCTTCCTGCGGAGCTCCTGCATCTCCTGGCGCGATCTGGACGCCAGGCTAATGGTGACGCTGCGGCCATGACCATTGGCAGCGAAAGCAGGGTCGGCCGGGGGACGATTCAAGCTGGAGGAGGCATCGTCCGAGGCAGCCGGGGGCGCCGGCGCCGGCTGGGAGTGCTGGCGGCGGGCGGAGTCGAGGTCGTTGTTTTCGGCCGCGGAAGGTGCAGGGGGCTGGGGATTAGAGGAGGGCTTGGGGGTCTTGTTAGAGGACTTGCGAGTGTACACCTTGCTGCTCTCCGCCCACCGGTGCTTCTCGCGGGAACCGTCGCCACCGGCGCCGCCGCCTACCAGAGGCCCCGACGCCATGAAAGCCCTCTCAGATGGCGAAGCCATCAGAGGGCCTATTGAATTCCTCCATGGGGGGATCGATCACCGCTGCGATCGGGGGGGAGTCGTTAGGGTTTGGGGCGGCGGAACCCTAGATTACAAGAATTCTCCACCGGATCCGTCAATTTCCCCGGAGTCAAACGGATCGAAGGAAAGAAATTGAGAGGATTTTGGGGTCCTCGTCATCGTTCGGGAAATGGGAAGAGAGAAGAATCGCGAAGGGGGAAGTGCGAACAAAAGGAGTGGTGGTGGTGACGCTCGGGGAGGAGACGACGACAACGAAATGGACACGCGGCGCGTCCTGGTTCGTCCTTGGACAAAGGATGGCTTTTGATCTCCGCCTGTCCTTAAAGATACGTCACTCGCCTCTATTTCCTCGCCACTGGTGATCCATGGGGCCCGCAATGCCTCCCTCAATGTCTCCAATAAAAAAGCAGGTAAATTACGGGGTGAGAAATGCACGAAACAGCACACGTGCTCATACCTTTCAAGGTTTTATTTTGACCTATTTTCCTGAAAAAGTTTTTTTTTTTTTAGTTTTTCCTCTATAGGTATCCCTTTTAACTTATTTAATTTTTTTAATATCCTAAATACTAACGAACACAATCAATTATTTTCATTTCATCGTAATCGCTTTTGTCTTAAAATTCTTATACTTATAAAAATGAAATTAGCTACTCCCTATATTTTTAAGGTTATATTGAAATCTCTATACTCATAAAAATAAAATATTTATCACTAAGCACGTGTGGTATTTTTGCCAGCAGAATCGATGACATGAAGAGAAATAAGATTAAATATTTTATTTTAGTAAATATAAGATTTTTAATGTAACTTTTAAAAAGACAGAGACCAAAATATTAAAGAGTGATACGTAATAAGTGAGGATAAAATTTTTTTGCTAATCAGAATCAATAAGATTATAAATAATTATCATTAGATTTATTAGAGTATCAACTTTTGGCACAAAAAATAATGAGTTTTGGATCGTATCTCACCGGTAGAGATATCAAAGAGCAACATTGAGTTGAGCATCCAATCATTTATGATTTCTTCTCCTACAAAAGGCTATGTTTGCTTCTTATTTAGATCTGTATCTATTTCTTTCTGATAAGTTAGGGTGAGCAGCACCACCCAACGCAGTGCAGGCTCGCATCATCCATTGCCTGCCAAACAGTGGCTTCGTCGTCCACTGTTGCACGGAGATCACGAGATGAAACAAACATAGAAGAAGAAGAAGGAGGACTAAGCTTGTGCTTTCATGGGGGCGCTCCGTACGACGAAACACAGAATGAAGTATCATTCCATCATCTGTAGCCAGCATGCATGTCTGAGGAACTGCTACCCTCTTCTCATCCTCTCCCTCCGTGAATACACAGTAGTACACTCTTGATGGACGTCGATCACCGACTTCTGTAGAGCTTAGCATGCCCGAGGAACCGGTCCTCGTCGTGTCCCAGAAGAAGGAGATCTATGTATAGCAGCGTCTTCTTCCATGGTGGGAGCTCGATGCAGTGCTATAACACGATAACGAAGACAACAAAATATAATTTATGTTACAGTTTTATCTAACCACAATAATAATTAAACAATTGCCATAATTTTGGTAATTATCATTTAATTTTAACCTTTAATTATGATTTTTAAAAACGTCTTACGGACAATAATTAATAAAAAAAATCATTAAAAAAAAACTAAACATGGGATCTATTGTCATGGTTCCTAATTTCGAACCTACAGAGACATATAGATATGAGTCATAGGTAAAATTATATTTTGTTACGATAACTTAAGTATCAGATAGACGTTATCGAAAGGTGCACTGATCTTGTCGTAAAAGAAGGGACGTGAAAGCTCGATTGAAGATTTGTACCGAGGAGCGTCACCAACCATTTCGAGAAGGATTCTTACGTTACATGAAAGCTTGGAAAACGAATTAGGATGAACGGGTTGACCTTCCACTTCGGCGTAGGCCGCCGACAACAAAAGCTAATAATAATACAATAATATACTTCAAACTCGCCGAAGTACTTGCATCATCCATTCTTCCTCGTCTTTCGAGTTGGAAAGACGAGACCCTTATTGTCACAGAAACAGTGCAACAGCAGACCGAAGATGAAGTCCGGAACAGGATGAAGGAGAGTTGCTATGGAGCTGGCGGCGAGAGGATGTGGTGCAGACGGTCAGGGCCTCCGGGCACGTCTCTCTCTGGACCTGTCTTCATTCTTCGCCAGCCACTCCTCTCGTGTGCCCAAGGCGTGGAGCTCCCACCGTGGACGACGACGCTGTTATGCGCTCCTCCTACAAGAAGAACACCAGGAAGATGCTGCATTCTAGCTTCACTCCTGGCGTTGCAGCAGACCAAGAACATGACGACGAGCACCACGAGTTCCTTAGACATGCTAAGAAGCCCTATGGAAGTGATCTCTATGCCAATACGGATGTCCATCAGGAGACTATGTGTGCATGCTTATATAGAGAGGATACCACACTAAACAGGGCAACCCAGCGATGATTAATAATAGACTAAAAATCTCGTTTTTTTAGTTCAGTTTGATTCGTGGTCTGCCAATTCCACGTAGAAGTCGCTAAGTTTATGTTACCAGAAAGAACTTTTAGGTCTTCTTTTCTCGCCTACGGTTGTTGGAAAAGTGTGTTCCACAAAAACTCATTCTTACTATACGTATCCCTTTATATCCTAGTGCTGTAGTAGTTGCCAATCTAGTCACTGAGATTTTGTCTGCCTGGACCCCACAAGCCACCTACACTAAAAATCTTTAAATTTTTTTTACGTGATCCCATTTAATTAAATAAGATATATTATTTAATATAAGTATCAATAAATAAAAAATAAATTATATTTCTTAAGAGATGATCTTAATAGTAAATTTTCTTACGTGGATATACGATACATATGATTATAGATCTTCTCTCGGCTCCTCTTAATTATATGTAAAGTTGAATATCATAGATAGATCGATCAGCTGTAGATACAATATGTATCGAGCTATACCAACACATGATACATTAAGATATATCGATGTACCCCCGTGTCGATCCTTTGGTGGATCAATATGAACCGCTCATATCAAGTAAGTGGTACGGTATAATATTTTTATATCCAAGATTTATCTTTGTATATCATACGATCGACGATGTATTTATAGATTAAAAAAAATTTCTGATTAGCATCTAAAAGGTACGTATCGTAAATTAAAATATATTATTATTTAATTTTGTATTTTAAGATTTTTTTTTTTTTATCAAATAATAATATATTATGATTGTTATGTTGACACTTTTTTTGTCCTGAGAATTGAACCGCTCAGCGATATCATATCGTCGGTGATGATATCGCTCCGGCAGGGTGGGGTTTCTGCATTGTAATCTGCATTCTCTTCTAAGAAGAAAGACATCAACACAGTGATATTACATCTAAAATATCCCTTGCAAAAGGGACCATATAACACTAAACAATCTCATCTTATTTCGGCGTAGATGGCGAACACGTTATGCCCATCCACCACTAAAGAATACATGGAGGAGGTTAAGCACCAACGTAAGTTGCATGCGTAAACTAATGTTAGAACTATTGAGTGACCACTTTCACCGAGGATGGGGTTCTGCATGTTCGATAACACCCCCCGAACCCTGTGGTGTTCTCATCAGCCCTTTGCTAATGCCATGAGGACATATGAGACCTTTGCTTTAGGGTTGAATCTGCCCTTCGACGTTTATATACAGCCAAGCAATCATTAATATCGTGCGTGCGATCACATACACACACACTGCCACCTCGTTCTGTCTTCCTGATGATGCACTACTACTACTACTACTCCACTATCATGCCTTTATAGGAATGCTACCAATATTTGTTGGAATATCATAGGCTTTTTTCCCCTTAAACAAATAAATATAGCAGTCGATCATGCACATACAGCCATCTCTGTCTGGCAACTTGAACAAAAACTATGGTTTGATGAGAAATCCAGCATTCCAAATCCTATTACGATGATTAGATTTGGATGCTATCCGAGGTAGATCTTGAGCCAAGAACAGGCCATTGAAAGCCCCCATAATAATGGTGGACGAACTGCACTTCCATCCATGGTTTTCTTAGTACAACATTATGCCCATAATATCCTTCGTGTATATTATACGAGATGAATACCATCTAATGGAGCATCAGCGTGCTTCTCTACAGTTCAGCGGAAGGAACGATGGAGAAAGTATCAGATGCATCCCCTAAAGGATCATCGTGACTCGAGGCATCGGTCTCGTCCTCGGCAATGGCTCATTGCCTCCTTTTTCCTGATTGCTTCGGTTTCGACGAGGTAGGCATTGAGTTTGATGCACACTAGTATGGTGTGCACGAGCGGCCTTCCAAGTTTCCGACGATGATCTTTCCTTTTCTCGTTCGTGTATCTCCACCACGGCAACGAGTCCATATTCCACCAAAGATGATGATGAATGTCTAGCAAACTTGCGCCAACTCTCTCAAACAAATTGTGAGAACTCCCATCTTACCACGCTCTCATCCGAGTCTCTGTATCTTGTTGATTCGTTCGAGGATGAAGTGGTGAAGGGAAAGAATGGTCACTCTTCTTAACGGTGATTGATGGACTTATATTTTTCATATTTAAATCAGCTTATAATTATTTTCACCTTTCAACATTGGATATTATCTTATTATTGATATATATATATATATATATATATATAGAGTACTATTTTGTTTGATAATTTCAATTGGCTTAATTATTAGCGAATCATATGAAATCCATTCGGCCTTAGAATAATAATCATGGAAAGTGATTTTAACATCTTAGATATATTTATTGTATGGAGTGAATAATTAAAAGAAAAAGAAAAAGATCGGAGCGGTGCACAAATGGACCGAAGCCTAACACAGTATGTAATGGGCCGAAAGACTGGGCTCGATCTCAAAGGGCGGCCCAACTCCACATAGGCAACGACGAAATCTATTCCGCGCAATCCCTCCGCTTCCCTCTCTATCTTCTTATCCGACCATACGACTCCGCCCATCGTTACTCGCCTCCAAACAAGCATAGCGCCGCAGAGCTCGACTTCATCCTCCCATGGCGGGTCTCCTCTCATCCTCCTTCACCGCCCTCTCCGCTCCCACAGGTCGAACTCTATCCTATTGCCCCGCTCCTCTCCCTCCAACCTCATTTCCTGGTAAGCCCACTTCGCATTCCAACCTCGAGTCGTGAATCACGGCCTTCTTACTTGCTTTCCCTCGCAGCCCGGGTTGTCCACCGGAGAAACCTCAGCAGTGGTGCCAGAATTAGTATCAGGCACCGGCCGCGCCACCTCCTGGTCTCCGGTGCCGCTCCCGCCACCACCGAGCTCTCCTCCGCCGATGAGGTAGGTGCTTCTCGCTTCCCCCATGGTGTTAATCCCAAATGCTGGAAAGGTGTTTGCGTATTTGTTGTTGAGATTTGATAGGGAAAGAAGTTGATGAGCAGCGAGAGCCAGCGGCCGGTCTTCCCGTTCTCGGCCATCGTGGGGCAGGACGAGATGAAGCTGTGCCTTCTGCTGAATGTCATCGACCCCAAGATCGGCGGCGTCATGATCATGGGCGACCGGGGCACCGGCAAGTCTACCGTCGTCCGCTCCCTCGTCGACCTCCTTCCCGAGATCAAGGTGGTCGTGGGCGACCCTTTTAACTCCGACCCCGAGGACCCCGAGTCGATGAGCATGGACGTCCGCGACCGCGCCGCCCGTGGCGAGCCCCTTCCGGTGGCCGCCACCAGGATCACCATGGTCGATCTGCCGCTCGGCGCCACCGAGGACCGGGTCTGCGGCACAATCGACATTGAGAAGGCACTCACCGAGGGCGTCAAGGCCTTCGAGCCCGGCCTGCTTGCCAAGGCCAACAGGGGCATTCTCTACGTCGACGAGGTCAATCTCTTGGACGACCACCTGGTGGACGTGCTCCTGGACTCCGCTGCCTCCGGGTGGAACACCGTGGAGAGAGAGGGCATTTCCATTTCCCACCCCGCTCGGTTCATCCTTATCGGTTCCGGGAACCCCGAGGAAGGTGAGCTCCGGCCACAGCTCCTGGACAGGTTCGGAATGCACGCTCAGGTGGGGACGGTGAGGGATGCCGAGCTGCGGGTCAAGATTGTGGAGGAGAGAGCTGGGTTTGATCAAGACCCCAAGGGGTTCAGGGAAACTTACCGAGCAGAGCAGGAGAAGCTCCAGCAACAGATTGCATCGGCACGGAGCTCGCTTGCATCGGTTCAGATCGATCACGACCTTCGTGTGAAGATCTCTAAAGTTTGTGCAGAGCTGAATGTGGATGGGCTGAGAGGGGATATTGTCTCCAATAGGGCTGCCAAGGCCTTGGCTGCATTGAAAGGGAGGGACAAAGTGACTGCAGAAGACATAGCCACTGTCATTCCGAACTGTTTGAGACACCGGCTCAGGAAGGATCCTTTGGAGTCGATAGACTCTGGTTTGCTCGTCATTGAGAAGTTCTACGAGGTCTTTAGCTGAGCATTCACTCTAAGAGGTAAATTGCAAGGTCCCAGGAAATTATATGGCTGTTCTTTTGGATCATTCTGGCATAACCTTTTATAGACCTTATTTTGTCCTCAATGCTCTAATTTTTATATGCAATTATATGTTATTCAGAATGCCATGGCTTTGAAAGTACACATGAATTCAGTCTGTAGGATTTTCTTACTTTTCATTAGTGATTTTGAATGATCAACAAGAGACAACTATGCCATAGTGCAACTTTGGCATTTTAGTTTTGCTATTATCGGAAGAGACGCTAGGATGTAGTGATGTCTGTTGGTTATAGGTTTGTTTGTAACTTAAAAATGACTGCTAGATGTACTGTATGAGTATCAGTAGTGGTAAATTGATAATAGGAATATTTAAGGCTTCCTACATGTAGAGGGCAAGTATTTGAAGAGGTAGAATCCAAATAATTATCAACAACTTTGATTGGTGCCAGAAAAGGAAGAAAAAAAAAACAAATGAACATTGATTAATAATTTTCTCACCCAATTTCAGCGAAAGAGGGTGACTTTTGGCACCACGGTAAAATTGAACATGGTGTCATGTGTCAGCCATTTAGTTTGACCCCAGTTTACCCACTTGAAAGTGGTACAGAGCCCAGAAGTTATATACACAACTGTAACATATGAACAGGATGACTTTGGACAAATTGATAAGCATTTATTTGCAATGAGAAAAAGTATCTGCTTCACAACCCTATGTCAAAATGACAAGTATGAACATGCATTAGACATATATTAGAGATATCTAGATTATTCTTGCATTCTGATTCAGCTATAGCACAGTGACTCTTTAGGGCTGAAACACTGAAAGGGAGATGAGTTTGAGTAATGCGATAATTTGAGAAGATTATATCTCTAGTCTATTGTACAAATTGATACACATTTGTTTGTAATAAGAAAAAGTATCTAATTCACAATCCTATGTCAAAATGACAAGTATGAACAAGCATTAGACAACTATTTGAGATATCTAGATTTCTCTTACATTCTGATTCAGCTAGAGCACAGTGATTCTTTAGTGGTGAAACACTGAGAATCACTCGAGTATCGTGATAATTTGAGAGGCTTATATCTTGAGTCTCTTCTAATCTCAATACATTCATGTGAAAGATATTTTAGTGTCTAAGATTTTGTTTTGATCTTTTCCTTCTGGAGCTATCAATATAAATAGACTTTAAGTGATTGATGATGCAGAAATCCTCAAGGACTTGAACGTAATTGTGGGAATCGAGATAATTGATTGGCAGCGGGGCCTGTTCTAACTAGCTGGAAGCAACAATCTTTATCGTAGGTTTTAAGTGGATTCTTTTCTTCAAGAAAATTGTATCAAGGTGTCAAGGTCTAATAAATAGATACTATGACTAGGAGGACACTACAGACAGTTGCCATCGTGACATGCAATTTCCTCTTTTATTTGATGTTAACATAACTTGGTAGATTCATACTCCATATGCAAGTCCTTTTGACATGAGAGGGTGCAAGTTGGGGCTCAACTTCACTTAGATCAGTCCAGCTCATAGTAATGCATTGAGTGCTGGGTCTGACAAAAATATGGCTTAGATTAGTTCAACAACTATTTTTCTTTGTAGAACTCGCGGTGAAGATGGACTTGTAAAATGATTTGCAGCTTAGTTTCTAATTCCAAGGGAATGTTCTAGATTAGTCTGCTTCTACTATTTTGCAATCCCTGATAATAAAGTCAAATTCTAACAGTGTGAAGAAAAAGATCATGATTGCATGGTTATCAATTTTGCTCCATCATTGTAGACTAGAGATTTAGGTCACCATTCCTTATCAGACTGAGAAGTTTCAAGTCAACGGTAAGTGTTGTCAGAGAGTTGGGGAGATTTTATATTTTTTGCACTTTCATGGAGAAGGAAAAGTCAAAAGACATATTGATATGAAACCCAAGACTAGACATCAATGTTTATCACATTTGGAGAAAGATATTACCATATCATATACTTTTGTAGGCCTGGAGAAGTGTACTTCTAAGCTCTGTTGATCTGATTGCAACACATGATCTGTTAAAGAACTGTTTGGGAAGTTGGTGTTCAGAAAATTATAAAATGTTCATCATCGATCAATGTTTTCTCTTCCATTCTCACATGTACTAAATCTTGAGAATTATGTCATATCCTCAATGTACATATATGGTCTTAATATTGAGTGGTCTAGTCCTATCTGAATTCTTTCTAAATAAAAATTCCTAATTACCTAAAGAAAGTTCATAAGTAAATCCTTGCTATGATTCTTAAACTAATTCCTTCCTAAAGTTCAATTTAATATACTTTATGTTGCAGGTTATCTTGCAGAGCATCAAGATTCACAAAGATAAAAGGAAATGTGTAACCCTTAAAATGCTGGTATTACACATGTATATCCCTTGCAGTTTTGTATTTGTTCTTGTGTCAGTCACAATGTCTTCTATGCATCTATTCCCATCCATGTTGTTTTTATGAAGAGTTGTCAATTTACAACACTTAAATTGTATGTTTGACATGAGTTTTAGATATGGCTGAGGATATCATATATATATATATATATATATAATTGAACTTTTATGTTAGAGTGAATATATTGAGAGTCAAATATGTGGTTTTTCTTTTCTTAATGGTTTTTAAGACATTTCATGGTGAGATGGAGTGTTGGACACAAGCCTAGACACCCCATATATCCATCTTGACATCATCTTGACATTATCTTGACATTATAGATCAAGATGTGTCAGGACACCTGTGTGAGGTTGAGTTCATATATTCAGATCCTTGCCTGTATCAGTTTATCCCTTTGTCTCAAAAGAAGCTAATCATCATTTTTCACAAACTTACCATGATAAGATTAAGAGTATAAAAATGCTAGGATACCATGATAAGATAATAATTAGGCAGTCACTAGTCCCAAAACTTTAGCTATTAGGAAGGATCTTAATACATTTTTAGAACTCCCAACATACACAATGTGATTTTTCATATGTCGGATCGGACAACAACGAGAAAGCGACTTATGATATTGATGTGTGGCTTTGGACTTACGACCAAAACATGACATGATTTATCATAAGTTTTTCTAATCGATCATATCATGTTACTATGTATGTTTGCATGTCCACATATCAAAACAAAATTTAATTTGGTTAGACATAATAACAAAAATTGCAAAAAGAAAAACAAAAAATTATAACTAAATACGAGATGTTAAATGGGTCAGGAAATAACAATGTTGGATGGTAAAGAAAAGGAGTTTAAATCCTTAACTTTATTGAGACACTTTCATACTGTCAAATCAGAAACAAGGAACTATTTTAGGTACTTTTGTCATTCATATTTTCTGATACTGTAGAAGTACTATAGACTTAGTTCAGCAGGCCTTGTGACATTCTATATCTAAAGAGCAAATTTTTTTCCCCCTTATAATGGAACATCGTTTTCTGCTCTAATAGAAATTCTTATATTTAGCAGTAGACCTAATAGATTATGCTCGTGTACTATTATATCTAGCAGCTTATAGGTACATAACACCATTAATTTAAACTGCAACACTTTGAAAAAATGACAATTGAAGCACTAAACATTTATAAAATATTAAAAATATACACAAAATTACAACTAAAAACTGAAATTTATTGTCTTCAATTCAAAACGAATTAAAAAAGGTAAGGAGTAATTAAGAAGGTCTCAAATGACAATTATCCAATAATTGATAATCAAAATAAATTAATACACACACAAAATTATGCCGCAAAAGATAAAAAATTTATTATCCAAGAGACAGGTGATACCTTAAATTCTTGCATAGTTTGTAGAGTAGTAAGCATTCCTTGATTTATAATTAATGTTTATGTCATAAGACAAGTTTATTATCTGTACAACTTTTATCGAAGAAAAGAGTATGACAGAAATATTTTGAGTATCAGAGACATCATTTGATGAGTATAACTAGTTTTGAAGTTTCCTAATTTCTCAAGCTGAAGAAGAAATTATAATTTGGAATTGTATGAAAATATTTGTATTCATTTTAATAAGAAGTTTCTAAAGGACTTGGAACTATAGGACTATGACCCAATTGATTATAAGGTTTTATAAAATCAATAGAGCCTAGTTATTCCTATAACTATGAATTCACCACAATCTATATGTATATTATCGCTAGACGAGTTTCATTAAAATATAAGGGAAAAAATGTGTATTTCAAAATTATTATCAGTCTAACAAAAACTTATGATCTTTATGGGGAAAAACACGTGTATAACAAAATTATTATCAATCTAACCGTAATTATTATCGTAAAAAATAATATTTGAGTAGGAATGCATCTTTAAAAATAATATTTGAGTAGGAATGCATCTTTCTAAAAACACTATAACACATGTTCCTAATCATCATAATATATTTTACAAAAGATAAAGATCACATTAAACGATGTATTACATATATAAAATATTAAAATAGAACTAAATTTGATGAGGCAATGTAAAGTTGTAATAATCAGATCACACAGAAGATAGAATTAAAATTACAAAAATTTGGTGGTCAAATGATTACATATATTCCTAATCGCCATACTATGATTTTACAAAAGAAAAAGATCACATTAAACAATGTAAAATGTATATAAAATATGCTAATAAAACTAAATTTGATTAGGCATGTAACGTAAAGTTGCAATAATCAGAGAATACACAGGATATAATTAAAATTACATAAATTTGGTGCTCAATTGAATCATAGCTCTTATTTCAACTTTCTTTTTAAATCTTTAATAGAAACTGATAAGAAGTATTAACTAACCTGAGTATATTTTGACCATTTATATTTGCCTAAAATGTGCTAATACAATAAACCTTGTCACAAAATACATGCAACATAACAAAATTAACTTTAAAAACATTATGGTCCCGGCGGGGCTCGAACCCGCGACCTTCGGCTCATAAGACCAACGCTCTAACCAACTGAGCTACGGGACCATATGTTTATGTTTGTTAAGAAATCTTAATGAACAAATATTTACTTATGGTAA
This sequence comes from Musa acuminata AAA Group, assembly GCF_036884655.1. Taxonomy (NCBI): domain Eukaryota; kingdom Viridiplantae; phylum Streptophyta; class Magnoliopsida; order Zingiberales; family Musaceae; genus Musa; species Musa acuminata. Next base: position 9,662,435 of record NC_088348.1, on the reverse strand, counting down.
TAATTTTAAAGCCAATTTAATATTTCACATTAATAAAATCCGGTATCCAATATTTTGATTCTCTAGAATACATAAAATTGTCAAACCTATATTGACTTGTGTGATAATTTCTTGAGTAGAAAATTTTAAAACATTAAACGTCTAACATGAAAACTAATTGATAAATATCCTCTTGCTTATTCAAATAATGCATGATGTAAAAATATCTAATGAATCCTGTTTTGATTCTTTCTAATAAGACCATCAGGGCATCGCATGTAGGAATGAGACAGACAATAACCTACTAAAAATGTTGCATAAATATTCATTTTTCAACTCATACATTGTGAAACTTTTTTACCATCATTCCATGAAGGATATAATTAATTGAAGAAGAAAATATATTTACATCGAGTACATATATAAATTTATTTATGGACTAATTTTATATCCATTAATGGACATAATATATCTTGTCTAATCATCGAGAACTAACATGGGATACCAATCAACTATTGACTAGCAATTCTCGTATTGGACGTTAACTAGATTGATAACATGCTTTATAAGAGGGAACATTCCGAGAGTATCTTTTCCTAAGCAAAAGGCAGGTGTATCTAGAATTTCAAGTAAGGAGATAAAGAAAAGGATGAGTTGCTTTTTTTTTTCTTTTGTAACTTTACATATACTTGTATTTAATTATTAAAAAACAACAATCTAGACATAAGGAATAACAAAAATATATTGATAAGTTTACTAATCAGGTTGATCTATCTTGCTTTTATCCAGCAACTAGTAAATGTTATAGTCAAGAAGATATTTAAAGAACCTTCAGATCTAAATGGAAGACTTTCAATTAAAACTGAAACATATCAGATGTAAAAAATCATTAGGTAAACTTTTTGATGTCCTACTAAAGGAATTAAGAGTTTGATAAGGAAATATAATTAATAAATTGTACTCTTGATAATTCAGATAAAGCATGCTGTAAAAATATCTAATAGATTCTATTTTAATTCTTAAATAATAAAACCCATGGTAGTGAGGTAGAAAATGTCATATTCAAATAAAGCATGCTGTAAAAATATCTAATATATTCTATTTTAATTTTCAACTAATAAAATGCATGGTAGTGTCAGCTAGGAGTGAGATGGACCATTTTCCTAATTATATAAAAATGACAAGATAGTGTCAGATAAATATCTTATTTTCTTTGTAACAAATAGATGAATAGTGAAAATTTTAATTATTATTTCCATGAAGGACATAATATCTATTCATATCATTTACATTAAGTTCGATATACAATTTTGTTTATGAAATAATGGTATAACCTATTTAGTTATCCGAAACTATCATGGAGCAACTATTCAACTACTGACTAGCAATTCTTGTCTCAGGAAGTTAACAAGATTAATAAGATGCTCCGTAGGAGGGGCATTTCATGAGTATCTTATCCTCCAAAAACAGGAAAAATGTATTTAAAATTACAATTAAGGAGCTCAAAAGATAAAGAGTTGCTAAATAACTTGTTTTTTTTTTTTTGGTTGCAGCTTTGCATATTAGACGTATTTGACTAATAAAACAACAACAAACAAGATATAAGGAAAACACCCATATGTTGGTTAGTTTACTTATTAGATTTGCCTATTCATATTATTTACATTAAGTTCGATATACAAATTTATCTATGAACTCATTTATATCCATTAATCAGACCAACCAAAGGACCAATTTAACTACTGATTAGCAATCCTTATCTTAAGGAGTTAACATGATTAATAGCATGCTTTGTAGGAGGGACACTACAGGAGTACCTTACCCTAAAAAAAGGACAAATGTATTTAAAATTCCAATTAAGGAGATCAAAAGATAAAGAGTTGCTAAAGATCTTGATTTTTATTGGCAACTTTACACATTTGTTGTATTTGATTATTAAAAACCAACAAACTATAGACATAAGGAAACCAACCATAGATTGATTAGTTTCCTTAAGCTATTAAACATCTTGATATATTTTTCTTTTCTTGCAACTTTAGAAATTATCTGTGCTTAATTATTAAATAAAACAACAAAGTAGATACAAGGAACACAACCATAGATTGATGAGTTTACTTATCAGCAACCAGTAAATGTTCGAGAATAATGTTCGAACGAAACAAAACCTATAGAATCGTAGCAGAGCCCATTAGATTCCAAACTAGGAAGTATCACAAAATGAAGAAACAGAAAGGAACCGGACCTTGACGCGGAGCTTTATTTTAGGGCTTCGATGACGGTGCTACTACTCCCGACCGCCTCATCGGTCTTCCACCCTCCCCTAAGTTGCTAGTTCCTCTCTTTCGATCGACGGGTGGACGATGACGCCGAGGGCTGGCGGCGATGGATAGGCAGCGGCGGACCGGGGATTAGGAGGAGGAGGAGAGTGAGGGAGAAAGGGAGGGAAGGGAAGAGGCAATTGGAATGGATGGACGAGGGAACGTGTGACGTGGGTTGGTCGTGTCTCTTTATATCTATCGAGGATTAGGTTATAGAACTCTACTCTATACGTATTACGTATTTATACATTAAATATACGTATCTATACTCTTTTTTTGTGTATACCTATTTATACTCTCTAAATCGTGTCTATTTATATTTATACGGATACATTATACATATTTATACTGTTTGTGACATCATTTTTTTATCTCAAAAGAAAATTTAGGATTCGAAATTCCATCTTTTATATATATATGTATATATATACATATATGTATACATATACATATATGTATACATATATATATATATACATATATATATACATAGTGCAACCCTCGACAAGCGCTTCGAACCAATCATCCAACATGGGCGTCGGAGCTGCTGTCCTTATCGCCGTGGCCGCTTGCGTCCTCCTCGTCATCGGGGCCCTGTACGTCCGTTGCGTCAGCCGCCGCTTCAACGCGACCGTCGCCCGCAACTCGCCGCCCAAGATCACCGGACTCGGGTCACCCTCCATAGCCGCCCTGCCCACGGTCGCCTACCAGAGGCCCCGCGAGGACCGCGGCGCGTCACGGACGCTGTGCAGCGTCTGCCTCGGCGCCATGAGCGAAGGCGAGTTGGTGCGGGTGCTGCCAGCCTGCGCTCACGTCTTCCATGTCGACTGCATCGACGCCTGGTTGCGCGCCCGCGCGACGTGCCCCGTGTGCCGCTCCGATCTCAAGCTCTCCCACCTGGTGGACACCGAAGAGTCGGAGATTCCTCCTCCTCCTCCTTCGCCTCCTCTTTCTTCCACCAGTGTAGTTTGAATTCAGCTCGAAGTTGTTGCAAGGTCACAGTAGCGTAATCGAGAGGTAAACTTGTCGTCTCCAAAGGGCATGTATAAAGAGTGAGATGGGCATATAATTTCCTCCCTTTAGCTTTCAACATTTCCTTATTGCTATCGTAGCACATATTTTGTTGATCGAGCGAACAACCTGTTATCTCGTAATTATATGGCGCATAAGATGAAGCAAGGAAATCTTCTCCTGTGAATTCAACTCGATGATCTCTTTGTTTTTCGTTTATTGACTCTGCATGGATCATCTTCCAAATTTCATATTTCAAATTAGAAATGACTAATTAACATTTGGTCACATCAACAACGTAATTAAGCGTGGTTTGGGCGGCCATACTAAATGGTTTAACTTGATTTGATTACATCGAATTTGTGTCATTTATAATTATATGTATATATATTTTTTGTTGGTCCATATGTTAATTTGTTTAATATATATTACTTCCGTTGTAAGACTTGACTTCGCTTCTCATTAAAAGTAAATAAATAAATAAATGGCATGACTTGTGTCCGATTCCCATTAAAAAAAACAATGTGAGAAAGAAGAGCACAGAGACGACGCCTGGATCTTTCGTTTATTATTACGACAAGGGACTATAGAGATAAATATCTAATTCTACATACATGTTCGATAAATTTGTTATTTCATAATCTTTTAATGAATTCCTGCAACAAAAAAAATCATTTTGGATTTTTTTCCACAAACAATACCCATTTTAATCTTTTTTCTTTATTTAATGTTATAAATTAACGCTCCTTTATTTGTCCACTTCCTCTCTGTTTAGTTTGGTTTTTTGTCCAAATCAATGCATTAAGAACCTTTTTTTAAGTATATGATCCGAACAAAACATAAAAGTTGAGGTTTTTCTCATGAAATCAGCCAAAAGTAGATTCTCAAATCGACTTCAGGTATGTGAATAGTCAGTTGGATTTGGATTTGGATTTGAAATTGAGGACTCATACAACACCTTTCTCTTTTTCTTTTTCTTTTTTTCTCTCCCCCTCTTAGTAGTCAGAAATGATCGGAGAAGACATGATTATGGTTACGACATCAATGCTTGCAAAGATAAGATAAAATAAATTATATAAATTAATAATAATTGAGAGGTTGTATTTAGTAAAATTATATTTTATTATTTTAAGTGGTTGTATGGACCAATAGCAATCTCCATTAACAAATATATTCATTGTCATTTATAAAAATAGTTTAAAAGAAAGAGCAAAATTAAAAAAAAAAATTCCAAAGCTTTCATTTTTTCAGTGTCTCCTATTTTCTAAAAGATGAGATTATTCCTTTGCCCAGTCATTATGTCGGAGCCACTTTCAGCTACGTCACCATCCTGAAGATCCACTTAACTTTATTCTTTATTAACGTTAATAAAATTTCATAATACTATAACATCCCTCTCATTGACCCGTTACCCGATAACATTGGATTTGGTAGTGCCATGATCGTCTTTACTCATCATATGACTGATCGTATTCACCTTCGTGCTGCTAATGTGAACTAGGTGACAGGGATGCTGAGAAACTTCTTATTCTTGGATTCCGTCGTCGCTCACTTGCTTCATTATCGTTCACTCGCTTTTAATTTTAGTACGTTTAACCACAAATGCTATAGATAAGTAGAAGTTAGTTGATGCTAGTTTTATTAGAGAAATTAATGACAAATCCAAAGAAGTATCGAATGAACAAGCGAGAGTATAGAGATTGATTGAGAATCTATGGGGGAAGGGGTCGACAAAAGGAGTGTCATAAGACAATAAAGAGTAAGGCTAATCAATCCTCGTGGGTCTTTTTTTTTGATGAGACAGTCGGTAACTAATAAGCCCGGAAGGTCACAAGTGAAACCATCGATAGACCTCCCCTCCATGCTTAATGACAATACGAAGATTATGGATAATTTTTTATTACAAATTCAGTTGAAATAAAACAAAAAAGATACTAAAAAAATAAATTTTTTGGGCCCTACGAGAAATTGATTAATTGAAGTTAAAATTGATATAGGTATAAAATTATGTAATTATAATTAGATTTATGATAGTTTAGATTGTAAATATTTGATTAGATTTGAAAATGAATAGAATAAAAATTCACCAAAATGACCAGTTTATTAGCCGGCAATCGGGCACGGTCGGTGTCGGCGCGCCCTAAAATTTTGAGTTTGTCCGCGGCTTCGCAGCGTTCTCGCCTACGGTGAACATATGGCTCAGTTCTGGCGACCGGGCTCGGAGCGACCCCGAGCGACGCTAGTTGACGATGAAGAGGGCGGCGTCCTTTTCGTCTCCGCGCCTCCTCCCTCCTCATCCTCCGGGTAATCTCCCTTCTTCCGTCTCTCCCCCTCACTTTTGGTTGATTCTTTGCCACGCCCGGTAGACGGATTCTTATGCTTTCCATGTAAACCCTAATGTTCTGGGTATTGTTGGATCGAATAGGTTCGGACACTCGAGCTTGGAGAGGCAGCGGCAGAGGCTGCCGGTGTTCAAGTACCGGGATGCCATCCTTTACCTGGTGGAGAATCACGCTACTACGATTATCGTTGGTGAGACCGGCAGCGGGAAGACCACCCAGATACCCCAGGTTGACTTTTGCATTCAATGTCATGGCCTTCTGAAGAACTGGAATTATTGGAAGTTTTTAGGATAATTTGTTGGAGCTGAATTATTTGGTCTTAGTCATTTTGACGCTTCTGCTGAACCTGTATGGACCCATTTCTTGGTTATGTGCCATGCTATTTAAAGAATTGGATGTATTAGCTCTTGGTGTCGGTGGCCAATGCCGAGGTGGAAGGTCAGAGTGACTCGGTTCACGATTCGAGTCTTGATACACATGAAAATCTTTCTCGAGTTGGTCGACAATGCTTGATGATGAGGATTCCAGATGTCCATTCTCCTGCAACAAGACCTATGTTGAGTGCTCCTCTCGACCATGTCTCTCCGATGCCAAGTTAGAAAATAGCGAGATGGATATATGTGCATTATAGAGAGAGTCTAGTCTGGTGCAATGCATTGACAAGCACCTTTTATATTCGGGGCGTGCAATATTTTTCATTTTGATTCTAGTTGGTGTGGCAGATTTGCTTTGTTGCATTTTGTCCTGGCCTCTTTAGCTGGCAGCTACATGTTAAATCCTAGCCGTGGGTGAATATTTCCCCTTCCAGGATAATTTTCCAATTTGGAAAAAGTTCTGCAAAATATTTATATTCACACATACATTAGTCCATGTGAGCTGGGAAACTTGCATTTTACCTGCAAGTCCCGGGGCCTTCTCACCCTGGTTAGTATATGGTCTATCTAATCTTTTCCTCATCAATGATCATGACTTGGCTTGATGAGAGTGTTGACCAATGACTTGAAGGTCTAAAAACATGTGATCCATAACGTTTGCGTAAGTTTATGGACCTGATGGTACCAGGTCCATCTAGTCCTGTATACTATTTCATCCTTCTTGTTCTCCCACTCATAGTCTAGGTGTCCTCGTCAACGCTTAGCCATGTGATTCCAAATGTTTGTGCTTAAGTTTATGATATTAGGTCCATCTAGTCCTATATACTATTGCTTTCATCCTTCTTGTTTGTCCACTCAAAAGTTTGGCGTCCTTGTCAACGCATAGTCTGGAATCATGCTTAGCAGACATTGTGATATTACTATACTTGCTCTGATGTGAGTTCCCATGAATATCTTGAAGGTCTCAAATCATGTGATCCCAAAATATGTCAGTCCAAGTTGATGATAGTAGGCTCATCTAACTTATATAAAATCATATTCATTCTCTTACAGTTTGAGTGGGACTATTTAAGGTGTCACGTCAACTCTTTTGACAAGATTTAGTTATTCCTCAACAGAAGCTTGAGAGAGCAGTTGAGCATGATATCTTCATCCTAACAAATTCTTGAATTATATTTCTTCTTCATTATCCTAACTAGTCTTATCCATCCATATTACAAGAGAAATTCTATTGCAAGATCATCTAGCTTTTAGCACTTGATGGAAGTAAACACTGTTACCATCTTCTAATTGAAGCCATTTCATTGTTGCCTTCTGTTGTGTGTGTATACATGGAACATCTGTAGTAATCTTGATCATGTGTAAATTTATTATTATTTTCATATTAATATTATCAATATGTTCATGTTAATATATCATTGATCATATAACCACTTCTGCTTACTTCCATGTCATTTGAACAGCTTAGGACTTTTGTATTTATTAGTAGTTTAGATACAACAACAACATTGTCCAAACTATTTGGGGTCGGCTATATGGATCTTTTTCTGCCATTGAAATCTATATATAATTTATCAATAGTTTAGATAACATCTCTAATATTTTTATAGTATACTGTTAGTTGAATGATCTGTTTTCTTTGCAAGTATCTTAAAGAGGCAGGTTGGGCTGAAGGTGGTCGTGTTGTAGCTTGCACACAACCTAGGCGATTGGCTGTTCAGGTGATTACTGTTGCATAGTTTTGATCTATTACTGTGTGTATTATGCTTCCAATTCTACCAACCAGTAATTATTTTCTTCTCTTTCAAATTGTCTAACTAGTTTAGTTATAGTTTTTGTGCCTAAAAAGAATTTTTTGCTGATAAATGTGCATTGGCTTGGTCTATGCTAACACTACCATTAGGGTTTGTGCAAATGGGCTTGCTCAATTGGTAATTTGAACAAAATATGTCCATTTGGCTCAGTTTGGTTCACAGTTTACTATATATCAATGTTGGGATGTTAAAAGACCACTGAGCATTATGAAATAATATGTTATAGATGAACAAATATATAAATAAAATATTCTTATTGTGTATACTATCGTCTGGTAATGTTTAATTTATGTAAAATAATGATATACTTTGTGCTAGTGATGTTGTGATGCAAACTAAAACTACGACTTCAGATAACACATTGTCTTTAAAATAAATCATTTCTGGAAGCTGAACAAAACATTGTTGGTCACGTGTAAGTACGGTTAGTTAAGGCAATATCTAGTCATGTTGGCTGTTCTACCAAGTGGTTTACAATTTGTGTAGGATTTTATATTTGCTGGCCATCTCGTAGCTTCATTTATTCACCGTTTTATCCCCTTTTGTTTCCTCTGTCCCCTCTATTGCTCTTGTTCTTTTGCAGTTTGCACTGCTGCTACATTTCTTCTCCCTTTCCTCCTTTGTTTATTTGTTCTTATCTAAGATTTGCTTGTTTTCAGCTGTGTCTGCTGGAAGCTGGCCACTTATGTGGCCATCATACTCTTATATCTACGCTACCCCAGCTGCTGAAGACAACTTCCACTTTTTAGAACATTTATTTACATTTGCAAAATAAGACATCTGGGCACTCAAGCAACAAAAGAAATCATCAGATTTAGTTCGACTCATTGATCTTCAGATTCTTTGCCAGTAGAAACATAATTAATGCTTCATTCTTGACATGTTAAAAGGTAGGTAAAAAATGTAATCACTTGGAATTTGCTTACCCTTTGGTGGTTCATTAACAATGTAATTATACTTTTTTTTTTGTATTGCACTCATATAGTCAGTCGCATCACGGGTAGCTGAGGAGATGGGTGTCAAAATTGGAGAAGAAGTTGGTTATACTATACGATTTGAAGATCAGACAAATCCGGTAATAACTTTCATGATTGTTGACATTTCTGTCTGAAGTGTCGGGATGTGAAGCATCTTTCTATCTTGAACATTGGATATCACCTAATAAGTTTTGGTTATGGATCTGCGTATTTGGTGTAGAGTGTAACTGTGATAAAATTTCTCACTGATGGGGTGCTGATCAGAGAAATGATGGATGATCCTCTTTTAACCAAGTATAGGTACTGCTCATGATTTATATGTGGTTGCTTTCTTACATCTTCATATATGTTTATGAAGATAAAATTATTCTTATCGAGTAATTCATGTGATTTCTACTCCAACATGAATTGTTTGCATTTATGTTTTACTTTCTCCCTCTTTTTCTTTTTTGATTTTCATTTGATAGCGATAGAGTGTCTTACAATAGTATCCTTGAATGACTCTTTTATCTGTTTGTCTTGCCTTGCCTAGTGTCATAATGGTGGACGAGGCTCATGAAAGATCCATGTCAACGGACATGTTATTAGGCCTCTTGAAGAAGGTGAACTTTTTAATGAACCTATCTAGCTTTTATCTCATTAAAAGTGCTACTCTCTCTTTTATATTTTTAAGCTAATGTTGTGTATTAATATTCCAGATCCAACGCCGGAGGCCTGAGTTGCGTATAATCATATCATCTGCAACAATTGAGGCAAAGTCCATGTCAACTTTTTTCAAAGCTAGGTCATGTCCTTAATTAGTTTAGTTTATCATTTTTGACTTATGCTTTATATAATCATCTTGCTTTATTCAGTCCCAATGAACCTTTTTCTGGACTCCTTTGAAAGTGAACTATAATTATTTTATTTTGCCAAATCCAAGCATTATTTGGTATTACCTTGTTCTCTCTCCTCTTTCCTTACCTCCATCCTGAAATTCTCTTCTGGGGCATCTCCTTGTCTTCTCCATGATTTTTTCCTTATAAATTTAATTTCAGCTACTACGCGTGGTTGATTATCTTTGGTACCATGTTTTACAAATAGTACATAATCAACCTTTATAATTATATTTATATATTTTAGAGCATCTTTATTTGCTACAACTTTTTGATTGTCATTTATTGCATTCAGAAAGAAGGATTTACGACATGCAGCTGAAGACTCTGTGCCAAGTCATCTGCCTGCCGTCCTTTCTGTTGAAGTATGCTCTGATAATGTTTATGTGTTTCAATATTTTGTCTCGATGTACTTATTGCTTACTGTTAGAACTGTTACAGAGTGATCTTTATATTGTAAATGAACTGTACCATTAGCTGACTAACTTTAGTGTGTTAGGGTAAAGGTTATACTGTGGAAATTCATTATGTTGAAGAGCCAGTGCCTGATTATTTGCAAGCTGCTGTTGGTACTGTTCTATCAATCAATGATAAGGTAGATTTCTGCTTGGCTAAAGTAATGGTGGTTTACTTGAAAAATCATTTTGCTGGTTCGTGATGTTCTTAATCTGTCATTTGCAAAATCTAAGTTAAAATTGCAGTGCACACCATTCCTGCAACTTAGTTAAAAGCATTTGCATTCCCTAAGTTGATATGGTACTTGCTGCATGCCACCCTGACACGGACTTAGCTGGTTTTGCCTAAGTCGTGCGGCACCCTTGCGCGTCCGTCCGCAAAGGTCAGCCTCCCCGAAGCCTCCCATTGTCCCTTAGGACCAACAAAAGAGAGAACGGGTTAAAGAGAACGCCTCAAACGGGATCCACAAGCAAACATGTCCGAAAAACACTTCATAGACAAAGCAAATTACAAACAGACTTTACAAGCTCTGAACAGTGGCACAACAAAGGGTAAAATGGTCCATTACAGACCGAAAAGCTCTCGAGCGTGTCCACATGACACAACCTTTATTTACAAGCCTAAAGAGGCCACCAACCCAACTAAAATGAGACTATTAAGCCTTCGGCCACCCCTCTACATTCTGTACAAGGCAAGAACATACCGAACGACACGGACATACATAAGCATTACATCAAACACCTTGTTTAGAAGTTTGTCCGTGACATTCTCCCCCACTTATCCCTTCGACGTCCTCGTCGAAGCCTTTGTGAACACTGCAACTCTTCGCCTTTGCTGAGTCTTCAATCTTTTGCTCCAGCTGCAATGCGCCTCCTGGCTCCCAGCTGCTCTCCGCTGCTGTTTCTGAGTAGTCGAACCTTTGATCCGCCATGCTGCTTCAACTCGCCAATGACTCTGACTCTGGTGTGGGGTTGGCTGAGTTGTGTTGATCCTCGTTGATTCCTGCGGATCCACCAAATGAAGGAAAAGACCATCCTTACTGCGCCAGTCTCTCAAAATTTCCACATGCTGCTTGAACTGGGTGGATGCTTGTTGGAGCTTTAACGAGCATCGTCTCGCAAACTTCTGAAGTTTTGGGTCCTTCCTCCACAAAATCTGCTCATTGACTCTTCTTTCAGTTAGTTGTCACATCAAAGTAGGTTCGCATCACTTCCGCTTTCGATTGGCATTTCGTTGGGAAATGAGGCGGACAATCTACTCTCAGTAGCACTGATCACCGTTGGTGAGGATTTGACAGCTATTGTCTTCCATTATCTTCGAAGGGTCTTTGAACTTGTGCAGAGCTCCTCTGCTGGATAGATAAGAGAATTGGGGTACTCGGTTTCGCCCATCCTCTTAAGAGTTGAGAAGGCAAAGGTTACTTGACTTCGCCCGCCTCCTCGAGGTTGTACTTCATGCATCGAGCTGGTTACTAGCCTTCGCCTGCTCTTTGCTCACACTTCTGAAGCACTTGAAGTGTTTGCACTCCTTGCGTTGAGTTAGCTACTGTGATTCACCTTCTCAATGCCATTGAACTTCTGGAATGCAGGAAGTTTTCACCCCAACTTGGAGTAATTCTCTGATAGATGAGGTCGCCTCTGGGATTGTACCGTCTTCTCCATCAACCCTGCCGCCTACTCCACTGAGTAGCAAAGGTACAGCACCGCGTACTGTAGCACTGATCACCGTTGGTGAGGATTTGACAGCTATTGTCTTCCATTATCTTCGAAGGGTCTTTGAACTTGTGCAGAGCTCCTCTGCTGGATAGATAAGAGAATTGGGGTACTCGGTTTCGCCCATCCTCTTAAGAGTTGAGAAGGCAAAGGTTACTTGACTTCGCCCGCCTCCTCGAGGTTGTACTTCATGCATCGAGCTGGTTACTAGCCTTCGCCTGCTCTTTGCTCACACTTCTGAAGCACTTGAAGTGTTTGCACTCCTTGCGTTGAGTTAGCTACTGTGATTCACCTTCTCAATGCCATTGAACTTCTGGAATGCAGGAAGTTTTCACCCCAACTTGGAGTAATTCTCTGATAGATGAGGTCGCCTCTGGGATTGTACCGTCTTCTCCATCAACCCTGCCGCCTACTCCACTGAGTAGCAAAGGTACAGCACCGCGTACTGCTTGCTTCGTTCCTTGGTCGTGCACTCTTGCATGACCCGAAGTCCTTCACTTACGGCTATCTTGATGAGAAACTTGTTGACACCGGTCTTACGAAGTTTCTTGGCCTCTGCCCTTCAGCCTTGTCTCGGTACTTGGAGATTGCCTCTGTATGCTCCACCTCCTCGGCCCCTTTCACGACCAAGCGCTCTCCCTCCGTGAGAGCAAGGGATCAATGACTTTAACGGAAGTCCCGCCTCTGCGGTACCATGGCGCTGCCATGCCCATGGCACTACTATCCGTCGCCTCGCATCTACATCCCTTTTCTTCACAATCAGTAGATATGCCTTCGTGACACTCCTCTGAGTCCACCTCCATTCTCACTGATTGCTTGATTTTGGGTAGCTAAGTCCCTCTGGACTTGTCGTCGCTTCCTCGCCCTTTTCGACCCCCCTGCTTCAACACCTCTGTGTTCTCCAAGCAGTCTGTTTTGTCGATGGAAAGACAGACTACAACTCCCATGCATGGCCTCTGCCATCACGTTGTAGAGTTTGCACCGATTCTGTTCTCCTTAGCTTCCTTGGTAGCAACGTTCGCTTACTCGGCCTTGTCCTCTGACTTGCCGGGCTCCCTTAAGCGAATATGAACTCTGGAGCAGTCCAACTCTCCAGCTGCTTCGATCATACCTCTGCATGATCAAGTCCCTCCCATGGAACTCACTGGTACTTGCATTCGAACTTTTCCCTTAGTGGAACACAGCCCCCATATGCTGATGACCAAGGTTTCCATCCGATGCAAAATTCGATGCACGCCCGGAAGACCCGCCTCTGCGGTACCATGGCCTTCAGTCCTTGAATCCATAGCCCTTCTTGCCGTCGTGTTGTTCACCGAAGTGGAGCTTCCAGTAGCTCCCGATCATACCTCCATATGATCTAGTCCCTCCCGGGACTCACTGTGTGTATCGCATTGCCACGAACTATTCCACCACGATCCGCTGCACCATGTCGCCTCCTGGTGACATCTCCATTGCATTCTGATCCTTGTAGAATAAACTCGAATTGTGAACCCTCCATGTGTGGCCTCTGCCAATACATCGCAGGGTCTCCTCCACCTTCGATTTTGTTCGCTCCTTTGGCAATCGACCTTCATCCACCCACTCCTGGGTCACACCTAGATGAAGCACCGCTCTAGGACAGTCCGTCGCCTATTAGCTCCCGAAGTCCCCCGACTTCACTGTAATTTGTGCACCATTGTCTGGATCTTGGGCTTCTGCCCCTACCAGCACAATCTCCGCTGCGCACCGCTTCCCTCATGGCAACTTGAATGACAACACTGTGGCATATTCTTCAAGAGTACCCGCCTCCGCGTCCTCTTGCCCCGTGCTAAGGCCTTCTGAACCCAACTTCACCTCCGCAAATTGAGTCGCCTTAGTTCCTCCATCAAATGCTCCTCCGAGATAAGGTGCATGTGCCCCGAAGCTCCCTTCGTCTTTGGCACCATGCAAGATGAGTCCGCTCCGTCAGAATGAAGGACCCATGGAACAACATGATTATACTCCTGCCTCTGTAAGAGTTCATGTCCTTGACCTCTGTCTAGGGAAAGCACTGTGCCTCTGCTCCATGTTCCAACTTCTATGCTGGCTCCCTTCAAGCGGCTTGAGTACTTCGCCAAGTTACACCCAAGTTGCTCCGCTCCTCGTGTTTGCATTGAGTCGATGGTGGCCCTTGCGTCCACCATTCCACGGGTCAGCCCTTCCTTGAGTCCGATCTCCATATCGACTCCAAGTGTGTCTCCATTTGAGTTGCTTTGGGTCGCTCCCCCACTTGATCTCGCAATGCATCCACCAATGCATTCTCTCAAGCGAGATCATGCGACGACTCCTCGCCGCTTGCTCGGTCCATTGAGCTTCGTGGAGTTGTTGTTTGTTGAGGTACTCCTCCTCGACTTGTGCAGTCCGTCGCACATGATTCTCCCTCTGGAGAGCCGGGACTTATCCCTCCTGGATAACTGTCCCATTGGAGCAACATCTCTCTTCGTTTCGGAGACCACCATCCCCTTGGACTACTCCGATCTGCTGAACAAACTGTGCATTGTTCTGCCTCCTGCAAATGCACTTGCTAGATTGCGCCTCCACGTCAATACAGCCACCACTGCACTCCTCAAGGCCTAGCAACATGCTGAACTCGTTGCACACTTCAGCCTCCTCCGGACGTATCCTTCGCATGCCGAAGAGAAAGTTTCAATGCTCCATGGCGCCGAGTCTCGACCGCCTTGGGATGGCCACGAACAATCCATCGTCCGCATACAAGCCCATGCATGAGTACCGAATTCTTCGAGTTAGCAATTCCCCTCACCTCTGTGAGCTTTGCACAACTCTTTCGGTCGCTGAGCAACTCATTCCACTTTGCATGGTCTCGTCCTTTTGCCAAGCGCCTCGCTTGCCTTGAGCACCATCAAGTAAAGTTGTCAACGTTGAGCCGAAGCTCAAACTCAGCCATCCCAACCTTTGTGCGCTCCACATTCTTCCAAGCTTGCCTGTTCTCGTGGTGCCTCTTGCGCGAAGGGTTGGCCATTCCTCTGAATGCCAATGTTAGATGCCCGCTCCTCTGAGCGACTCTTTTCCCTACATCTCCATGCCCGTTTTCCCTCAAACGGTCGCGCGTTGCTGACTGCCCTCAACGCAGCCCCGCTAGGTCCCCCACGTTTGCATGTCAAGTGTTTCTATGAGTGCTTGTCCCGCTCTGATACCATATGACACGGACTTAGCTGGTTTTGCCTAAGTCGTGCGGCACCCTTGCGCGTCCGTCCGCAAAGGTCAGCCTCCCCGAAGCCTCCCATTGTCCCCTAGGACCAACAAAAGAGAGAACGGGTTAAAGAGAACGCCTCAAACGGGATCCACAAGCAAACATGTCCGAAAAACACTTCATAGACAAAGCAAATTACAAACAGACTTTACAAGCTCTGAACAGTGGCACAACAAAGGGTAAAATGGTCCATTACAGACCGAAAAGCTCTCGAGCGTGTCCACATGACACAACCTTTATTTACAAGCCTAAAGAGGCCACCAACCCAACTAAAATGAGACTATTAAGCCTTCGGCCACCCCTCTACATTCTGTACAAGGCAAGAACATGCCGAACGACACGGACATACATAAACATTACATCAAACACCTTGTTTAGAAGTTTGTCCGTGACAACCCGTCGGTCACAGGCCCGTGCATTAGTCCAGTTTGTGCATAGGTTACTATAGGTACATCTTTTTCTTATGCTGTTGCTATTCTGGGAAAGGTGGCACATAATGACAGGGGTATTTGTTGCTGAATAATCTCTGCATGTTGATTAACAATATAAAATTCCATTGACATGCAAGTCTTGATAACTTAGAAGTTATTATTCGGAGCTGTTATGTCATTTATTATGGTTGGACTCCGGGCATTTGAATGTGGTGTTTGATTTTCATTTTAATATGGTGCAGGAGCCAGCTGGTGATATTCTGGTGTTCCTTACGGGTCAAGATGATATTGATGCTGCTGTAAAGTTATTGAGGGAGGATACTCAAGATGATCGAAGACGCACATCAGGTAGATTTGTGTCTTCTTTGAATCATATATTTACTTTCATTTTGTTTAAAAAAAAATGAAAAGGGTTCTGGCAAAAAGCATCTTGAAGGTAGTAAATGACAGTGTAGCCTTGCTACTAGGGTTGTTGGTTTTGCCATTATACTCTGGACTTTCACGTGTTGATCAGGTACATGTTGGATAACAATTACTTTGAGCTAGCTAGTCTATATCAATTAAGTAAATCCATCAGTATGGGAGTTGTTTGATCAGTTAGATGCATCCACATGAAAATTGTTGTCTTTAGGATCTGGTATTTGCTCCTACTCCCAAGGGAAAGAGGAAAGTTGTGATATCAACCAATATTGCAGAGACATCATTGACTTTAGAGGTATCAACTATTCTGTCTTTACTCAAAGCAATTTCAATGGCTTAATTTTGTCCCTTCCTGATTTATGCAGGGTGTTGTCTACGTTGTGGATAGTGGATTCTCAAAGCAGAGGTTTTACAATCCGGTATATTGTATAATTAGTCATGCATAATTTTGATGATGTTTTCCTTTGTTAAGACATGAAATATAATGTTACTAGTTCCATGAAGCATCATGGGAGAATATGAATCTATATGGGCAACAATAATTGACATAAAACAATAGTATAATGTACTTAGGCCACCCTCTTTAGTTGCCCACAATCTTTTATTTCTCTAAATTCTTTTAGTTTTTAGATTAAAGAATTATCTGTGTGTATGTCTTTTTGTAGGAATAATGGGATAGGTGGGAGAAATACAAGGAGGCAGGTCTATGTTTGGAGAGCTCATATTTGTATCCACTTCTAGCTACGTTTTTAATTTCGAATGATACTGCCTGTATCGGGCGGTACGTACTGGTCTGGCTGTAGATCAGTACGTGGACAACCCGCTACCGAGCGGTACTGTCGATTGGGGCTGTTTCTGCCCTGTTACCACGTGAAATCGATCAGTGACGGTCGATTTCAATCGTCGTTGCTCGCTACGAGACGGTATTAGCCGAGGGAGAAGGAAGAAGAGGGAGAACTTGGAGATCCGACGTTGCTCTTCCTCGACGATCTCGATCTGTCGCCGCCCTCCCTCGTTGGACGCCGCAGATGAGATGTCGTCTCCTCCTCGTCTGAGGCGATGAGGCCTTGGTGTCGTCGACGACTTCTACTCATCCGCGCGAGGAGAAGAAGCTTCGCGAGGTTTCTTCACCCCACGCGGGGAGAAGAAACGAGGCGATGTCGCCCTTTTTTAAAATTTTTTAAACTTTTTTTATTTTATATATATATATATATATATATATATATATATATATATATCGAGCGTTACGCCAAATCGTACCGCTCGATACTTCGGTACGATACGAAATTGCGAACCTTGACTTTTAATCAGAAATTATGGATTTATATAGGGAGATTAGGCATATATAAAATTATGTAGTTCCAAACATTCAATACATATATGGATATAAGTCAGATGTATACAACAACAACAAAGCTATAAGTCCTAACTATTTGGGGTTGGCTACATGGATCTTTTGTTGCCATTGAGATTTGTAAAAAGCTATATGTTTAATTAAGTTTAGAGTACTTAAATCTTTGTTTATAGTTTCTATTAGGGTCTTCTTAGATCTTCCTCTATCTCTTCTTGTACCATTAACATTAATCGTTTCACCTCTTCTAACTATTGTATCCATAGGTCTCCTAGGCACATATTCATACAATCTTAAACAATTCTCTCTCATCTTTTCCTCTGTCGAAGCGATATAGTTGTTCACGAATAAATATATTTTTCTTATCGTTCCTATTAACTCCACACGTTCATCTTAGTATTCTATGAAACAAATATATGGCTAATATAAATTTGGCCAAGTCTAAATTAACTATAGAGGTGAAAACTATATATATTGATATATAGCTAGCAAAAATTGTGACACTAGGTCAAAATTATCAGCCTTAGTTGTTATAATAGAAAACTTTAATTAAATTAACATCTGTCTATCTGTATATAAGAAAAAAAAGAAGAAAAAGTGTATGTATATAGAAAAATCATTAAATAACATTTGTCTTTATATAATTAAATTTAACACTTTGAGATACATATAGATTTCAGATTTTTGGGTACAAATAGAATAAATTCATATCTAAGGGCAAAAAGTTGGATATAGATATGGATATGTGACAAGTCAAACATTTAGGTAACCATATCTGACTCAATTTAAATACAAAATCAGATTTAGATAGATATTATCTTACCCCACTTCTAACCTTAGGTTCAAGCTAATATACAATTTGCTTTATTGGGAAGAACGTTTGGTTTTTTAGCTGTGGATTAGAAAAAAAGGTAGACAAAGGACAATTAATTATGGTAGAGCTAGGTTAAATGAAGTAGGTGTTTGTTATTTAAGAAAGGGAAGGATGGAAGGACAATTGAGATTATTTATGAGAACTCAAATAGCATTGGCTTATACGAGTCAATTAAGAAGGGGGGAGAAATACTTAAAAACTCAAAAGGAGGATGTGAGGGTCTTTAATTTTCTTCTGATGGTACGTGGTGATACTTATCTGACAACTTATTGTTCACTGGCTCATAATATTTGGCTTTGTAATCTTTATGTTGTGGTGATATAGTTGAAACTTGAAACAAAGATTTTTTACATCATTACTAGTACCCGTAATAGTATTTTACCAGATTAGTATTCACTGACTAGTATAGTCTGAGTCACAGTACTCCGTTCCAGGAAACACAGTTTTGGGTACTAGATTAGTATTAATCTTAGGTTGAACATGTATGTATTGTCCTATCACGTACTTAGCTGGTTTTATTTAAGTTGTGCAGCACCTTTGCTTATTTGTTTGCAAATGGTCGGCTTCCCTAAAACCTTTTATGGTCCCTTAAGGATATGCAAAATAGAAGACGTGTCAGATGAAGCGTTTAACTCGAGATCTCATTGGAGCAACTTTCCTCTTTGCATCCTTCCCCCTGAAAGTTTCGGAGACCACCATCCCCTTGGACTACTCCGCATTGTTGAACAAACTATGCATTGTTCCGTAATCGCTAACACACTTGCTAGAATGTGACTCTTTGCTAATATAGCCTCCGTTGTGCGCCTCAAGGCCTAGCAACATGCTAAATCTACTGCACACTTTAGCTTCTTATAGAGGTATCCTTCCCATGTTGAAGAGAAAGTTTTTATACTCCATACTGTCGAGTTTCAGTTGCCTTGGGATGGCTATAGACAATCCATCGTCTGCATACAAGCCCTTGCATGAGTACTGAATTCTTCGAGTTAGCAATTCCCCTCACCTCTGTGAGTTTTGCACAACTCTTTCAGTTATCGAGCAACTCATCCCTCCTTGCACGGTCTTTGCCAAGCGCCCCTACTTGCCTTGAACATCGTCAAATTTGGTTGCCAACGTTGAGTCGAGCCATAGCTCGAACTTAGCCATCCCAACCTTTGTGTGTTATACATTCTTCCCAGCTTGCTTATCCTCGTGGTGCCTCTTGCACGAAGGGTTAACCATTCTTTTGAATGTTAATCTCGAATTCTTGCTTCTTCGAGTGACTCCTTTCTTTACGTCTCTACGCTCGTGTCCCTTAAACGGTCACGCGTGCTGGTTGCCATCAATGCAGTCCCGTTAGGTCCCCTACGTTTGCTTGTCAAGTGTTTCTAAGTATATGCTTGTCCCGCTCTAATACCATATGTCACAGATTTAGCTAGTTTTACCTAAGTCGTGCGTTACTTTTGTGTGTCTGTCTGCAAAGGGTTAATCTCTTTAAAACCTCTTATGATCCCTTAAGGACTTGCAAAAGAGAAGACGAGTTAGAGGAAGTGTTTAGTTTGGGATCCCACAAGCAGACATTTCAGCAAACACTTGATATACAATACAAATTAGAAACATGGACTTTGCAAGCTCTGAACGGTTGCGTGACAAAGGGTCCAAGGTGGTCTGCCGTGGTCAAAAATCCCCACAAGTGCTCACATGACATTGTTGCGGAACAAGGCAGCGAACCAACCTTAGACAATACCCCAAAGGCCCATCTAGCCATGTGTCATCTGGGTAGCTCCAGGGTGTTGTATTGGCTGATACTCCACACTACTCTGTGGAGCTAAAAAACTCTCAAAATCGCTATTTGGATGACTTATTTTTGGGCAGTTTTGTCTCTGCGTGACGACTGCACACAATCTGTGCTTACAGGACTAAAACAACCATGAAAACCAATTAAAATGGGACTGTCAAGCCTACTGCAAGCCCTATATATGTTGTGCAAAGCATGAACAAAACCAAAAGATAGAGACATACAAACATTACATCGAACACATCGTGTACAGATTTGTCTGTGACAGGTCGGTCCTAGTGTGTCAACACATGGTATATTGGTATGTATCGATGATTCAAAGAGGATGAAGAAGAAGAGGAATAGATGGCTATAGAGGAAGATGGCTATGGAGGAAGAGGAGGAAGAGGAGGAAGAAGAAGGCTCAGGAAGGAAGAGGAGGAGGAAGAGAAAGAGGAGGAAGAGTAGAAGAGGAGGAAGCATACCTGCAGTCAACAACACGCAGTGGGTGACAGGGAGGTAGGTGGCAGCAATTATGCACTTCTTGCTTATGGAGAAGAGGGCTTGACTCGCATTTGTGAGGCCTAATTGAATGTTTAACTTTCAAGTTTTTTTTTAATGGGTTCGACCTGACTGCTCAAAACAAGGGTAGTCTGCGTATCGGTTCATGCCCAGACCGATATGTATCGCCCATTTCATACCGGTCTAAATGAAACATCATTCCATGCTTCATACTATTAGTTATTTAATACATTAAAACAACAGTATATCATTATAGTATAGGACTAGTATCATACTGTCAGTACCACCAGTATACTGCAATATTTGAATTTATATAACTTGGAGAGTGAGCCAACCAACAATTGTGGATATTTTGCTTTTTTGCTTATGCTATGTTTCTACTTCTATTTCCACCGCCATCATCTCATTAATTTTTTTGCTGATTACTGAAGATAAATTTTGAGCTATTGTGCAAAAAAATTAAATACTTGATTTTGTGGTCTTTGTTGATGGGACATTCCTATGGTTAGTCCATTGTTACATAAGTGATAGGTTTTGGTTTCACGCATCTTGTACGCTATTCAAAGTAATAGAATTTTTTTCCTTTTCTTTAAAAATACTTGATTTAGTGCTGTCTTTCCATTGTCTTTCAAAGGTTCATTTTATGACATAGGTTTCACTTATTTCGTCAATTCCAATTTAGCAGTAATTTCTTTAGAGAAGCAATATAACATATAGATGGCATATTTTATGTTTAATTATGAACTGTCATGTTGTGACAATTAGCTATTTTGTTGTGTATATTTTTGTTATAAGCTGTTGCTAACATGCTTGTTATTAGATTTCTGACATTGAGAGCTTGGTGGTGACACCAATATCTAAGGCTTCTGCAAGACAAAGGGCAGGGCGAGCTGGAAGAATACAACCAGGGAAGTGCTTTAGGTAATACCGAATGACCTCTTTTGGAGTTCCTATAATTTACTACTGAATTTCTGTCTGAGATGCAGTTAACATAATATAGTATAATGTGTTTGTTATCTTTTTTATTTTTAGTGTTTAATGTGTCATAGAGGTTAGTATGTCTGCAAGGTGAAAACTTGCACCTCTCTGTCTTTAAGGATGGGATGGTGTTGGGGATCTTTGCATAGAGCTTCTTTCATATGACTTGTTTATGTTACTCACCATGGTCTTTTATGTCTCCATTTATCCACCCTATAATTGCCAATAATCTGATATAAATAGTAGCCATTACATTGAGAGCCATTAATAAACTATCATGAAGTGATATAAAAAATTTTCTCCTATGGAATTGAGCTGCATCAGCATGGAAAATTGTTTGCTGCTTCAAGCTTAATTGTGCCATGTTACTTAGTATTGCACATGTAATTTCATTTGCAAATTTTTTTTCTGTATCGGACCTTTAGGAGCAAATGATTTTAAGTTCTATGCTTCTTGTGCATCTATTGATGGTGAATTTGCTTTGCTGTTGCAAAGAATGATCTTGTTCAAATTTGTCATATGTAAAAATAAATGGATGTTCTTTGCACATGATGCCGTAATGTAGTTGTAGTTGTGCCTACACTAAAGATAAAAATTTCTTATGAGTGCTTGTGCAACAGACATGATGATTAATCATCCCTCCCCCTTCCAGCAAGCCGAAAAGGAAAGAAAGTCGTACATCCTTTTGCGCTGGACTGCCGGTGGAGTGTGCATTCTTTTCACCTGTGGCTAGATTATCTTTTTCGTATCTTCTCTCCAGTTGTGCCTCTCTAGAAAGCAGTCTTAATTTCACAGCAGTGTAGTGGCTAGGGAAATACCTTTGGCATTCGAAGCCAAAAAAAGAGAAAAAGATGGGGTTAAATTTGTATGTGTAATACCTACCAAGCTATCTTCTGCTTTGATTGGTTGCTTTGTATTTTTGATACTAATCTCACACTATCGCCCTAAATATGTGGTGGCAGCCATCAAAACTCTAGCCTTTCACTGTTTGTTGACTTTGTTCTCATCATTTCACAGGTTATATACAGAAGAGTACTTTTTGAAGGAAATGCCCACAGAAGGAATTCCAGAAATGCAACGATCAAACCTTGTCTCGTGTGTGATACAAGTATGTAAGTCATTGGGATTTCTAATTCTTTTATTTCTTTTGGTTTTCCTTATTTATTTTGTATAATATTGCCTGTTAGCCCCTGTTATCTTTAGGGTTTTTGTATTAGTGCTACTTATTTTACTTGTCCATGCTTCTGTGGTATGATCGAGTACTCATGTCAACCATTTAGAGAAAGAATTTACACACCCTTGGACTATGTAACAGGAGTCTTTTTTAATGTTATTCTTTTATTGTCATTCTATATTTGTGTATGGTCTTTATTTTGTAAATACAAAGTTGCAGGAAAGAGCTGGTATCTCTTATAATAATAGAAAGGTTGCATAACTCATTAAAGACTGTATTATCGCCCATGGTTCTGTGATTTAGCCAATCTTTCATGGCTTGGGAGATTGGTTTGCTTATTCATAAAGAAACAAATAAAAACAGAAAAAAGGATGACTCTGAATTCTATTCGATGATGAATTAAATGAAAAAGAAAAGAGTTTGTTCGACTACCCCCCAGCAAGATCTACATTTTAAATTGCATACATGTGATCTATAATTAGGATGCAAATGATCATCAATTTACCATAAGACCTTCGTTTTAATGGAATTGTAACGCAAATATAAATAACAAATATAAAATACACATATGCCAAATTGTAATCTATGTCAGTAAAATTAATTTGAATCATATAAATTTAGAACTACATAAGTCTTAAAATATAAAAGACGTCTATCCGAAACCTTGAAATAAAAACGTAATTGTAGAGAAATTTTGTACTATTAAAGGTTTAATCATCATTATATGAACATTTTGGATTATTGCTAATATTTATGGTTAAATATAATCAGGAATATGTATTGTGGTTTGGGGTCCTGGGGATTGAAATGCAACATTGAAGGGTCTGAGCAATTAAATATTTAGATATAGTAGATTTTAGGGACTAAAATGGACAACCTAGTGTGAGTTTCTCGTCAATGTAGAATGAACTCTAGGAGGGTCGTTATGCACATTTTTACCTTGATAAGCAGAGAGACTTTTGAAATATCTCCCTCGGGATTCTAAAGTGTGATGTAGAATAAAATAGGAAAGTAGAGAGAAAGAGAGAGGAAGAGAAAGAAAGAGAAGTGTGGGATAAGAGAGGAGAGTAAGAGACGAGAAGATGCAATTCTTTTTATTCAAATATGAAATAATTTATCAATTGACAAGCTCAACTATTTATAGGGGTTTAGAAGCCTTAGGATAATTAATAAAAGCATTGATTCCTAGGAGTAATCTCTTAGGGAGTTAGTATGCCTTTTAGAAATCCAAAATATGACTTCTAGGATACCTAAATAGTAAATGAGCTCACTTAATACAAAAAGAGTCCCTTGATGGTGTTTAAGACTACATTGGATATGTTGCCAATATTTGGTAGTGGATCCTATCAGTTTCATTTTTGCAAATCGTACACGTTAGACATCAATCATTCCATACCACTTAAAGTGGTCTTCCATGCTATCTAACCAGTCAACAAACATATTTGGGTCAAACCTACCATCAAAGTTCGACACATCCACTTTGACTCTTCTAGCCATTTCCCTCATATTGTCAGCAAACCAAACTCGTTTGCCATTACTTGATTTTGTGAATTACTAGTAGGTTCTAGGAATTCATTATTAAGGTCAAAGGCTTGGTCATTAGGAATTGTTGGTGCATGATTACGAACAAGTGCCCTATAGGTAGACCTAGGATTTGTTTGAATTGGGGCTTAGGTAGTAGGTAAAATTATTTGATTTGAAGCTATGAATTGTGAAGAATGGACATGTTGCCTAACCGACTCATCAATCTCCTCATTCATGGGTCGTTTTTTAAGGTGTTGGAGAGTTCTTAGGACTTGGGTCATTTTGTCACATAACTGGTTCAACATCGTGTCATGATTTGCTAGCTTAGTCCTACGGGTGTCTAGCTCATTCTGTTGGTTTAGGGATTCATCAGGATTGGTTTGGTTTTCACCTCGTCGAGTCATGATCTAATGCTATCGACAAATTATCTTTTTGTAATGAGGTTGTTAATTGTTGCAATGCACAAGGTGGAAATGCAATGTTTCAATGATACTCATTTTTTTTTCTTACATTTTGTTTTGGTTTTTTCTAGACAACTTTCAAGGGTTCAAATTTTAGTGGTACTGTAGTTGTAGCTAAATGGGAGAGAGAGGGTGATAAATAGAAAAACAAAAGGAGAAAACGGGAGGAGAAGTGATGAAAATCATGATCTAATAAAATATATGATTTTTCTTTCTGATAGAAAAAATATTAGTAAAGTTCTCAAAATTTTACTCGCACTGAGAGCTATGTGGTCCACTAATTCCGTAGGGACAGTTACCCCAAAGTCTAACTCCATACGCAAGGGGTTGACGTTGGAGGTGTAAGGATCTGTAAGTGACGTCACTATTGGTTGAAGGTGCTAGTTGGGTTCCAATGAGGTACAGGGCACGTTTCTTGATGAGCTTTGAAACCAAATTGATGTAGAACAAAGTAGGAAAGTAGAGAGAAAGAGAGAGGAAGAGACAGAAAGAGAAGTGTGAGATAAGAGAGGAGATTAAGAGACTAGAAAAGATGTAATTCTTTTCATTCAAATATGAAGTAAGTTATCAATTGACAAGCTCCATTATTTATAGGGGTTATGAGCCTTAGTGTAATCAATGAAGGCAATGATTCCCGAGAGTAGTCTCCTAGGGAATTAGTATGTCTCTTGGAAATCCAAAATATGATTTCTAGGATATCTAAATAGTAAATGAGTGCACTTAATATAAAAGGAGTCTCTAGAAATACCAAAAAACTTCCTCAATTTTCAACACAAATATTAGAATTTCTAGGTGAACTAATTGATAACTTTTTGTTGATTTCTTTACCTAGAATAAACTTTTTTGAAATCCTTTGTATAGCTAGATGATTCTCCATTAAAATGATACCTAATAATTGATAATTATGATATTATTTGTCTTCATTGTTGTTTTTTTATATTGCACAGTGTTTCAGCCTATCTTCAAGATTCAAGGGCAATACCTAATATTAATAATTTCAATTTGCAGTTAAAGGCATTGGGTATAGATAATATATTGGGCTTTGATTGGCTAGCTTCTCCACCACCAGAGGCAATGGTGCGAGCTCTTGAAGTTCTATACTCTCTTGGAATTCTTGATGAAGATGCCAAACTCACGTCACCTATTGGTTATCAGGTGGCTGAGATTCCACTGGTATTGGCTTTAACTTCAATTGTTAATAACACAACTTTACAGATGCATTTTTTTTAGTTAATACTTTTTTCCTTAGTTATTTGTTGGATAAATGGGATTTTTAAGAAAGATTGTGTAACGTCATATCCATTTAGTGACAAACATGTCTTATGGTTTATTTGTAGTGGGCAATGGTTTGTAAGTGAAATAAAACTAGCACCACCAAGCTGGGACTTAGTGTGGTTTGTGATCAGTCTAGCAAGGAATTGAATCTTGGGTACCAATGTCGCACCGGCCCGTGTAGACCACTTTGGCATACTTAGGTATGAGTAGCAAAAAACGGAACTAGTTAAAGTGCCATTAGTGACAAACATGTCTTATGGTTTAGTTGTAGTGGGCAATTGATTGTAAATGAAATAAAACTAACACCACCAAGCTTTGTGGTCATGCTAGGAAGGAATTGAATCCTGGGTATCAACCTCACACCGGCACTGTGGAAACCAGTGTTGCATACTTGGGTATTAGTAGGAAAAAAAGGAACTAGTTAAAGTGCCATTAGACTTATATACAGAAATATGTTTTGATCATCCATAAGTGGTCGAACTGATATGGTTGGTATGCCCATCAACATGAATGGGTGCATGTTAGTTCTTGTTTTTGGTGCAAGTTTGTACTCAAGGTTCTCCTTTCAATTAATTTGTGAAAGCTTTGAGGAGTCAAAAGCTGTAGCCCTATGTCAACTAAATCGATTGGTAGTTAGATTATCAATTTGCTCTTTGAGCAATAATAGATAATAAAGGACCTTCAATCTCATTACATTGAGAGCATAAGTTTATGGAAGTTCTCCGCTGTAGGGAAATGAATGATTGCATGGCGTGGTGCAAGGTGGTTGGATGCAGAAGAGCATCATGATAATGAATTGGATCAGATCTGTCACCGTAACCAAAGCAAATCGTATTTGTCGGAGATGGTTACAATAGTTGGCAATGAGAAAATGACAAAAGCCATGATGCAGCCGAATCACATCCCACTTCCATTCTGTGACCGAATTAGACCATAAAGCATCTCATATCGATAACGTGGACCATGATACCTGTGAGCTATGTTTTCAGGTCAAAAGACTGACTCCCACTTGTACCTGACACCACTTTTGTGACAAAGGTGGTCCTGAACCAGGTTGGCTCTGTAACACCTTTTAACGAGGTAGACACTGGAATTGGACATTAGCAAGATGATAGTTTCTCCAATACTTTGAGGTCTTCTAGTTTTCTATCTGTATCTTTAAACCTTTGCCACAAATAATATTCCAAGTTACCAAACACCAGTCCCATTAATGCTATTTATGTGCTATTGAAGTTACAGTAAGAAGGTTTAGAATTGGACTTTTTTAGTTGACCAGTTAGGGAGGAGGAAGATAGACGTAATAGAGAGGTATAAATTAACCAGGTTAACCTGTCACTTAAAGAGAGGAGATTTTTTTCAACTTGTTAATGTTTTGTCAAAGTGATGATATGGTACTTATGGAAAAACAGCTGAAGCATAGTGGTGTTAGGTGGCAGATCTCTAACTTATGGAGTTGTTGTTTCTATTACACCTCGATTATCCCATGCTGATAGTGAGAGGATGTTTGTGACAGGATAGAGGGCTACATGGGTCTACTTACATTAGCTTAGGTCTAAGCATTTTGGGTTTTATGATTTTTTGGTTCATCAAGTCAGTGAGTTAGTTTCTTGTCATGCTAGATTGTGATAATTGTTATCAAATGGCATGATGAGGGAGCCTAAGTAGCAAAAGGCTACTTATGTATGAAGCTGGAAGCACTTTATGGCACAAAATCACCATGCGACTCGGTCCTACATATTGCCTAATAGAAATAATTTTGGACATTTTGGATACTGATGAGGATGTCAAGCCTCTCGAGTGGTGGAGATTGCTACACCCTTGACTAAGATGTTTATGAAGACAGAGACTAGATCGACCTACTACCAATAACTCAACCTTAAGCATTTTAGATCACATAATTCTAGATTGTGACAGTTTTGAGTAAGTTGGTTGACCTACATATTTCATAAAGCAGGATAGGAGAGTCAAAGTGATGAACCTATGATTACTAGCACATAGAACAGCAGTCATCCAGACAAAAATGCAAGATGAATTTTACATCGATATTTTTCAGCATAATCCCATTTACAAACCCTTTCAAAAATGACATCTATTGATGGACTGAGAGGATGAGAAAAGGAATCCCTTTGTCTTACCCCTCCTTTAGGTTTGAACCAATTTCTAGGTTCTTCTTTGAAAATATATTGCAGCATTAGTGGAGGAGATGCATATCTTGATTCAATTAATCCACTTTTGTTTGAATCCTCTTAATTTAGGATAGATCTCAACTGAATTTGTGAAATCCTTTGTAAGCAGAAGCCTGAACATCATCCTTCACCATGTAGTCATGATATTTTTCGGCAGTTCTTTTAATTTTTTTTTTCTATCATCTATTACAACATGAGGTTCTTTTTATTAGGAAAAGGTCCTAAGGCTTACAGGACAAAACAAGGACCGTATATCAAATCTTGGCTGCTAGACCTTTTTCTTCCTCCATCATTCTTTAATTGTCAAATATAGTACCATTAACTTATATCTTTTATTGTTCTTTGGAAAATGATTTATCATAGTGTTGAACTTTTTTTCCTTTGTTCTTTAAACACCTTGTTTTGTGCTGTTTTAGTATCTCATCGTTAAAATCCAACTTAGATGCTGAACTTGAGATACTGGCAAACAATGGTAAACAAATCTCTCGTCTTTTGACTCAGAAATGTGTAGCTTCTAAATTGCTGGATGACGATAATGATAGTTGTAGACAATGAAGTGCCCTAGCAACAAACGTCTTGATGCATTTATTGTTGTGGCACTTTTTACATTGTAGCATGCCATTTTACTCTTGTTGTAACTTAGAATAAGGATCGCCTTTTCGGGTGTCGAACTTGTTTCTGTGATCTAGTCGGACTGGTACATAATGGTCAATACTAATGTTTAGCACTAGTGTTTTGAAGGGGAATAAAAAGAGGGAGAAGAGAAAAGTGTGGTGGAGGAACAAGAGGAAGAAGAAAGAGGAAGAGGAAGGAAGAAGGGGAGGCAGCACAGGAACAAGAGGAGAAGGAAGGAGGGGAAGTAACGGAGGAGGAAGAAGACAGAGCTGTGGAGGAGGAGGAAGAAGAAGGAAGAAGACGGAGTGGTGGAGGAGGAGAAGGAAGAAGGGGAAGCAGTGGAGGAAGGAGCGATGAGGAGGAAGATTATGGAGCAGTGGAGGAAAAAGAGGAAGAGGAAGGAAGAAGACAGACCGATGGAGGAGGAGAAGGAAGATGAGGAGGAGAATAGGAGGCATGTGCCGGAGAGATAAACAACAACAGGTGGGCAACGTCTGATGGCAGCGGCATGGGGAGAAATGGGTCGCAAGCTCTAATCTAGGGGCAGTGTCGCATGTATCTTTAGGTCTTTTTATATATGATTTGGACTAGACCGCCCGAAATGGGAGTGGTCAGTGCACCGGTCCACGCCCGAAGCAGTACATACCACTCGTTTCATACCATTTCGGGTGGTATGGCGGTCTTTGACTTAGAAGGCACATCTCACATTTGAAGCAGCATATTGGAACTTTTTTTAGCACATGGCAAACTTGTACTAGTGGACTAAGGTTGAAAGAGGTATATCAGATTGTATATGTTGAAAACAATGGCTTCTTTATCTTCTGCTATGAACAAAATTTTCTTTTACGTGTTTATCCTGATCTGCAAGCTCTATTGGTCCATTATTTCATGCTTCTGTGGAATTTTATCTTCAAATTTTCCTTCAATATTTGTGCATTTTTATTTTATTCTAACATTATAGGTTTCAACGAAAAATTGCAGGACCCTATGATCTCTAAAATGATCTTGTCAGCATGTAACTTTGGTTGTTCTGAGGAGATAATCACTATAGCAGCAGTTCTATCTGTTCAGGTGATTTTCTGCAGCTTCAAGGTTAAATTATTGCCCTGTGAAAGGTGCTTGATGTTTATGGATGCCTGCAGTCTATTTGGGTTTCTATGTGGGGAGCACAGAAGGAATTTGATGAAGTGAAGTTACGTTTTGCTGCTGCAGAGGTACCCTAATCAACTTCTAGTATGTGGAGTTTCAGTAGCTAATAGTTTGGTCTTGATATTATTGTTACATCATTTTTGCTGTATTAACTATGAATATTACTTTTCTAGTGATCCTTACATGGTACCACTTGCAATGGAGTACTTCATGCAAATTGTTGTTGGGGACCTGTTGGGGGATTAATGATTCTTTTACCATTCATTATAAATAGTTTTAAACTTATTATCTATTGTGGAAGCAAGTGTTATGAACAAAAAAAACCATAATTGATTTCTTGTACATATTAAGAGGAATGGTTTGTCTAGGAATCAAGAGGATTAGTATAACTCATTTTTGGCTCTATTGAAAACCAAGCTACTCTAGAATCAACTAACTTATATTTGCACAAAAATAATCAGTTTTGTTATGTATAATATCAAGGCAAGGAATCTGTTACCTATTATGTAGGTATTGAGAATAATGCTGTGAAAAACAATAAAAAAGGGAGGAGGCAAGGATTCAGTAAAACAAACTTGATTAACATAAAAATCAATTTTAAATAATGGAAGCGTGAGTAGTGGATATTTAAACACCCTAGTATTAAGGCGAATGAAAGTTTTTTATGTTCCCCTTTTGGAATAGCTTTTATGTTGAACCATATGTTTCCGACTTCGTCAAAGGGGTAGGATAATCAAAGGAGAGAAGAGAGAAAAGATGAGTAATAACTAAATTTCTTGGACTCGCTCTATAAGTCCTTCGAACTCATTTTGGGAGGAAGATCGTGACCTCACACTATTTACATATATTGTGAGAAAACAAAATTGTTTCATTTATTAATATCTCAATTACAAACCCATTTTTCCTTTGTATAGACAGAAAAATCATAGACGAAAACTATAAAATTAAGATCATAGGTGAGAAGCTTACGTTGATGTAAATCATGATATTTTTTTCTTTGGATTTGATGAATTTTTAGATTTTCTTTATCAAATATTTTTTTTTGTTGATCAGATATTTGATTGTGAGAACGAACTTTAGTATTAAGGTTGCTCCTCTACAACATAGGAGACTAGTGTTCAAGTCATGAAACCACCTCTCTAAATATAGAGGTAAAAGTGTGTACATTGGTCCTCAGATCCTGTATTTGTAGGAACCTTATATGTTGTGTTTGTCTTTTTCTTCTATAATTGTATTTGATTGGTAGAATTTATTCTTTGTAGATTCTTCAATCATGATAATTTTCTTGTATGTACAATTTTTAGTTAAGCCTTATAATCTTAAATCCAAGTTTTAAAATACCAATCATATTAGTTGGTACAGATCAGTTGGTTAGTATTAGTCTGATTGTGAACTGGTTCATGAACCACTGAGTTTCATTTCGTTTAAGATTACCCCACATGGTCTTACTAGTTAAGAACCAGGAGTATCATCGTATCATCTTTTTAATTTTTTATAGCTATCGACAATTGTTAGTTTTTCTTCTTTCTTTTTCCCCACTCTCATCCTCTTTTTTCCGCTTTTTCTTTCTCTATTTCATGTAGCACTCTCTCTCTATCCGTGGCTCTGCCTCTTCACCTCCTTGTTGTCTCGCTGCCACGAGCTCCTCCTTGTTGTGTCATCATCTCCTCGCCATAAGCTCCATCGCGTCTTCATATGTCCCCTCCACCACCTCCATTGCTTCATCTCCCCTTCTTCCCTTGCACCGGTCTTCTTCCTCTTTCGTTTTCTTGGCGGTACTGACCTATACTGAGTGTTTTTATGTTGACACTTATGGAAACTATACCAATTCAATCATGTACCATGGATCTATCACATTTATTCGCTTGACAAAGTTGTGGGCATTGCAGGGATGTTGAAAGTTGCAACTATCCGTAACATTCTCTCACACTTAATCCGTTGACGCCCTCATTAACGTATGCTGGTACTGCAAAGGCCGTCCTCCAATTCCCAACTTGCTTCTTGCGAGCATTATACCACTTCACCAAGTACTGTGTTTGTTCTATTCCATTAGGTAGTTTACACTTGCGATCTGCCAAGATATCTTTAACTTATTAGTTGTAGGACATCTTTGTGGGTGGTAGACTAGTTGGATGTTTCTTGAAGGATCCTGTGGATTAGAATGATAAGCCTTCAAGTTGCTCATATGGAATAGATTGTGGACTATGAATCATGTTTCGCGCTGAACTCTATGTTTGTGCACTAGTCCTTTGTTCACTTGTTGCCATAAGAATTGGAAGATGCTGGTTGCATCTTGACCAACATCATATCATCAACTTTAATCTCTTAGGTCACCCTCCCTAGTCTACCCACTTTATCTTCTTTGCAGCCCTCTCCAACCTTCTCTAAGTAGGCCAGTGCTATCTTTGTCTTTCTATGCCATTCCTTCCTAAAATGATAGGTAAATGAAATTCTTGTTGTTCATGGGTGTTCTCTTTACATGTAGAGATCGGATGAACATCACAATTCTTAGTCCGCTATAATTTCATTTAGGTGCTTCAGGACTCGGATATTAGCCTTTTTACTTAGAGCTTAAGTTGGTTTATTTGATCACCATCTCTTCTCGTGTGGGCTCTATCCCCATAATTTGCTTTCTGTTTTTTTAGAGTTTCATGGAGCTTGCATGAAGTGTATTCCTCTTGACCGTTGACGTGGATGCCATGCTTTTCTTGAGCGGCTTCTCTAGGTTTGTCATGAGTCCTCACTCGTCCTTCCACAATGAATGACTAGAGCTGCTCTTGTTGAGAAACCTGGGGCAGCATCATATGCGTAGCGAAAGAACAAAAAACAAAAATCCTAGATTTCTCGCAGAAAATAATTTCTCGTTGTTGTTTGAAGATTGGTGCGTGAAAAAATGCAAAACCAAAAAACTACATGTATATGAAAGATATGTTACTTAAGGAGATTGCATATCCTTGAAAACCTACAGGTCTGTGGAAGAGGATGAAGGAGGTCAACTCTCCTCTTTAGCGGTGATCCATACGGCAAGCGCTGTGAAGACGCTCCTTAAATCATTATACAATTCTTCTTTCCACGCGTATCACACGATCAAGAAGGGGCCAACCCTTCTTGCTGTCCACACTCCCTAAACTGGGGCTGTTGGCTGAGAAGGAGAGGGAGAGAGAAGTATAAGAGGTGACAACCAAAAAGGGTCTAGCCCATGCCCCCTTTGGTTCCCTCCTACTTATAGAGTCTCCTGTTAACTTAACCCTAATGGATCCTGTCCTATTGGGTACTGAATCTCCATCCAACTACCCAAGCCTCTTAAATTAGTGGACCTCCATCCAATAATTTGTCATTGGCTCTTGTTGGATTCTATTTATAAGATCTAATAATTCAGGGGCTTACTGGATATCCAATAAGTTATGGGCTCCAACGGATATCTCGTATCCGAACCTCTACTCGTCGCAACACCTACCATATGTGTGTGACCCTCTAGGCCCAATATCGAGCTGGCCGTGAGTCATACCTGGTAGAACTCTTTTTGTCTCAGTAAATTATCATATCTATAATAATTCACTCGACTCATCGACTACGGACGCACTAAGCTACTGCGCTGTAGTCCCCAAACGATACAGGGGAATCCAATCCATTGGATCTGTCTGTCCTCAGTTACTGTGTATCTATAGTTCCTCATCCATCTAATATCCTAGAGACTGTATACTAGGCATGATGTTGTCAAGCTCATACGGTTTCTACTCAAGTATTGTTATAATCGAATTCTCCTGGAGAACTTTTTTTCTCTCAATCCAAATGACCATGACCAAGGATTTGTTTGAGCAAGAACACATAGGATATTCCTCTCATGACATTGAGAACAGATGATCTTCTATTGACATTTAATTGTCTCGAAAGGTTGACTGTCACTCTCGATAACCGACTGTGCTAGATCTAGAACTTTCAGGCGTATAAGTCTGGTATCAATGAGTGGAGTACTTATATAAGACATCCTTGGTGTCTCAAGTCTAAGGACCATATACATAATTGGGACGACAAAATCACTATCTGACAATGAGGTAACATCAACCATTCAACATTCCGTGAGCGGATCAATCAATGAACTCATTCTCCAATGAGCACTTGCACTGTATCCTTGTTGTCCCCACATGAGCAACTATGAAACTAGTCGCCTCCATTATATGGACGGGTATACAACAAACAAGTATGTTCAGTTATCTCGATGTCCCTCTCGAGTAACCTACGATCGGGATCATTTAGGGTCTGTGCTTATAGACGAATTAGTCTCATTATCGCGATCTCATCAAGATCCGATTCTCATTACACAGATCGATAGACATCACAATATATGCAATACACAAGATAAAATGAGAAAATACCAATAAATAATAAGAAGCAAAAAGAGTGATGTGCTATCGCTCATGTGATTGGCTTACAGGACACCTATAGCTAGCAGCTCCTATGCGGTCCGCTAGCCTCACCTCAGTGATGTGTCATACAGTTCTTTCATAAAGCTTGTATTTGATTTCTTGGCCATTGAGTGTGACGGATTCAACTCGAATTTCTTAAGCCATCCTGCACTTTAATATCAGCCTAGTTGCAAACTCCTTTCAGGACATGAGGATCACAACGACAGGCAAAATGTCGCCATTGCTCTGCTATAGGGACCATACAAGCATAGGGTAAGTGAAGAACTTTGTTGGGCACGAAAAAGGACGCTCATAAGTTTCAGTTGAGAGAGCAGACTGGGGCCTAATGAACATTTATCCAATTCACTTGAATTGTTTTAAACAAGTGGAGCCACTAAAAACCATTAGTCACTCCTAGACAATAAGGGATCCCCCATCTAGCTATGTGCCACTCAAGGGGTTCTAGGTGTTGAAATGGCTGGTGTTTCATACCACAGTCTAGGTCTTGGCTCATGACTATATCTTGGATGATATAAACTCTAAAGTGCAGAAAGGTGTATAATCTTCATAACATGCAGCATGAATTTAGAGATTCTACTCTGATCGTGCACCTGTTTGCTCACTTTTCTTGAGTTATACTGAACTAGGTAGATCCTACTGTGATCTTATTGATATTTTTAGGTCGGCTTAGTGATGCTTTGTATATCCTTCAAGGAATATTTACCTTAAAGGAAAATCTTTGCGCTTTGTATATCCCTCATGGAATATTTGCCTTAAAGGAAAATCTTTGCCTGTTGAACTTTTCCTGCTGTATCTATGTTTCTTTTTTTATTTGAAATAAACTCTTTATTTTGGTGTTGACTGTGAAATTAGACCATTAAATGTTTTGTCCTTAAGCTCCTTTAAGATTAAATTCTTCCATCACAGAAAATTGATTGATTCTTATAGAACTGTTTTGTCTTTTATCATAATATATCCTGTCCAAGATTAGTCTATTGATCAAATGCATGGAGATCATATTTCATATCTTAATGACCATGAAGGATTCCTTTTAACTCTGCAAAATCTTCTTCACAATACCCTGTTCAAGATAGTCTATTGGTTTTACTCAAGAAGATCATGTTATATATCTTAATGTCTATGAAGTATTACCTAACCCTCCAAAATGTTTACAATATCCTGTTGAAACTCTGTTGGTCATATGCAGGGAGATCATGTTACATATCTTAATGTCTATAAAGGGTTTCTTAACTCTGGAAAATCTTCACAATGGTGTTACAAAAATTATCTCAACTATCAAGCTATGGTGAGTCTCCTTGTTTTGCAGAATACTGGTGCTTGCTATACTCTTTAACACTATATTGTGGGTATACATGTCATTGTTTTGATTGCTATTATCTTTTTCATTTTTTCATGCAAATATTTGTGCAGAAGAAGGTTGTGGATGTCAGAGAACAACTCAGCCGGTTATTGAGGCGACTTGGTTTAGCCCTCAAGTCTTGTGAAAAAGACACACAGGCATTTATCCTATTGTTCACTTGTCCACTTTTCACTGTTTATATTCTTGTGTTAACTATTTGCTTTTGTATGGGACTGGCGTAGCATAAATTTCATTTCTTTCCTCTTTTCAAACATTTAGTTGTTCCTGCCAATATCCATGGCTTAAACTATAATTGACATGCCTGGTTCGTGTTGCATTTGTGTTTAACCACAACAATCTTGCTACTCCCTGTTGAAATAACAAAGAGAAACTAAGTCCCCAAAGATGTTGAAGCAGCAATTTTTTGGCTCACTAGGTTTTCTTCTCTGTATGGTGCTGGATAAAAGCATCAATTAGAGCATGATTTTCAAAATTTATCCATCTACAGCAATACATGGGAACATGCTTTGATATCATCATGACCGATGCCTGTAAAGTCCCATCCCATAGTTTCTATTGATCAGAAACATAGAATCTTGAGCTTTTTCCCTTAAAAGCCACACCACAGGCATAAAGCTTGACATTCTTTAATATGAGACCAGCTTGCTTTAATAAACTGCAAAACAGTCCATGTGCTGCAATAAATGGGCTTTACTATGCTACATCTGTACTCTGGCCTAGTTGGTACCGTCTAGCTATTTTTGAGATTTAGATGATAGACTCTGTGATATGTCATACTTGTTGAAGTTCTTCAACCTAGTTCATTTCTGGAAGATGGCTCCGGCACAAACAAAGATCCTTTCTCAGGGCCTGAAGCATGCAGAGATTTTAAGGATGTTTTTCTCAATGATTGAAATTGATAACCCTTCATTATGGGTTTATCCTCAGCATAGCTGAGTTCAAAGAGTCGATTAATCATGTTCAATTTTTCGAATCCGGATCTGAGGCAAGCTGATAAATTCTTTTGTGGCCTTGATTCAGTTTGGACTAACTGGCTATGACATATCCATGATCATCCAAAATTACTGCAAACCTATCTTGCATCATATGTGCCTTAGCTGAGGCATTCTGCACTTTTCTGCTTTTCGGGTGAAAGAGCAGAATAACTAGCATGGTACCATGGTTTAAAAGGAATGGGCTTTGGGGTTTGGAGTGTGAGTTTGTATCATACTAAACTTATTGATGTGTTGCCTGGATAAATGATGGTACCCCGAATTATGCATTTCAATATCAGATTAATTTGATCAATTGGATACAAGTTAAAATACATTGGACGGAAGTCTGCCATTTTTACTTGATCATGTTCTTAAGGTTTCGGTTTCACTCATGGTATTGAGGCATCTCTTAAAGAGGTTTTCTTTTTGGTGTAGATCACATTGGATTTTCAGAGTGCCCATTGTTCTTGAGTTTTGTACTATATTATACTTCTCGGCCTGTATAGTTAAACTGAAGTCTATGTGGTACTTCTGACATTATCATAAGCCTTATGAAGTTAATACATATGTAGAAGGCGTCAAGTTCACTACATGATTTTGCTTTATGGTTGGTTCATCAACCAACATCATCCTGACCGTGCGAGCTTTTCAAAACCCTATGGGGATGCTCCAGCTAGTAAATAAGAGTTTCTTGATTCCTAGCTAAGGTAATCAGGGGTACTTGGGGGCTGGGGCAGTCCTTGAGCAAAATCTACCTCAGCAGTTAAAATCTATGTCATGCATGGCAATTGCAGAATTGTGTCATTTCGTGCTGTCAAGCCGAAACGACCTTTAAGAAAGCAGTAAATTTGAACTGAAAGAATGTGAGATTAGGTTTTTTCACTTGATCAAACTTAAACCATCTGAAGCCTTGGTTGTTCCAGTTTTTTGGTAAGCAATATGCTCCATAGTTTTTTAGAATGCTCCAATTATATGCTTCATTGTAACTTAAGCTCCTCTTTTTAACTTCAAGGTTGTTCATCTTTTTATAATTCAAATGGATAGATTTAAATTTTAAATTAAGTTGTAAGGGTAATTAAGTTTTATTTGCATTTTGGTGATTAAATCGGCTTATGTTGTTTGCAGATTCTAAGGAAGGCCATAATTGCTGGATTTTTTGCAAATTCATGCCACTTGGAGGTCTGTTATCATATGACATTATTGTGTTATGGAATACCTATCCTTTAAGACATTTTTATACCATGATTCCAAAATTATATTCCAAGGGAGATGTTTTGATGGCTCACTTTAATTGGACAAAATTCACACAATATGTGGTTGTTGCCATACATTTAACATTATAAGCATCTTTATAAATATTGTGTGAAGTTTGCCTTAAGAAGAGCTATGTAGTAAAGTCTAAATTTAGGCTTAAGGATTCAAATCATTGTCATTATAACCTGTAAATAGCTACGACCAGCAATATATTTGGACAAAAAAACTAGGCCATAGAATGATGAATAATTAAAACCAATGTCAAAAGAACCAGTCGGACAATAAACCACAAATGGAGAGGTTCAGATTATTTTTGAAGGCCAAACACTATTAATTGACATAAGAGATGACCCATGGTAAATCACATTCATAATATTAGTTTTCTTACAGGACATTTGTGGGCTGGGTAAAGCCCAAACTAGAGGTAAAACGTCAACTATTGATTAAAAAAAATTATACTTAATAATTAATATATAAAAACAAAGGCAAGGGCACTGACATGTGCCTAGGCTCTTGGGTGAGACGACTAGTAACCCATTGGAAGGGGAAAGATAAGATGAAGATGAGAATAAAAAAGAGAAAGTATAAGTTGGTGATTATCCAGTAAATTCATAATTTACTTCTTTTTATGTATATGATAAATTTGTTGAAAATCCATTGAACTTTTCTTTAAAAATCTAGAAACATTTTTTCTGTATTTTCTTGAAATCAGTAATTTCTGCTGACTTAATGTACTTTCATGTGCCATTTAATACTAATGTACTTTCTTTTTTCAGTAAGAAATTAGTTCTTATATAACTCCCAACAGGATCTGAAGCAAAATAAATGTGTTGCATTGAGTCAAATAAAAGTCATGCTCAGTACCATTTGCCCCTATGGAACTTAAATTTTCAAAGTCACACTGAAAATTTTACTGTAAGGTATGCCATGCTAGATTAAAGTTTCTTGGTTTCTGTGAAAATTTTATGTTTGTGTCGTTTGTCAAACATCATGCTTTCCCTGTTGAGTTGTTGGACTATAAGTTCGTCATCTTTTTATCTCACGTATGGTTTTGTTTTGTTTAAAAGTGCCTTTAGTCCTTTGCCCCTCCTAAGTCTAGTTATGGAGCTATTTTGTGTCTCTCCAAATTATGAAAATGCCTAATCTACCCATTTGAGAAGTGATGTGGTGTCTCTAAAACACAAACAATTGTAAGTACCACTTTAGAGGATATACATGGAAAAATCTCGCAGACCCTTCTTCATGTAAGCTGCTAAAAGGTTTTTACAATAGCTTTTCGTGTCTTGTAGAGGGATTTTATGTATGCTTTCACCTTTGAGTAGGTAAGTCGAAATTACAATATTTTATGAGAGAGGTGTATGAGACTTTGCTTAAGATTAATTAATGTCTTTTCAGTGCATCTTTGTGCCACTTAGAATAAAATTCCTTGCTTCACACCTATTAAGGGTAGGCCACATTGAATCTTTCCTGGTAAGAAAAGTATCACTAGTTCATTCAATGGAAATTTGCTCGTTTTATAAAGATATTCCTCATTTCCTTGGTCTTCCTCTTTCTTTTTTAACATCAGTATTCATTATTAACTTTTGTTACCTCAGGACCACCAAAATAGTTGTTTTTCTATCGTAGAATATTTTTGTACAACATGATATTGGTATTTGAGGCCATAAGCATGACTAAATTACTTTTCTTTTCCCTGTAGGAATATAGTTACAATGGATTGTACAAGACAGTCAGGAGTTCTGAAGAAGTATACATTCATCCTTCTTCTGTACTCTTCAGGTTAGCGGAGCAAATTATTGTGGAATTGCTAATTTGTCCACATTTTTTTTCTCATGATAGTTAACTAAATGAGATGCTTACTTCTATTTAATCAATCAAATTGTTTTCAAGTATTGTTAATAATGAATATTCCAATTCCTATCCCCTCCTTTCAGAAAAAAAAAAGAAAAAAAGAAAAAAGAATGAATGAGTGAAAGAAAAAGAATAATCTGTTTCCATATTTTTGTATTATCACATTGTGGCATTTATGCTGAAATCTTCTTGGTCTGAGGAAAAATAAGTTGAGCAAAAAGATTGAAGTCATCTCTTTCAGCATGTTCTAGTGTCGTTAAACCATGTTATGACATAGTTTTGAAAGTTCCCTCGCATCAAGAGGTAAAACATGATGAATATAAAGGATATCAAGACATTAGCGTAAAACAATTGAGACATGCTACTTGAGCCATTTTCCACAAATTTGAAATTTCAATATGATATATTGTGTTCCATGTAACATCCTGTTGGCACACAATTCATGCCAACCGTCAGATAGTCCATACCCTTGTCACATTCAGCTACTTCCAGCGTGGTATTGTGCCAGCATAGAATATCAGCGTAGGGGCATGCACTCAAAAAACAAAAGCAAAAAGAAAAAAAAAAGAACAGAACAGAAAACCTTTGTTTAATACTCTCTGGATCGAAAAACATAGAACATTATGAAGATTAGCAAAGTCTGATGCCATGCTTGTTGTTACCAGTATATTATAAATATGTACACAATCATAGTTATAATGTGATTCGTCAGTTCTTGCACTAGTACAGGAGATAAATAAAACTTGTAGTTTTAGGATGGTACAAACAATTTTATGCTCAGTTTAGTCCACTCAGCTTTCGCGCCATCCTTTGCAAATCTAACAATGAATAAATCTTTTGTTCATTATTTATATTTTGTACTTTTTTTTTTTGCATGGGAAAAAGAAATGTGTTGGACTTTCACTAAACTTTCTTTGCTCCTGACATGTGTTTGCTGTCAACAGGGTTAACCCAAAGTGGGTGGTGTATCATTCCCTCGTGTCCACTAACAAGCATTATATGCGCAATGTAATTGCTATAGATCCATCCTGGCTTATCGAAGCTGCACCACATTTCTATCAGGTTCGGACACCTAATCTTGCCCCTTGCTGACAGTAATTACTGTAGAAACCTTTTTGTTCTCTGCAGTTGAGGATATCAAGTTGACACAGCGCTTAATTGTCCATTTATTTAGCAACTATCAGTTGGACGCTACTAGTAGTCTTTGTATTTATCCAGCGGATTGTTCATCCGTGTCTATTTGGTTTCAACTGTCATCTACCATTATTTTTCTGCGTTGTTGTTTT
The DNA here is from genome assembly GCF_036884655.1 of Musa acuminata AAA Group. Taxonomy (NCBI): domain Eukaryota; kingdom Viridiplantae; phylum Streptophyta; class Magnoliopsida; order Zingiberales; family Musaceae; genus Musa; species Musa acuminata. The sequence continues at coordinate 9,621,483 of NC_088348.1, read as the reverse complement.
TCCTTTCTGTATTTATCTTTTCTTGCTAGCTACTATTTACGTTTCCTCCCAAACGGTGCCTCTTGTCTGGTTAACTGGGTCAGTAAATTGGTATATTTTGTGGGTTTTGCGTCGCTTCTATTTTCTGCGTTGAGCGGTATTTGCGCTTTTTTTTTCTATTCTTTTGTGGGTAAATTTTTTGCAAGTCTCGCTATTCCAACACTAGATTTGGGCGGCTTGTAACAGTAAGTGTGGTGAAAGCCTCACAAAGTGAAGCAGCTACTTTGGAAGTTTATCATAAGATCCGAGTTTGAATCCTGTTTTAGTTACTTACATTTTATCCACCAAAAAAAAACGAAAAATCTCTGCTCTACTCACCAAAAGCCTATCACCGGGCAACAAAGAGAGTGCAAGTCACCAAATCAACATGAAACCACATGCTATTTAGCTCAAAACATCAATTTTTGAGTCATGCATTCCGTGTTCTTTGTCGTAAGATGATCAACAACAACAACAACACTTCATCTTGATGACGAAGCATGCACATCATATATCTCGCACCTGACTTTAACACGAGACTACATTCCATTTGAAATAGACTGTTACATTCCAGAGAAAAAAGAAGACAACAGTCTGCAGCAAAATTTGAAGACTCCCAGTTGAATCAGCAGGTGCAGTATTGTCAGTCGACAAGCAACAATCAATCATGAAGTGAAAACTCATTAGCATTTGTTAGCTTTGTGGCTCGTTACAAAATTAGTGAAAACTCATTAGCTTTGTGGCTCGTTACAAAATTAGAATGGTGGCACCCTTTTTCCTCTTCCTCCTCCTGCAAGCAAAACTAGTTGTGGATGTACCTTCTTCACATCTCTTTGTTTCATGTGTTACCCATTTTCGTAAACAACAGGGCAAGATAACTAGTTTGCGTTAAAAAAAAAAAAAAGAAGTAAAAAACAAAGAACCACTCTTCAATTTTCTCCATTTGCTATTCTTCCCACTTCCCACTTCCCACTTCCCACTTCCCACCTCAGGAGGTCTCTAACAATTAATTCCTGCACAAGAAAAAAAAAAAAATTGCTAGAAGCTGCAAAAGAGACAAATCAGTAATTTTCCTGTCACCATACCATACCATACATACCATACATGGTTCTGATACATTCTCCATCATGGTTATATTTCTAGCCTGCTTGATAAATCCAATATCTAATTCCGACTTTATTATTCCAAGAAACGATGACCAGATAGATACCTACGATAGCATTATTGCACACGATACGCTTATGGGGTGCTACAAGTATCCTTCTTTGGTTAGCAATTTTTTATGCGATAGACAAAGAACTTTGTGTGTGGTATTTGGAAAAGGCTCCCTCTTATGGTGCCATTGTCATTACGATTAGGAAAAAAATTGCGATTTCTAGGATTTGATCTTGAGGTGACGAGTATTATTAGCCTACTTTAGTAGGATCGAGCTAGCTAAGATCCACGTGTTAGGCCATGATTGGTGTGAAATATTCACGGTATCATATCCCCCAAACATTTGCATTTCGAGATGCAAAACTTGCCATGTCAAATGCAATCTTTCGATCATCCTATTGTGGCCTACTTGTGAGAGCTTAGGTACATGTCACTTGCACTTGGCCAAAATTGGGTGTGGCTTAGTTACGAGAAAATATGCTTAGTAGGAAGACGAGGGTAGTGTAAGGGATTCTTCAATAAGAAATGACTATTGAGATATTGACAATGGATTCTTGTAAGTATTCTACGAGACTCTTTCATGTCATCCATCATATTCAACTAGAAAGTGTACCTGACATTGGATTGATTCTTCAATGCTCATAGTTGATCGATCTTGTAAGTATTCTACGAGATTCTTTCATGTCTTCCATCAATATCAACTAGAAAGTGTACCTAACATTGGATTGATTCTTCAATGCTCATAGTTGATCGATCTTATAAGTATTCTACGAGACTCTTTCATGTCATTCATCATATTCAACTACAAAGTGTACCAACCCATTACAAATCACACAAGCCCCGTTGCTCCTCTTGTACAACAACAAGTTGATGTTTCCTTGACATGCTCTGATACAATGTCCTTAGTATGTATGCCGGAAAAAAAAAAAGAAGACAACTTTGCACCATAGGAAATGCCCTATTTTGGTAGGGATCTAGCTGGACTAGAAACCATGTGTCAGGACACAAATAGTGTGTATTCACCATATCAAAAATCAAAAGGGCAAAAATAAAAGGATGACAATTCAAAGCAAGCATAAAAAATTCTCTTGTCCATCAAGGTCTCATTATCTATCATTTGTTAATACCTTCTCATGTTATGGATACTGCTGCAATAAATACCACCACATGTGACTATAGAATTAGAGAATCATTGTACCAAAGTACATGTTTCATCATTTAGGGTACTATATTAGTGTGTGCTTTGGGAATTATGATTACAACTACAGATATATAAGACAGACAAAAAAAAAGTTAAAAAGGACATGTTTTTAACTAAGAACCAAAATGTTTAAAGGCAAGAATTGAACACTAACCGTCAATGATTATAATTCTGATTATAATAAGTTGAGCCCAATTATCAAAAAAGCCTCCTTTCTTGATGACCAATGATTGATTATAATTCTTCTGATGGGAGGAACACAAACCACCTCACCCCAACAAACCATTAGATAAACAAACAAATAAATAAATAACAAGAAAAACACATACTTCAGTGAAATAATATCAAAAGGATGTCTACGAATAACGGGTCATGCTTAATATATGCTAAACTTTGCTTCTTTTTCGTATGACTTTAAGCAAAGAAAATTCTCTAGAAAATTGATGCAACATCTGTAGTGATGCGGCTAGATAATTAAGGCAAGCCTAGATCAGAGCAATTTAGGAATGATTAGATGAAAATTAAAGGGCGACAAAGAATAATCTTAGCCACCTCAACTAGAAGTTAGTTCTGTTGTAGAGCTAATGGAAGATTCAAAGTAAAGCAGATCATATGTTGTAAAAGTAAGAACTAACTAACTCCGTAGTTAAAATACATAAACTAGTGCAACCAAAGTATGGATGAAAAATATGAATAAGAAATTCTATGTAGTCATAGTTATCAGCATAGACGAAAAAAAAAAAAATCAACCAGAAACAAGGACGTAAATACTACAGGCATGAGTTCCACATATAAAGCTCGTAAGAACTTGAACATATGAAAGATCTCGAAAATTGACAACAGTTACAACCTTAAGTTATAATTCTATCGAAAGACGATTTGAATACTTGGCTAATGCTAATACGAAGGCCTGCCAGTTTATCAACAAAAATCTGAGGACACACATTGAACATGGTAACAAGATTCAAAAGCATCGGAAAGTTAAAAGATTGTAGGTTGTGTGCACAAATGAGAAATAGGTATTCTTAATGTTTTATCGAAGAGACAGAACCACGTTCAGATAGCAACAAGTTAGTAAAACTATACAATGCAATGCTGAGCATGAGAATAGCAATGCTACTTGCGAAACACATTAATAAAGAGCAATGATCTTCTCAATTCATGCATATGATTGTCAGATTAACTTAGAATCAGCTAACTAAAAGTTAAATGATGCAGAGCTATTGGATATGCTCCAAAGTACTAAAAGCACATAATTTGCCATATTAAGTAGACTAATGCCACAAAAAAGGATCGAAAAGTAATTGATGATTGACATGCATCTTCGAGCATCTAAGCATCCGATGTCACAGATTTCGCCAACCTTCCCTTTAGAAGTTCCATCTTTTCTTTGAGTTCCACCATCCTCCCAAACAGAATGACAACCGATGAATCATACTGTTCAAGCTTAAGCATCCATTCCTTTTCAAAACCATTAATCATCTCCATTGCAGTGCGTCGAATTTCCTCCTCTTTCTCAAAACGTTGCCTTTCCAACTCCTTGGCAGAAAGAACCAAACCACCAGAGCCAACGACAACATGATAAAGAGGCTCATCACCCCGTGGGTACTTTTTTCTGTACTCGGCAAAAGCTCCGCGTATTTCCCTCAATGCCTTCTTATAACCAATGACCAAGTTGGCCATGACATTGATCTCATGCTCGTAACGGCAAGCTTCCAGATGCCACTTCTGTTGCTCTTCTTCCCTTGTCTTCTCTAAGGACTGGATGACCCTGTCCTTTTGCTGGAGCATCTCATTCATGCACTGCAACTGCAGTTGCGCATTCATGCGTGCTTGCTCTTTTTCTGCATATACCATCCTAGCTTTTCCCACATCAAGTTCGACTTGCTCTAGGATGGCATCAAGTTCTGATGATGTACTCTCCCAAATTCCACCACTCCTGAACCTTTTTTGCTGATTGTTCTGTGAGAACCGCTGGGGGTCATCATCATTATCATCTTCATCATCGACCTCACTGATTTGTCGTTTGCCATTGTTGCCAACGAAGTAAGGTCTACCATGACTAGGGTCTAGATGAATGTTCTTATGTGCATCAGTACTCATTGTCAAGAATTCACCAGAAGAGAGAAGGGGATTCATAGGCTGACCGTAAGAGATATTGACATTGTCCATTACCTGGAGAAGGTCTGTGGATGTTAACCTATCGAATGAAGTCAACCCATCCAATGAAGCATATCTTGCTGAGAGGTCATCAATATACCCTTCTTCTCCCCTTCCTTCCCCGTCTTCTTTACATAAATTCTCAAACTCCATACTTCTCACACCGGCTGAATTGCATCGCCTCAAGCACTGCTCTGTACCTCCATTATCTTCCTCTCGCAGCCACTGCTCCTCTCCCTCCTTGAACTGTTCAAAGTCATTCGTCATATCCAGATCCCCACCCAAGCCCAAAGTTAACCCTGGTTCATGTTTTTCTCCAGCGACATCCACAACATCATCTGAACTTCTAATCCTTGCAGCATCGTCCTCTGTAACATCTTCAGCGTCATCTTCCTCCTCTGCGATCGCAGCATCCTCCAAGTTCTCAGCCTCAGGCACAGGTTCAGGGACTGGCTCAAGCTTACATTCAGCTTCCTGGAACAACCTCGGCTGTTGGTGTTTCATTAGACACTGCAAGTGCGAGGCATAATGGCAAACGGCAGACTTGGGCGCCTCCAGCAGCTCCTTCTCCACCAGCATCCACATCAACCCCGCCCAATCTACCTTGTGTGGCTGGCCTTCCTTCACCAATAGGTGCGCGGCCATGACTTCTGCGGGTAGTATGCAGGCATCATCCTGGAACGGGAAAAGCATGAAGCCTGACATAAAGCCCAAGACGGCGGCAGCTGACTCCTCCCTGGAGTACATCTCGGGGTTGGAATCAGCAGCGCCAGACTCCGAGAAGCCAGTCTTGTCCTTCTTGACCGGGAGCATAAGGGCGCGGGCAAGATCAGCGCGGCTGACGGTGATTCGGAGGTCCTGAACGAAGCTGCGGCGATTGGGGGGGTCGTAGTTGGCGATGAGGGGGATGAGGAGGTCAGTGCGGACGTCGCGGTCGAGCGGGAGGTGGGCGAAGTCCCAAAGGGCGAGGGCGCGGAAGAGGGGCTCGTGGACCGCGAGATCGACGTCGGCCCCGGCGTGATCGGAGGGGAAAGGGACAGGCCGGAAGCCGGCGGTCAGGAGGGCGAGCTTCTGCTTGGCAGCGGCGCGCTGCTTACTCGACAGGGCTTTCTTGCGCTTGGCCGGGGGTTTCCGAGGGAGAGGCGAGGGGCGGGGCGGCGCTGCCGGGAGATCGACCGCGGCGACGTCGGTAGGTGGGGCGGCGGCCGGAGACATAGTAAGTTGGGGCTCGTCTTCTTCCGTATCGGCGGCAGCCGGGTCTTCTGATACTTCCTCTCCCTTGTCAGACTTGGTCGCCGGTGATTGCGATTGGGGGTTTTCTTGCGGCGACGAGGGATGGGGGAGGAGGGTTTCCGGGGGATCGATGGGGGATTGGAGGCCGGACATGGGAGGAGGGGAGGCGGGGAAGGAATTAGGGCGGGGTTGGGTGGAATTCTTCTTGGTCTTCGTCTTCTTCTTCTTCTTCTTCTTCTTGGGCGGAGGCATGGAGAGGAGTGGGGAACGCCAAAGGGATCCAATAATTTATTGCGGGTTTGCTCGGTTCACTGAACTCGCGGCTCGTCTTCGTCTTTATTTTCCTTTTTATTTTTTATTTTTTATTTTTTTTATTTTTTGGAGTAGGAACCAAAGGGGGACGCTTTGAGCCTTAAGGCGTGTGAAGAAAGCGAGGACGGGTTGGAAATTGTTGTGCACTCAAAACGTGTCAATGAAACGGGGCGTCCGAATCGCGTTTCCTTTTCGGATGCTCGGATCACCGCTGTTCGAAAAGTAATTGTTGGGTGTTGGGTCATCTGAACCCGTCTCACTCCATAACTATTTTTCATTAGAAATTTACAATTTGTGTTTTTTATTTCGATAAAACGAGTGATTTTTTTGCTTAAAAGATCTATTCAAGATATATATATATATATATATATATATATATATATATATATATGAAATCATCGATCATAATGGAGCAAAAGCGATTACTGTAAGATGAAAACAACAGACAAAGATGTCATAATGAAAACGATATGCCAATAATGCTAATTTGAAAGAGGAATGACGACGATAAGAACACCACCGTCATGACAAAGCAAGAAAGAGACATTAGGGATGGTGAGGGAGCATTTAAAATATCAGAAAAAAAATGAGGATGTGTACATTCGAGAAAGTTAAAGAAATTTATTTAAAAAAAAATTCATCATTTTCTGGATAACACAGAACAAACATGTTGAGCTTTGCATCATATAATCAAAATAAACATTCTTAGAGATTTAAATTATCTTATATTTATAGAGAAGGCAACTGTTGTGTCAATTTGTTGACAAATTCTGCTAAGCTATCTATGCTCATGTTTTTTTTTATGAAAAGACAATTGGCCTAAAGGCCTGTCTTCTTCTTCTTGTGTGATGCATTCAATTTCTCAAGTAATATAGCTTATCTGTTTTCTGGCAAAGAGGGAGAAAGAAAGAAAACCAGCCTTTCCATGTCTTCCACTCTTACATACTTCACAATTCCAAGAGCAACACACAAGTGTAATTAGATTTAGAGAAGTAAAGAGCATGGAATACTTCAGCAGCACTCACCAAATTAAATAGCAGAAAAGTGTGATGCGTTCAGCTTATGAAGTAATATGATTTCATCTGTTTTCTGACAAAGAGGAAGAAAACAACACCCTTTCCATGTCTTCGACTCTTACAAACTTCACAATTCCAAAAGCAACACTCGAGTGTAATTAGCTTCAGAGAACTCAAGACCATGGGAAGAACAACTGGAACAGACTACTTACTGATTGAGGACTTGAACGGCACAAAATGGTGAGACAAAATATTGCATAAGCTTTAAAGGTCCAGAATTCATCAACAAAGTGACTGCTTGATTCGCATGGCCAACTTTTGCTCTACGACCACCCGAAGATGAAGTCGAGAACGTAGACGAGCGCCAGCGAGAGTGGGTAGAGCAAGTATGCGAAGAAGCAAGTCCACAGTGGGAAGGTCGTGCGGAAGCTGGTGAAGAGGCCCATCACCACACAGACGATGAAGATGATGAGAACTTCGGCTGAGAAGTCCCAAGCTAATTGTCTCACGTAAACAAGGGCCTAGAAAACAGCCAAGCAAAGCGTGTTGTTCATCGTCACCGCTCCGTATATCTGCACAAGCAAATTTTTAGGTAGGGAAGAACTCCTCCTCAGTATCACCAACGGTTCTGGTTTTCTTGGTTCCACTATTGAATGCAGAAACTGTGATGTGATGGCTAAATAAATTTCTGACAGAGTTATCCAATAAATGCAGAAATTATATCAGACGAAGAGAATTCTGACTTTATAGTAAGAGCAATTTGAATATAATGAGATTCACTAGCCTGAAGTTTCTAGCTTAGGATACTTACTGATGGTACAACCTGCAGCTGCACGAGAGACAATGTGTGAGATAGCATTACCAAATATGGGATAGGTGATGTATACATTTTTCTGTAGCACAATGTACATGATAACTACAAGAATTAGTTAAAACAATGGTGTTTGAGAAGGGCCAACATTGTGCTTGTCTATTTAAACATCAAAACTAAATTCAATGGATTTTTAATGTTGTTGTACGCCCAAGAAATCTGAAACAACTAAGGGACAGAATCAGGAAAAAAATTGGGTAATCCCCAGCCAAATGTGATATTAACTCAATTTGATCTTCCTATGCGGACAGAACATTGCAACTTACATTGGGAAAATGATAATGAATTAAGTCTAAATTATAAAAAAAAAACACTTAAACTATTACACAGGTTTTATATGCCAAATTTCTATTAAGTGGGAGAGAAATGTAATCACCGATAATTTTTTCCTTAACATAAATTAATTACTATAAATGATATATTACTTTATTATTAACTTCTATATTTGTGTATTATAGTTAAGGAAATGATTAGATTTGATTTCCTTAATCATATGGATAAGTTAGGAATTCTACTAATCAATTAAATTATTAATTGATTTATTTCCTAATGAGTGATTTGATATTTAAGAAGTAAATAGTTTACATTCCATTTTTGTGTGTGAACTATAAGAAATAAATATTATATTACTTTTTTTTGTGTGTGAAAGCAAATATAAAATAAATTAAAAATAAAAATTAAATTATTATTTACCTTTCGGGGAGATCTCATCTTCTCCTATATAAAAGGACTATTCATCTCTCATTCTCTACTAGGCCTAACAATAGGAGGATTGAGGAGATGACTTTTTAGGGAGATGATATCAAGGAAGGGATAATCGAAGAGAGGTAGGATCCTTTCTTTTTAATTAGTTTTGATTTATGTTTTGAAATCTTGACATTGAGATTGTTACAATTTTATAATGAATAATGATGTTTTAATTTCGAAATTTCATGATTTTTAAATAATAATAATTGATTTGTGATGTTAGACTGATTATTTGATTTGTATTGATCTTTTAAGCTTAAGTAAATTTTAATATTGATTTAATTATTAAAATTATTATTTAGTATAATAATTCTAATTTATTTAATTAGTTATATCTATATTTCAAGAATTATGTGTGATTTTTTGTAATGTAATTAGTTTTAAATTTTAGATCATGAATCTAAAGATTTAATTAATGTATTTGAATAATTCTTTAATAATTTTAAATATTAAAATCTAATTTGATAAGAGGAGTCTAATTGGGGTGTCAAGTTGATCGATCAGATCGAATCGACTCAGACCATGTGATCATGTACAACCTAGCTTATGTGACTAAGCACAACCTAGCCCATGTGGTCAGGCATGACCGAACCCATGTGGCTAGGTACGATCTAATCCATATGGCCATGTATGACCCAGCCCATGCGGTAAGGTACGACCCAACCATGTGGTTAGGCATGAACCAGCTCATGTGGCTAGATACAATCCAGTCCATGTGGCCATGTATAACCCAACTCATATGGTAAGGTACGACCCAACCATATGGCTAAGCATGGGCCAGCTTATGTGGCTAGGTACAACTCAATCTAAGTGGTCAGATACGACCCCAACTCATGTGTCTATGATCAATTTGTGAGCCAAGCATGGCTTAGTTCAATGGTAAGGCCCAGCCCAACTTATAAGTGAGGCTTAGCCTAGTCCATGAAGTTAAGTCTGCCCAGCTACGCGATTGATATTAGACATATCATCGCTCCTTTTATATAGCCCGTCGTACCTCAACTCAACCTAGTATTTGGAACAGGTATATGCAATGTATATGACCCGCCCAAGACTCAGGTGGGTTGGTTCGGTTTGGGTTAGTACTATACGACATAGTCCAATCTCCTTCTCTATTGGTTTGAGCTCATTAATTGACGAAATCAAACAGGTTTGATCAGTTAAAACTGATTTAGGGTGATTCCAAACTAACTTAACTAGTTCAAACCTATTTGACCTAATCGAGATCAATCAAATCTAAATTAGACCGGTTTAGGGTGATTCCAGACTGATACCATAAGGATTTAGTATTGGTTCCGTTAGATCATAATCGAATTGAGTTTGGTTTAAGTCAATTGAGCTATTCCAATTAGGGTTTTGATTGATTGAGGACTACTGAGATATTGATATTTAATGCTTTTATGATACGATGAATTTAAAGGTTTTATCTGAAGATGTCATTTGAAAATGATTATTGGTTTTCTATGTTTATGATATTGATATGATAAGTATCATGTAGTAGATGTGACTAGACTAGTAGTTCACATTGGGAGTGCAACCTGTGAAAGGAGCTACGGGCCCATCATAGTGCGGAGCCATAAATGAACATAGTCTAGTAGATTTACATCAAGTATAGTCTCTCATAATATTTAATCATATTGATTTCTTGATGTATGCATGAGTGATTGAATGAGTGTAAATGAATGATCATGGATGTTTATGTATCCCTGCCGAGGGCAGGTATGGCGATTCCCTTCGGGGATTAGCGGGCCGTCAGACGTGATGGTTAGACGGTTCCTCCATCCGCTGTTGGGAGGAACGTGTCCCCACTTGGGCGGGTGAGGGATACCACTCCATCCGTTGTTGGGAGTGCGATATGGATTATCTCCATCTGCTGTTGGGAGGAATCCATCCCGTGGAATATGCCTCTCCATCCGTTGTTGGGAGAGCGCACCATTGGGTGATGTACGCCTTTGTTATTATGTATGTGTTGCATATGACTGATGCATGATTTTGTTTATTATGCAAGAAATTATCATCATTTTTCTGATGCATAAGTTTTATGATGAATAGATATATTTTCATATTGAATTATTGATATTTGTTTATATTTCATGAATATTGAAGATTATTTTTATAATTTTTCTGAGGTTTCTACCAGCATGTGTGATTGCTGATGTATTTTTATTTTATATTTATTTTCAGAGTAATCTACTATTGTGTAATAGATCTGAAGCTTGGGTGGAAGAGACTTGTGACCCTGTGAAGAAGATGTCAATTTTCTAACTAATAGAATATCTACTACTGTAAAGACAATGATTTGAATTCAAAGACGAATGAAAAGAAAATGAGAGAGTTTATTATGTAAATTATGGATAATAAATTTCTGATTTATTATTCTTTTTATAAATTCGGGATGTGACAAATTTAATGGTATCGGAGCAATGATTTTGAGGACCTGTTGGAATATGGGATTCTAGGACTAGAATATTAGATGACCCAATTAGTGTTTGAGATTTTGATTTTGAGAATTAGATTAAATACAACAAATATTTAAGATATTATGATCATTTTTAGTCAAATATAATTTTTTTATAAAAATAGTTGATTAAAGATGTTACTTGAATTTCGTTAAATGATTTGAAATAGGATTATAGAAGGTCAAAATTTTAATTTTTCTCTAAATTAAAATAAGTGTCATATTAGTTTATCTTATAAACTCTCATAAGATTTTATATTTTGAATGTGATTTTTCCTTTATCCTCTTTGTCCCCTTTTTGAAAAGTAGATTAGGGATGTTAATTTAATTATATAATATTTTATTTTTGAGATAAATATGACTTAGTTATTCATTAAGATTATAGTAAGTTTCAGTTATTCTCTTAATTTAAAAGTTTTGATATTTTTAAGTGTAAAAATTTTATAGGAACTTTATAAATATAAATATAAAGTATTTATATTTATAATTTTTGTTACCATATATTATTCTTAAAATTGAGATTAAATTTGATATGTAGGATGGTTTGTAGAAGTTATTGTTGGCACTGATAAAATATATGACTTTAAAGTTAGAATATATTTGATTGTGCATTGATATTTAAACTTAATTGTATGAGTAATTAATTTAAATATAGTTTGATTTAATGTAAAATTATCAGATATTATTTGTTTAATGAAGTGATGAGTCTAATGAGAATTAGATATAATGCTATTTCTTTGACACATATAAAATGTAAATTATTCGAAATTATAAAAGAATATATGTTGAATAGTTGGATAAATTTTCATCATTTCAATTGCTTTTGTTGAGTTGTACCTCAACTTATATTTTATGTCAACAATTAATTAATTTTTAAAACTTAAAAATTTTATTGATTTATTAGATATAGAATTTGATATACTTGGGTAATCTAAAACCAAATTTATTCAATAAGTTTCATTAATCTGTCATATATTTTATGTTAAAAATATATATATTTTTGACTAAAAAGTTTTCGAGTGGTACATTTAATTAAAATATTTTTCAAGCTAATTTAGTTTTGTCCGATTTAGTATTTCAAAAGTTAACTATATTGATTAATGTTATTCTTAATCAAATTTGGGGGCCAAATTTCTATTAAGTGGGGGAGAAATGTAATCACCGATAATTTTTCCCTTAACATAAATTAATTACTATAAATGATATATTATTTTATTATTAACTTTTATATTTGTGTATTATAGTTAAGGAAATGATTAGATTTGGTTTTCTTAATCATATGGATAAGTTAGGAATTCTACTAATCAATTAAATTATTAATTAATTTATTTCCTAATGAGTGATTTGATATTTAGGAAGTAAATAGTTTATATTCCATTTTTGTGTGTGAACTATAAGAAATAAATATTATATTACTTTTTTTGTATATGAAAGTAAATGTAAAATAAATTAAAAATAAAAATTAAATTATTATTTACCTTTCGGGGAGATCTCATCTTCTCCTGTATAAAGGGACTATTCATCCCTCATTCTCTACTAGGCCTAACAATAGGAGGATTGAGGAGATGACTTTCTAGGGAGATGATATCAAGGAAGGGATAATCGAAGAGAGGTAGGATCTTTTCTTTTTAATTAGCTTTGATTTATGTTTTGAAATCTTGACATTGAGATTGTTACAATTTTATAATGAATAACGATGTTTTAATTTCGAAATTTCATGATTTTTAAAAAATAATAATTGATTTGTGATGTTAGATTGATTATTTGATTTGTATTGATCTTTTAAGCTTAAGTAAATTTTAATATTGATTTAATTATTAAAATTCTTATTTAGTATAATAGTTCTAATTTATTTAATTAGTTATATCTATATTTCAAGAATTATGTGTGAATTTTTGTAATGTAATTAGTTTTAAATTTTAGTTCATGAATTTAAAGATTTAATTAATGTATTTGAATAATTCTTTAATAATTTTAAATATTAAAATCTAATTTGATAAGAGGAGTCTAATTGGGGTGTCAAGTTGATCGATCAGATCGAATCGACTCAGACCATGTGATCATGTACAACCTAGCTTATGTGACTAAGCACAACCTAGCCCATGTGGTCAGGTATGACACAACCCATGTGGCTAGGTACGATCTAATCCATATGGCCATGTATGACCCAGCCCATGCGGTAAGGTACGACCCAACCATGTGGTTAGGCATGAACCAGCTCATGTGGCTAGATACAATCCAGTCCATGTGGCCATGTATAACCCAACTCATATGGTAAGGTACGACCCAACCATGTGGCTAAGCATTGGCCAACTTATGTGGCTAGGTACAACTCAGTCTAGGTGGTCAAATACGACCCCAACTCATGTGTCTATGATCAATTTATGAGCCAAGCATGACTTAGTTCAATGGTAAGGCCCAGCCCAACTTATAAGTGAGGCTTAGCTTAGTCCATGAAGTTAAGCCTGCCCAGCTACGCGATTGATATTAGACATATCATCGCTCCTTTTATATAGCCCGTCGTACCTCAACTCAACCTAGTATTTGGAACAGGTAAATGCAATGTGTATGACCCGCCCAAGACTCAGGTGGGTTGGTTCGGTTTGGGTTAGTACTATACTGTTAGGATCGAGAGCACTAAGAGGGGGGGGTGAATTAGTGCAGCGGTAAACTTTTTGCGATTAAAACCGAAAGCTGCGTTCGAATGATAAAAACGATTTCTGTGTAAAATCCGATTCTAAGCAAGATGATATTAAAGTTAATCTAGGCAGTTTGCAGCTATGATGAAAACCAGAATATAGGCGCAAACTGAAATCCGACGTTCGTACGAAGAAACTGATTTATGTCTAAATGTTGATTCGTAAATCACTTGATTAGGCAAGATGCAGTTTAAGCAAGAGTATGAAGGCAGTTTGTAGTTATGGTAAAGCTCAAAACATAAACGCAATCTGAAATATGATGATCGTACGAAAAAGGCAGATTTACGTCTAAACGCTGATTCGGAAAGTAAAAGGCTTGAAACCCGATCGTAAAAGCGCAGAAGGCAGTAAGCTTCAGAGGAGGTTTGCAGTAAAGATAATATGCTCAAAATAAATGCAAACCGAGATTTAGAGTGGTTCGGTCAATCTTGAACTACTCCACTTTTGGCTTCCTCCACCGACGAGGTCACCGACGTCAACTAGAGGCCTTCCTTCAATAGGCGAAGGCCAACCACCCTTTTACAGTTTCACTCCTTTTGACGGGCTTAGGAGACAACCCTTACAGAATTTTCTCTCCTCTCTTTACAACTCAGAACTTGGAAGAAAAGAGGGAGAAGAACTTTTGGCCTCTACAACAATTTTGAGCTCTAAGAATCACAGAAAAAGATCAAGATTTCGGTGTATGTCTGTGCTCTTTCAGTGCTGAATGGGTGGGGTATTTATAGGCCCCAACCCAGTTCAAATTTGGAGCTCAAAACTGTCAATTCCTGGAATTCCGGGATCAGGCGGTTGCACCTCCTGACTGGAGCGGTTGCACCGCCTGGCAGAGCTCGAAGACTGAGCCTCTAGGCGGTGCCACCTCCTGTCAGGGGCGGTTGCACCTCCTGCCAGAGCTCGAAGACTGAGCTCAAGCGGTGCCACCTCTTGTCAGGGGCGGTTGCATCGCCCAGTCTCGCTCGGAGACTGAGCCCAGGCGGTGCTACCTCCTGGCTGGGGCGGTTGCACCGCCCAGTCTCGCTCGTAGACTGCCTCCTGGGCGGTGCTACCTCCTACCCTGGCGGTGCTACCTCCTAGCACTATTTCAGGTCCGAATGGGTTGATTCATTCGGCCCAATTTGGGTCTTTCAAGGGCCCGATTGCCCCAAGATTAAGTTAATGGGATCACCTCCCATTTCTAACTTAATCATTGTGCTAACTACGATTATTTCCTAAGACATTTACTGCAACTTGCTCCGGTACGTCAATCGCTTCTTCCGGCGAGCTTCCGGCGAACTTCCGTCGATCATCCGATGAACCCTCGGTGATGCTCCTGCGGACTTCCGGCAAACTCCTGGACTTGCGACGATCCACTTGGCGAGTTCCGACGAGCTTCTTTGGCAAGCTCCTGGACTTCTCGGATTTGTTCCCGTAGAACCTCCGACGACCGTCCGAACTTCCGTAGAACTCTCGAACTCCCAACGTGATCATTGTCTTGACTCTGGCGCAACTCCTGCTGCATGTCTTTCTTCCATCGTAGTTAATCCTGCACACTCAAAACAAAAACTTCGATCGAGACAATTAATCCTAAGCAATTAACCAAGTTGTCCGGCATGTCATTGGTCCCTCGACGCTTCGTCCGATTCTTCGGCGCATCGTCCTTTCCTGCAGCCTATTGCCCAATCGGCCAGTTGGCTCCGCAACTCCGATATCCTTGGCACAATACCCGCTTTTCTTGGCCCGATGCCCGAGTCCACGGCCCGAAGCCTTCTGTCGATACGTCGACCGATCCACCGGCCCAACGTCCAATCTTCTGACATGTTCCTCCGGCACAACATTATTTTCCTGCTTTAATTGTCTCATCCTGATCGAGGCATCCTGCGTCACTCAAAACGTAGATTAAATCATAAACATATATCAAGTAGTTTCATCATCAAAATACGAGATTCAACAATCTCCCCATTTTTGATGATGACAACCACTTGATGACGGAGTTAAACTTAACTCCCGGAGTTTAAACAAACTCCCCCTATCAATATGCCATATTGATAGAATCTTGAATTCAAACTGAATTCAAGTCATTGCAATATTCATCATGAATACTTGCAACACGTCATTATGAACTTATGCATAAACTTATGCATAAACTTATGCATAACATGTCATGTCATCAACATACTTCTCCCCCTTTGTCATCAACAAAAAGGAGAAGTACCACAATCAAGTGTTTGTGATATTGGTTCAACTCATTGCATGAAAAAACATAATATCAAGTTTTATCATCATGCAGTTTTGAAGCCAGAAAATTTAGCAAATGTTACATCATGCTTAGATATGCAAGTTTTACAGCATACAAGATAGCACTTTTATAACATGCAAGCTAGCAATGTTGCAACATTTTAGAACTTGCAAGCTAGCAATTTAGAGATGTTCAAGAAGGCAACTCTTGCTTCTTGAAATATGCAAGTTGCAAGCTAGCAAATTTTTACGATATGCAAGTTTTGCTTCTTGAGATAGGCAAGATAACACTTTTGCAATTTTTGTTTGGCAAGCTTGTGATGTTCAAGATAACAAGCTCTTTCTTCTCTTTTGAGAAGTGTCATTTTTGCTTTCTTTGCAAAGTGCAAGCTAGCAAAATGCCAAACTAGCAAGAGATAATGTTTTACATGAGGCAAGAAAACAATTTAACAAGTGTTACATTTGCATCTTCTCTTTAGATGTGCAAGAAAATAAACAAGTTTTTGCATTTTCTTGACATTTCAAGCTAACAATTATCGGTGATGTTCAAGATAGCAATTTCTTCTCTTTTGTAATTTTTGCCTTTTTCTTGAATTGTGCTAGCAATCTATCTCCCCCTTTGTCATTGTCAAAAAGAAGGGAAAAACCCTTTACATCAATTTCTAAATCATGACAAAGGTAAGTAATCATTCTTATTTGTGCATCATTATAGTTTCAATGCACAAATTCATTAATATTACATTTCATTTTTTTATGCACGATACCGAAAAATCAATCATCATCATGAGCATATCAAACATAATATTCAAGCATTCATGATATATCATTTTGGCAACATGATCATAGATATTCAAACGATGGTATCTAAATGTCAAAATTCATTACATCCTATTATGCATGATCATTAACTCCTCATTTGTATTTCATGCATTATTTCATTTCATCTCATAAGGAATATCAAGAAGAGTTATTGGATGATGAGATAAATATTTTATGAATACACGGAATTGTATAAAAATCATATCATAAGTGTTTCATGTATTCATATTATCACATGAAGCATATTATCATTTTTAAGATTCATAACATGAATAACGTTATTACTATTTCATCAAAATCAATTTCGAGATTCACACAATATCATGAAATCATTAATCTCGATAAGATGGGAAAAGCTTTTTCTTTTTAAGTGATTCTTTTAACATATCATAAAAAACTCATTCATAATTCAAGTGATTTACAAGATATCATAAATGAATTTATCACTTGTATTTCATCAAAATCGAGAACTCTAGAGATAGAAAATGATTGAAGCATTTAACATGATTGAAGCATGATTCATATTTAAAGTGTATCTTATGTCGTAAATACGAATCAAGCATTTGTCAAATCTGAAATCATCCTCAAAATTACATTCAATAAATTCATATATGACAAGCATAGATTTATTGAAAAATCAATAAGATAGAGGATTACATTTCAAGTGTTCATCAATTGTAGCATTTCATCACATTGACACGGACTTAGCTGGTTTTGCCTAAGTCGTGCGGCACCCTTGCGTGTCCGTCCGCAAAGGTCAGCCTCCCCGAAGCCTCCCATTGTCCCTTAGGACCAACAAAAGAGAGAACGGGATAGAGAAAACGCCTCAATCGGGATCCACAAGCAAACATCTCCGAAAAACACTTCATAGACAATGCAAATTACAAACAGACTTTACAAGCTCTGAACAGTGGCACAACAAAGGGTAAAATGGTCCATTACAGACCGAAAAGCTCTCGCACGTGTCCACATGACACAACCTTTATTTACAAGCATAAAGAGGCCACCAACCCAACTAAAATGGGACTATTGAGCCTTCGGCCGCCCCTTTACATGCTGTACAAGGCATGAACATGCCAAAAGACACGGACACACATAAGCATTACATCGAACATCTTGTTTAGAAGTTTGTCCGTGACATTCTCCCCCACTTATCCCTTCGACGTCCTCGTCGAAGCCTTTGTGAACACTGCAACTCTTCGCCTTTGCTGAGTCTTCAATCTT
The DNA here is from genome assembly GCF_036884655.1 of Musa acuminata AAA Group. NCBI lineage: Eukaryota > Viridiplantae > Streptophyta > Magnoliopsida > Zingiberales > Musaceae > Musa > Musa acuminata. The sequence goes on along the minus strand of NC_088348.1, from coordinate 9,603,359 downwards.
CTGCTCCAGCTGCAATGCGCCTCCTGGCTCCCAGTTGCTCTCCACTGCTGTTTTTGATTAGTCGAACCTTTGATCCGCCATGCTGCTTCAACTCGCCAATGACTCTGACTTTGGTGTGGGGTTGGCTGAGTTGTGTTGATCCTCGTTGATTCCTGCGGATCCACCAAAATGAAGGAAGAGACCATCCTTACTGCGCCAGTCTCTCAAAAATTCCACATGCTGCTTGAACTGGGTGGATGCTTGTTGGAGCTTTAACGAGCATCGCCTCGCAAACTTCTGAAGTTTTGGGTCCTTCCTCCACAACATCTGCTCATTGACTCTTCTTTCAGTTAGTTGTCACATCAAAGTAGGTTCGCATCACTTCCGCTTTCGATTGGCATTTCGTTGGGAAATGAAGCGGACAATCTACTCTCAGTAGCACTGATCACCGTTGGTGAGGATTTGACAACTATTGTCTTCCATTCTCTTCGAAGGGTCTTTGAACTTGTGCAGAGCTCCTCTGCTGGATAGATAAGAGAATTGGAGTACTCGGTTTCGCCCATTCTCTTAAGAGTTGAGAAGGCAACGGTTACTTGACTTCGCCCGCCTCCTCGAGGTTGTACTTCATGCATCGAGCTGGTTACTGGCCTTCGCCTGCTCTTTGCTCACACTTCTGAAGCACTTGAAGTGTTTGCACTCCTTGCGTTGAGTTAGCTACTGTGATTCACCTTCTCAATGCCGTTGAACTTCTGGAATGCAGGAAGTTTTCACCCCAACTTGGAGTAATTCTCTGATAGATGAGGTCGCCTCTAGGATTGTACCGTCTTCTCCATCAACCCTGCCGCCTACTCCACTGAGTAGCAAAGGTACAGCACCGCGTACTGCTTGCTTCGTTCCTTGGTCGTGCACTCTTGCATGACCCGAAGTCCTTCACTTACGGCTATCTTGATGAGAAACTTGTTGACACCGGTCTTACGAAGTTCCTCGGCCTCTGCCCTTCAGCCTTGTCTCGGTACTTGGAGATTGCCTCTGCATGCTCCACCTCCTCGGGCCCTTTCACGACCAAACACTCTCCCTCCATGAGAGTAAGGGATCAATGACCTTCACGGAAGTCCCGCCTCTGCGGTACCATGGCGCTGCCATGCCCATGACACTACTATCCGTCGCCTCGCATCTCCATCCCTTTTCTTCACAATCAGTAGATATGCCTCCGTGACACTCCTCCGAGTCCACCTCCATTCTAACTGATTGCTTGATTTTGGGTAGCTAAGTCCCTCTGGACTCGTCGTCGCTTCCTCGCCCCTTTCGACCCCCTGCTTCAACACCTCTGTGTTCTCTAAGCAGTCTGTTTGATCGATGGAGAGACAGACTGCAACTCCCATGCATGGCCTCTACCATCACGTTGTAGGGTTTGCACCAATTCTGTTCTCCTTAGCTTCCTTGGTAGCAACGTTCGCTTACTCGGCCTTGTCCTCTGACTTGCCGGGCTCCCTTAAGCGAATATGAGCTCTGGACCAGTCCAAATCTCCAGCTACTTCGATCATACCTCTGCATGATCAAGTCCCTCCCATGGAACTCACTGGTACTTGCATTCGAACTTTTCCCTTAGTGGAACACAGCCCCCATATGCTGATGACCAAGGTTTTCATCCGATGCAAAATTCGATGCACGCCCGGAAGACCCGCCTTTGCGGTACCATGGCCTTCACTCCTTGAATCCATAGGCCTTCTTGCCGTCGTGTTATTCACCGAAGTGGAGCTCCCAGTAGCTCCCGATCATACCTCCATATGATCTAGTCCCTCCCGGGACTATGTCGTGTGTGTCGCATTGCCACGAACTGTTCCACCACGATCCGCTGCACCATGTCGCCTCCTGGTGACATCTCCATTGCATTCTGATCCTTATGGAATAAGCTCGAATTGTGAACCCTCCATGTGTGGCCTCTGCCAATACATCGCAGGGTCTCCTCCACCTTCGATTCTGTTCACTCCTTTGGCAATCGACCTTCATCCACCCACTCTTGGGTCACACCTAGATGAAGCACCGCTCTAGGACAGTCCGTAGCCTAGTAGCTCCCGAAGTCCACCGACTTCGCTGTAAATTGTGCACTATTGCCTGGATCCTGGGCCTCTGCCCCTACCAGCACAATCCCCGCTGCGCACCGCTTCCATCATAGCAACTCGAATGGCAACACTGTGGTATATTCTTCAAGAGTACCCGCCTCTGCGTCCTCTTGCCCCGTGCTAAGGCCTTTTGTACCCAACTTCGCCTCCGCAAATTGAGTCGCCTTAGTTCCTCCATCAAATGCTTCTCCGAGATAAGGTGCATGTGCCCCGAAGCTCCCTTCGTCTTTGGCACCATGCAAGATGAGTCTGCTCCGTCAGAATGAAGGACCCATGGAACAACATGATCCTACTCTTGCCTCTGCAAGAGTTCATGTCTTTGACCTCTGTCTAAGGAAAGCAATGTGCTTCTGCTCCATGTTCCAACTTCTCTGCTGGCTCCCTTCATGCGGCTTGGGTACTTCGCCAAGTTACACCCAAGTTGCTTCGCTCCTCGTTTTTGCATTGAGTCGATGGTGGCCCTCGTGCCCACCATTCCACGGGTCAGCCCTCCCTTGAGTCCGATCTCCACATCGACTCCAAGTGTGCCTTCATTTAAGTTGCTTTGGGTCGCTCCCCCACTTGATCTCACAATGCATCCACCAATGCATTCTCTCGAGCGAGATCATGCGACAACTCCTCGCCGCTTGCTCAATCCATCGAGCTTCGTGGAGTTGTTGTTTGTTGAGGTACTCCTCCTCAACATGTGAAGTCCATCTCACATGATTCTCCCTTTGGAGAGCCGAGACTTATCCTTCCTGGATAACTGTCCCGTTGGAGCAACATCTCTCTTCGTTTCTGAGACCACCATCCCGTTGGACTACTCCGATCTGCTGAACAAACTGTGCATTGTTCTGCCTCTTGTAAACGCACTTGCTAGATTGCGCCTCCACGTCAATACAGCCATCGCTGCACCCCTCCAGGCCTAGCAACATGCTGAACTCGTTGCACACTTCAGCCTCCTCCGGACGTATCCTTCGCATGCCGAAGAGAAAGATTCAATGCTCCATGGCGCCGAGTCTCGACCGCCTTGGGATGGCCACGAACATTCCATCGTCCGCATACAAGCCCATGCATGAGTACCGAATTTTTCGAGTTAGCAATTCCCCTCACCTCTGTGAGCTTTGCACAACTCTTTCGGTCGTTGAGCAACTCATTCCACTTTGCATGGTCTCGTCCTTTTGCCAAGCGCCTCGCTTGCCTTGAGCACCATCAAGTAAAGTTGTCAACGTTGAGCCGTAGCTCAAACTCAGCCATCCCAACCTTTGTGCGCTCCACATTCTTCCAAGCTTGCCTGTTCTCGTGGTGCCTCTTGCGCGAAGGGTTGGCCATTCCTCGGAATGCCAAACTCAGATGCCCGCTCCTCTGAGCGACTCCTTTTTCCTACATCTCCATGCCCGTTTTCCCTCAAACAGTCGCGCGAGTGCTGACTGCCCTCAACGCAGCCCCGCTAGGTCCCCCACGTTTGCATGTCAAGTGTTTCTATGAGTGCTTGTCCCGCTCTGATACCATATGACACGGACTTAGCTGGTTTTGCCTAAGTTGTGCGGCACCCTTGCGTGTCCGTCCGCAAAGGTCAGCCTCCCCGAAGCCTCCCATTGTCCCTTAGGACCAACAAAAGAGAGAACGGGCTAGAGAAAACGCCTCAATCGGGATCCACAAGCAAACATCTCCGAAAAACACTTCATAGACAATGCAAATTACAAACAGACTTTACAAGCTCTGAACAGTGGCACAACAAAGGGTAAAATGGTCCATTACATACCGAAAAGCTCTCGCACGTGTCCACATGACACAACCTTTATTTACAAGCCTAAAGAGGCCACCAACCCAACTAAAATGGGACTATTGAGCCTTCGACCGCCTCTTTACATACTGTACAAGGCATGAACATGCCAAAAGACACGGACACACATAAGCATTACATCGAACATCTTGTTTAGAAGTTTGTCCGTGACAACATGGTAAGATATCAATGCGTAAAATTACGATACAAGTTCTTGATATCTTAACGCATGATGCAAACATGGCATAATGCAAATTTGGTAATCATAGCATCAATTCATATAAGCATTGCAAATATGGCAATCATATCAATTCATATATCTCTTGATGATGCAAGCATGGGATAATCATAGCATAGTGTTTATAGCATCAATTCATATATTTCTCCCCTTTTTTAAGTGTTTCATCTTAAGTGATCGATTTCATGTTAGCATGCCTTTTCATGTATGTCAAATAAAAACATGCATCAATTTTTAAAGCCACTGTTATTATCATGAAAATCGATAATCCATAATTATCAAGAATCATCATACATAATTTCAAAAATATATACTCATAACTTCAAATTAAACATGATTTAATATACTCAAAATCAAGAAATAACAATGGACATCAACATGATACACATTATTACTTCTTAACCATGATTTCATATTTTCAATCAAAATCATTTTGTTTGTTTATCATAAAATATGCAATATTATCATTTTCGAAATTACTAGCATGATCATAATATATATATATATATTTAAAACATTAATTCTAAACTAAAAAAGAAAATACATCATGAAAGCATCAAGTAATTTCAAAATAAATTTGGGGGATTTCGATTACCTCATCATTGAAAGTGGTTAAGGCGTAGTTTGTCACCTCGCCTTTCTTGATTTTCTCCTTGGTTGCCTTCCTCTTCTTTGGCCTCTTCCTTCGTTCAAGTTCATTGTCTATTTTAGATTTTTGTTTAATAAACTTATTAAGATTTAGTGTTCGAAGCATCATTGTCCTCATCACTTGAGTCATCGCTCAAGTGGGTATTCATTTGTCCGGAGTTCCAAATCCTTCCTGTTCTTTGGAAGGTGACTTTGTTCATCATGTTCATCATGTTCATCATGTGCATTATGCACCATTTCATATGTCATCAACGAACCAATTAGTTCTTCAAGTGGTAAGTTGTTTAGGTTTTTAGCTTCTTGTATTGCAGTTACTTTTGGATCCCACTTCTTAGAAAGAGAACGCAAAGTCTTGTTTACGAGTTCAAAATCCGAAAAACATTTTCCAAGAGCTCTTAAACTATTGACGACATCCGTGAAACGGGTGTACATGTTGCCTATAGTCTCGCTTGGTTGCATTCGAAAAAGCTCAAAATCATGCAATAAAATGTTAACTTTCGAGTCTTTGACTCTACTAGTTCCCTCGTGCGTGATTTCAAGTGTTCGCTAAATGTCAAAAGCCGTTTCGCACGTAGAAATCCGATTGAACTCATTTTTGTCCAAAGCGCAAAATAAGGCATTCATAGCCTTTGCGTTTAAAGAAAAATACTTCTTCTCCAAATTCGACCATTCGTTCATCGGTTTAGAGGGAAGTTGAAAATCGTTTTCAACGATATTCCATAAATCCAAATTCATAGAAGTCAAGAAAACTCTCATTCGAGTTTTCCAATAAGTGTAGTCCAATTCGTTAAACAATGGTGGACGAACAACCGATAAGCCCTCTTGAAGAGCCATTTCTCTCGGGTGTAAATCCGAAATGAGAAATACCGGGCTCTGATACTAATTGTTAGGATAGAGAGCACTAAGAGGGGGGGTGAATTAGTGCAGCAGTAAACTTTCTGCGATTAAAACCGAAAGCTGCGTTCGAATGATAAAAACGATTTCTGTGTAAAATCCGATTCTAAGCAAGATGATATTAAAGTTAATCTAGGCAGTTTGCAGCTATGATGAAAACCAGAATATAGGCGCAAACTGAAATCCGACGTTCGTACGAAGAAACTGATTTACGTCTAAATGCTGATTCGTAAATCACTTGATTAGGTAAGATGCAGTTTAAGCAAGAGTATGAAGACAGTTTGTAGTTATGGTAAAGCTCAAAACATAAACGCAATCTGAAATATGATGATCGTACGAAAAAGGCAGATTTACGTCTAAACGCTGATTCGGAAAGTAAAAGGCTTGAAACCCGATCGTAAAAGCGCAGAAGGCAGTAAGCTTCAGAGGAGGTTTGCAGTAAAGATAATATGCTCAAAGTAAATGCAAACCGAGATTTAGAGTGGTTCGGTCAATCTTGACCTACTCCACTTTTGGCTTCCTCCACCGACGAGGTCACCGACGTCAACTAGAGGCCTTCCTTCAATAGGCGAAGGCCAACCACCCTTTTACAGTTTCACTCCTTTTGACGGGCTTAGGAGACAACCCTTACAGAATTTTCTCTCCTCTCTTTACAACTCAGAACTTGGAAGAAAAGAGGGAGAAGAACTTTTGGCCTCTACAACAATTTTGAGCTCTAAGAATCACAGAAAAAGATCAAGATTTCGGTGTATGTCTGTGCTCTTTCAGTGCTGAATGGGTGGGTATTTATAGGCCCTAACCCAGTTCAAATTTGGAGCTCAAAACTGTCAATTCCCGGAATTCCGGGATCAGGCAGTTGCACCTCCTGACTGGAGCGGTTGCACCGCCTGGCAGAGCTCGAAGACTGAGCCTCTGGGCGGTGCCACCTCCTGCCAGAGCTCGAAGACTGAGCTCAGGCGGTGCCACCTCTTGTCAGGGGCGGTTGCACCGCCCAGTCTCGCTCGGAGACTGAGCCCAAGCGGTGCTACCTCCTGGCTGGGGCGGTTGCACCGCCCAGTCTCGTTCGGAGACTGCCTCCTGGGCGGTGCTACCTCCTAGCACTATTTCAGGTTCGAATGGGTTGATTCATTCGACCCAATTTGGGTCTTTCAGGGGCCCGATTGCCCCAAGATTAAGTTAATGGGATCACCTCCCATTTCTAACTTAATCATTGTGCTAACTACGATTATTTCCTAAGACATTTATTGCAACTTGCTCCGGTATGTCAATCGCTTCTTTCGGCGAGCTTCCGGCGAACTTCCGTCGATCATCCGATGAACCCTCGGTGATGCTCCTGCGGACTTTCGGCAAACTCCTGGACTTGTGACGATCCACTTGGCGAGTTCCGACGAGCTTCTTTAGCAAGCTCCTGGACTTCTCGGATTTGTTCCCGTAGAACCTCCGACGACCGTCCAAACTTCCGTAGAACTCTCGAACTCCCAACGTGATCATTGTCTTAACTCCGGCGCAACTCCTGCTGCATGTCTTTCTTCCATCGTAGTTAATCCTACACACTCAAAACAAAAACTTCGATCGAGACAATTAATCCTAAGCAATTAACCAAGTTGTCCGGCATGTCATTGGTCCCTCGACGCTTCGTCCGATTCTTCGGCGCATCGTCCTTTCCTACGGCCTATTGCCCAATCGGCCAGTTGGCTCCGCAACTCCGATATCCTTGGCACAATACCCGCTCTTCTTGGCCCGATGCCCGAGTCCACGGCCCGAAGCCTTCTGTCGATACGTCGACCGATCCACCGGCCCGACGTCCAATCTTCTGACATGTTCCTCCGGCACAACATGATTTTCCTGCTTTAATTGTCTCATCCTGATCGAGGCATCCTGCGTCACTCAAAACGCAGATTAAATCATAAACATATATCAAGTAGTTTCAACATCAAAATACGAGATTCAACATATACGACATAGTCCAATCTCCTTCTCTATTGGTTTGAGCTCATTAATTGACGAAATCAAACAGGTTTGATCAGTTAAAGCTGATTTAAGGTGATTCCAAACTAACTTGACTGGTTCAAACCTATTTGACCTAATTGAGATCAATTAAATCTAAATTAGATCGATTTAGGGTGATTCCAGACTTGGTTCCATAAGGATTTGGTATTGGTTCCGTTAGATCATAATCGAATTGAGTTTGGTTTAAGTCAATTGAGCTATTCCAATTAGGGTTTTGATTGATTGAGGACTATTGAGATATTGATATTTAATGCTTTTATGATATGATGAATTTAAAGGTTTTATCTGAAGATGTCATTTGAAAATGATTATTAGTTTTCTATGTTTATGATATTGATATGATAAGTATCATATAGTAGATGTGACTAGATTAATAGTTCACATTGGGAGTGCAACCTGTGAAAGAAGCTACAGGCCCATCATAGTGCGGAGCCACCAATGAACATAGTCTAGTAGATTTACATCAAGTATAGTCTCTCATAATATTTAATCATATTGATTTCTTGATGTATGCATGAGTGATTGAATGAGTGTAAATGAATGATCATGGATGTTTATGTATCCCTGCCGAGGGTAGGTATGGCGATTCCCTTCGGGGATTAGCGGGCCGTCAGACGTGATGGTTAGACGGTTCCTCCATTTGCTGTTAGGAGGAACGTGTCCCCACTTGGGCGGGTGAGAGATACCACTTCATCCGCTGTTGGGAGTGCGATATGGATTATCTCCATCCGTTGTTGCGAGGAATCCATCCCGTGGAATATGCCTCTCCATCCGCTATTGGGAAAGCGCACCATTGGGTGATGTACGCCTTTGTTATTATGTATGTGTTGCATGTGGCTGATGCATGATTTTATTTATTATGCAAGAAATTATCATCATTTTTCTGATGCATAAGTTTTATGATGAATAGATATATTTTCATATTGAATTATTGATATTTGTTTATATTTCATGAATATTGAAGATTATTTTTATGATTTTTCTGAGGTTCCTACCAGCATGTGTGGTTGCTGATGTGTTTTTATTTTATATTTATTTTCAGAGTAATATACTATTGTGTAATAGATCTGAAGCTTGGGTGGAAGAGATTTGTGACCCTGTGAAGAAGATATCATTTTTCTAGCTAATAGAATATCTACTACTGTAAAGGCAATGATTTGAATTCAAAGACGAATGAAAAGAAAAGTAGGGAGTTTATTATGTAAATTATGGATAATAAATTTCTGATTTATTATTCTTTTTATAAATTCGGGATGTGACAATTATCTACGGCACACTAAAAGGTAACAATACATGTTAGAATATGTGTAGATTAAAATATTTGGTAGATTAACATATGTAGACAGAATACTGGGATGAACTTCTACATAGATGGTATAGACTTAGTAAGGCTCAATTAGGTACCTTAACCGGGAACCATAATAGTGTTCACAATTTTGCTTTCCAAAGAACTTTTTTGTGTATCAGATATTTAATTGCTACTGGTAACTAATGGAGTTCAACCTAGCCTTGATGTAGATTTGAAGCCTCTCCATGTTTAATTAAAATCACAATTGCTAAGGGAAGTTGAAGCACCATCTGAAGATAAAGCAACTGACAGATGATAGGTCTCAGATAGTTCAAAAGCAATAAGATATTTACTGGTTGAGATGAATTTTATGTTCTCTGAAAGTTCAAACAAAATGAAACTGTTCAAATATTGAAAATTTTAGATAAATTTAAATACCTGAACCTAAATGTTTTTATAGTAAAAAGGAGTTTGAATAATTAAATTGTTGTCAAGAATCAAATGTGGACTAGAAATGCTAGCACTAACAAAGTAGAAATGCGTAATGAACTAGAATGTTGTTGTAGTTGACTTTCTTTAGCATACTTGCCCCCATGCTATTCCAAGTGGCAAAAAAAAAGTCACTTCAACAATTTGTCATGGGTGAAGTATGTGTTTTTTACCAAAAACACAAGATGCTTGCTAACAAAGACAGAAGTGACTTTTGAGAGAAAAAGAAACAAAGATTAAAGCTAAAAAATAAAAATCCTTTTAGAATTGAAATATATCTTGAGACACTAACCTTAGAGAAAGTAAGTGAAGCAGTTCTTTGCTTCTTTCGGCTGGCAAAAATAATCGATGAGACAGCCTCACTGGAATTGGTTGCCAGAGGCATCACAATAAATGACATGAAAAAGGCAGGTATGCTTGTAGCAATTGAAAAATTGTCAACAGCATCTACAAGAGGATCAGCAAAAATAGCTGCAAGAGCTGTTCCGAGTAGTAAAAGTAGGATGGATTTGAAGCAAATCCAGATGGGATTATAAACGCCTTCCACAACTTCATCACTCTGATCAATAAGCATATTGTGTTGATCCTTTGTGTTCTGCATTAGATAAAATCCATTACAATCCATCCACTTTTCATAGATGTCAACCACAACATGTTTTGGCGGATGTGAAAGAAGCAACTTACCATGTGAAATTCATGCATGAACTTTTTTGAGTAAGCACCAGAATTTGCAACAGAAAATTTAGCTTCATCAATCCATTTTGATATTCCCGCAACAAACTCCTCTTCTTCGATATTTGAATTTTGAGATGTATCAAATTCATTCATTATTTTATTTACAGCATCCTCCCTATCCAAATCTACGTCTTCAATTTTTATTCCTATGATAAGTGCCCTTAACTCAGAATGTGATAGTGATCCATTTGAATCCAAATCTAGTTTATGGAACAACCTGTGACACCTCACGACCAATAGCTAGAATCAGTGGAACACCTCACGACCAATTAAATCAAAAATAAATACTAACTTTTTTACAACACTTATATTAGGTTCTCCATCATCATTGATGAGCCATCCAAGTGATTGCATCTGAGCATGTATTAGAATTCCTGATATTACATGTTTGTGCTTTGCATATGCCAATCTTCACCACTGAATCCATGGTTGAAATACCTGGTTCATAGTATGAATTAAATTATGTTAGTAGATTTTAGTACCTCTTGCAGTAGATGAAATCATAATAGCAACAATCGGTAATACGACCTAACTGCTTATTATGCTCAACATGAACTACTTGTTATGCTCGACATGAACCTGATAAATATATAAAAGATGTGACACACAATCAATCCAAATAAAAGATACAATGCTAACCTGATAAAGGATAAAATTTTACCATAGCAATTTCAGTATGAACAAATTTAAATTCATTCTCAAGCAAAATTTTGCTACACTTACATAATAATGTCATATGTGATTATTCAATTAGGCTGGTGACACTAATGAGCAGTGACACCTCTGTTTCACTGAGACATTAGCCACAATGGGAAAAACAATATAGTCCTCATCTAGCAACTTGAATGAGTTGAATTTCTAATCTCATTTTTCCATGATCAATTTGTAAAAGATCCAACTTAAATTTTATTTATAATTGAACTTTCAAACTAAACTTAATCTTCAAACACCAAAGAATCCCTTAGCATTGTGATTTAGAAGTAATTGCGAAGGAAAAAAACACATCGAAGCGCAGGTACATTTGACAAGGTATACTAGTTCAGTGTGACTTTCTGGACTTTATGGCTTGCTGTTTTACTAATTTGTGTGCTTTTCTAGGCTAGAACAAGCTTCGTTGATCCAAACAGGTGATAAGTGATGGATAGATATCTAGGTTTGATAAAAACATTACATTTTTCTCAATAGTTACCTGATAAAGACAATAAGAAACCAAGAGCACAGTTGCAACAATGAAAGAAAGTAAGACTGCTAGATGCTGTCCAGAGGGAAAACTGAAAACTCTAGGCATTTGCACAATTACAAATGGGATAATGGATACGGCCATAATCCTTGCAGCATTGCTTGTCTGAAGATCAGTTGAAACACCAGACCCTTAAAAACAAATTAGAAATGAAACAATCAGTACCTAAGCAGACCACGGCTGATATAAACATTATCTTGACAAGTCAATGCATGTAAAAACATTGAACTTGATCACTTGATCATTCAAGAACATGCAAGTTTAAATTATTAGATATTTATAGCAAGGAATGCAATACCGTACCATACGGGTGTTTTGAGGTTGGCTCGGTACGGTACGGTATCGTGTACCGAGCGATACGCCAGGGCGTACCGAGCGATACGCCAGGGCGTACCGAGCGGTACACCTAATTTAGGTGTAAAACCCTCCGAAAATACCTGAAAATAAAAAAAAAGTTAGGATAGGAGTTTTAAGTTAGAAATGAATATAGTAATAGAATAAGTTTAGCAAAATCAATGTAAATTAGGTAAGAATAGTATCACATATCTTTTTCGGACTTTGAAGAATATCTTATGCAAGGTTCGTATTTCAGTCCATTACGGATTGTCCTTATGTAAATATTAAAATATCTACAGAAAAATCATTTGAATTGTTAGACTATTTTGTTACAATATAAACTCTAAAATTCATATGAATTGAATAATTACATATGTAGATATACCTGATTACTGATTCTACTACCAAAACGAACGATAGGCCTCTATGGGTGATGGATCGGGGTCCTCGATCCTATACATCTGCATATCAATATGATATGTTTGTTGGACCTAATCATGAAATTGATTCCATGACATAGTGTATTGATACACTGTATGTCATTGATGCATCAATGTGGTGCTGATTGTAGGATGATTGTCATGAATCATATTCGTCACAAATCGTTGTTTTGTAAAGTTTAGGAGAACACAAATGTGAGAAAAAAAGAGTTTGAGATAGTTTAAGAGAATATGAGAATGTAATGAAGTGAAATAGGGGAGAAGAAGGGTTTAAATACTATGAGAAAGGGCTCCAACGGTCAATTTGACCGTTGGAGCACTATAGTACTGTTACAGTGATTTCGACCGTTACCGAACGATAACGGTTGAAATCGATCGTTATTGAGTTGTGTCGGACGGTAACAGTCGAAATTTCTACAATTACTGCCTGATATTACCCTATATCATCCGATACAGGGTGCTTTTAAACGTTCCGCCCGGTAGCGGGCGGTCCGCGTACCGGTATGCTGTCGGACCGGTACATACCGCCCATACCGGGCAGTACTATTCGAAATTGTATACCTTGTTTATAGTAACAACATTATGGGGTGATTACTAGAAGAAAAATGGGTCAAAACAAAATTATTAGAATAAAAGGGAAAAAACATGGAAGAAGCTTAAATACAACATGTAAAATTATGCTAATCCAAACTTGGCCACATTAGCGTATAATCCTTCGATTTCTAAACAACTCTTGACTTTGTTCTGCAACTATAGCACTAAAATTATTGATCTTAACATCACAATTATTTAAATCAGTGCATTTTATAAGCACTCGAGGGATCTGAGAAGTACTACCGGTCAAAATCTTTCCTAGAAACAGGAAAAACAACACCTCTGCCATAGAACGGAACCCACAAACTGCAGAAAAAAGCTGAGAAAGGAACTGACCAAACAGACTGAAGGCTTTGGTATCTTGTGAATCAATTGAAGTTGAATCCTCCGAGAGGTCACATTTGCCAACAATTACACAGGATCCCCAGAGTACTGTCAGCAACATCACAGTCGATCCAGCAAGTAAACCCATTCCAATCAATACTTGATTTTGAGCAGTTTCTCTACTTCCAGAAAGACCAGATACTACAAGAAATGTAAGAGTATAATTAGTTGGGAAGTTAACATTTTATACTTTTTGTAAAAGTGACTAATGTCAACAGACACATATGTTTTACATATTGCAGCATCTACAGAAATCTGAGATCTATATGCCACATGCATGCTCAGATCAGTAACAGCACAACCACCCTCCTTTTTATGGGATCTGCAACAAAGACAGCGAAGTCCACATTTCCTGGCATTTGTGGTGTGGTTCATTATGCAAATAGGTGCCTGTCCTATAATATTTATGGATCTATGGATGCTCTATTCTCTAAATTTAAATGCTGATTAATGTAAGTTGTTCAGGTACCTTGGCAAGTTTATTCTTCTGAGTGCCTCAACACAACTTCAGCTGAGCACAGTTTCAGTAGTTTCATAATAATCCTGAAGTTTTATAAGGAGAAATAGATGCAAAAATAAGGAAAACTTAACTATAGAGCAAAAAGGTTAAAATCTATATCAAACACAAGACATTAGATGTTCTGTTGCACTTGTTATAAATCCATTGACTGTGGAGTACAACTACAATCCTTAGGACTTTATTAAGAAAGAAAAAGAACATGAAAATTTTCTCCAGAAATGGAATTCAGATATCAAATATTTAATTTGCCCCCAACAAAAGCAAGATCATAGTGTATCATCTTGAAACTCAAAAAATATATTTAAGATTCAACAAATCTTGTGCTTTATAAGTTAAATTGTGAATGTTCATTATCAAAATTTTGTTATATCTAGAATTAAGCAAACCTTGGATTATCTTGGTTGTGTCTAAGTAGATAATAAAGGACTATTTCTCACCGGTATTTATACATTATGCCAACATGGTCTGGCTACAAAAGGAAGTTATACAGTGGCCTCTGCAAAGGAAAGTCGAACTCTTAGTCAACCCTGGGCAAAACCTTTTGGTAGCCCCAAATGGTTGCGCTGAAACCAGTAGCAGTCCATCCACTCTACGACCGACACAAATGCCAAAACCTTGCTTCTATTGGGACAACAGCAACCCAAGAAACAAACAAAAGAAAGAAAAAATCCAATACTCTTCCCATTTACCTCTCGCCTAGCCAGTAGCAAAAGAACAAAAAACATACCACGGATCCAAATGACAGAACAGAGAATAACGGACCCAATTAATCTTAATATTAACGAACAAAAGCAAAAAAATTCCACTAGATCGGGTCGTAAATGAGAAAATCCAAAAGGTAGACCGCGACGAAACGTTCGGATCGACAAGGCCGAAGAGATCAGAGCTAAAACGCATATGTTCATACGTCAAAAGAGGAACTTGTACCAAGAATCAGCATGGCGTCAGGGAGAGCCCCAAGAATCGGGAGAAAGAGTCCACCAATAATCCCAGGACCCATGATCTCGAAGGAGAAGCTCGCTCCCCGACGACAGATACGTCGCCGCCTTGTACATCAGGAATCCGTAGGCGACGACGAGGAACATGTTTCCGACCACCGTGGTGGTGCAGGGCAGCAACCCGTAGGTCTGCTCGCACTGCTCCGCGGCAAAAATCCGCGAGCTTCGCGGCCTCTGTAGGAGGGAAATGAGGAGGGTTTGGGATCCGGGGGCGGAGGGAGAGGAAACCCCATCGGAGACCGGAAGAGCGACGGGGACGAGATCGAACGGCCGTGGGCACCGCGGCCGGCGGAAAGGAGGAGTATGAGGAGGAGAGGGAGCAGGGGGGGAAGGAGGGACTACGACTCTTCGCGCCGTGGGAAGGACGAATTGTGGCCGGGAAGGTGAAGCGATCGGAGTGTCGAGGGAAGAGTGGTCTTTTATATAGTAATGTCAGCTTTGCACAAAAGCCCTTCTTCCCACTAGTCTTTTAGCATATAATCCCCCAAAACAAACCTTAATTACTGCGGTCCGCGCAGAACGCGGAACAAATCATGGGGACTACGTGATGGCAGGGTGGGGTATTACTAGATTCCAATGGTGTTCTTTAGGTTCAGGTTTTTGCTATCGTACAACATGTATGATTTATTTAAATTAGATAATATGATTCGTACGAATGAATGATGAATAATATTACATGGGTCGGTTCAGAATCTTTCATAAACATCATAAAATTAATTTCACCAAAATAGAAAGGGCGTGTTGTTTTTTTTCTTTTTTCTTTTACAATTACGATATTCGTGTCTTCAATAATTTACCATAATATTCTGGACTCACAATCTTGCGTTTCTATTTATCTCTTGACAAAAAGAAGTTTTAAGTACTCGACTTCGCTATATATGTATCGTTCCCCAACCTTTAGTAACCCATTCGCTACATCACATCATCATTGTAATACTTCTAGCAATTAGATACGAGCAGAGAAGTAGAAGAAACCCAAACTCATTTGCAAATTTAACATTCTATCAGGTCAAGTTAAACTATTTTTAGCTTCAATTTGATGGTCAAGCAGTACAATCTACTTGCAAACAGCAGCAACCACACAAAATTCCTTAAATATTAATCCCACTAACAAAAAGCTCGATAATTTGAAGTACTACCCAATTATCAATTTGGTTACTATGAATCATTCTCATCGCAGATAAGTTTATAATCACAGGTGATACTAGCAGCTACAGCAATTCTAGAACTTTGGGCAATGAGGAGAAGGTGGCAATTCCTCACTCTTTTGGGTTGTGGTGGGAGGATGGTGGTTGATCAGGAAAACAGAAATGACAAGAACTGAAGAGAAATATATATGCGAAGTGTCTTGGCCAGCCGAAGCGAGCAAACCTCTATTTACAAAGTGATGCAAGAATGCGGCGTGGAGGATCAAATGATCGTCGGGAGTGCAGGACAGCCAGATTATCCAACAAAAGGATGTCACCTTTCTTCCAACCTATAGCAACACTTTCTTCTTCAAGGATATTTAGACATTCATGTATTATATCGGCTGGCAAAGGTGTCCCATCTCCAAAAGTAACTGCCTTGACAGGATCATTGCGAGCATCCTCCCATCCAGTATAGGCAGCGACCATGCTGTTGAACCATATTTTCCGTCCTCTAGTTTGATCTAGTCTGATTGCTGGAATTGGGCCTGTGACTGTTTTCACTCCGTCTTCCAACCATTCCAACTTCACTCCTAGGTGAGCTGCCCTGTGATCGATATATGTAGATTTTCAAATTCACAAGCAAAATATTTAAGAATGTCCGGAATAAAGGTTTTCAATTAGATTGAAGTCTGAAAAATCTTATATCTGGCTACATGCTAATGACAGAGAAAAACGAGGCTTTGGTAGGAGGAATAACCATCGAAGAAGTTTCCAAGAGCAAATTGTGAGACCACTAAGATGATGAATTATAATGCTTTTGTAGGAGTTAAAGACCGACAAAGCTAACCAACATACCTGAGCTACAGAATCATTAGTTTCCCTGAGCCAAATATACTATAATTTCAGTTCCAGCATTGTAAATTGTTAAAATTATTCACCTCATGTTTGCTAATGACATCATCATTTTGCTTTAGGGGTAACAATAGGTCTTGACATAATCTGGCTAAGATGTTGGACGTGAACTCTAACATCACTGGTCTTAACTCTTAACCTCAATAGAAGCAACTTTGATATCCTTTTTCCAAAGAATTATAACCGTGGCACCGGGCAATACATTCATGATGTTCTTGGGATCAAGGAGGGCAATTGGCGTATGTACCAAGGTGCCTTGATAAGTCATGGAAGACTCTCTGGAAAGTATCAAGAATCCCTTATTGAGAAAATGGTAAATAGGTTTGATCTCCCAAGCAGAAAAGTCATTCTTATCAATTCCATATTAATGCTATTCTTGTTCACATCCTCCTCATAAACGCTTGGATCTCAGTGAAGAGCATAAACAGAATTGTCAAGCTATCTCGTAGGTTCTTATGGGATCACAACCCATCCCATAGCAATATGATGTTGGGATACATTTACCAAATTTGAGGATGGGAGAATTGGTCTTAGGGTTTAGTTAAGATTACCATTCAGGCCAAAAGGTTACTTGCTATTCTCAATAATGCTAGCAACCATTGGAGTAAAACTGATAGCTTATCGGCTGTGAGGCTTTAAAGCTCTTATAGCTAATTCATTTTGTCTCTTACGGGAAGCATTGGAATGAATGCCATTTTTGCAACCATCGGCCCCAGCCAATGTCCATTTGTCTCAAGGTTTTAGCTTTAACCAATGGCCACATTCCAGGCTCTAGACAAACTGAGGGTGGCAGTAGAGCATATGTTCCAGATGGTTTTGTGTTTCCTACTAGAGAGTCTTGTTTCGATTTGGATTGCAGTGGTTTTTTCATGTCTAACAAAAATAATCCAAGTTGTGGTTTTGTTATAAGCAATGTATGGGTGGGGGGATCATTGCAGTTGGATGTAACCATAGAAGACTGACTAATGCTATTCAAGCAGAATGCCAGGCTATCCCGGAGGGTATCCGGTGAGCTTAGAATCTCGATCTTTAGCATATCTGGGTGAGATTAGTTCCCAAACAAATGATCAACATGCCTTCTAACCCATGTCACATTCTGGGGTCCTAAAGTATTCAAAGAAAAGAGTTACTTCTTTGAGATGCCGCCATTAAAGTTTCCACGACATTTCTTGTTTTGCTGATGTTCATACCTCTGTCAAATTTTGGAATGACGAGACACCACCGATATTTTCTATGGACAGCTTTGATTTAATAGTTATATTTCTTCTTGAAAAACATAACTCTGTTTTTTATAAGTATCGTATTTCAACTCCCAGCATTTACCTTCTTTGTCCATTTTTATAAATTATAACATAACCCACCACTTAACCTTAATCAAACATAAGAACTGATTGATTGCCCTTTGATCTTTAAATTAAGATGTCACGTATCGATTGAAATAGTTTCGTCTTCGATTCTAGTTATTTTTTCTGAATTTGTTTGATATAATCTTCTTGACTGGTTCCATCTACTCTGATTTATTAGATGTCCTATGATATAGGAGGGTACCTTCCTTCATATATTGCATGACTACAATAATGATAGAAAAAGCATTGGCATTCTATTAATGCTAAAGCTAAATTAACCGAGGACAGTGTCAAGATGTTACTATCCATGTGCAAATAACCAAAGGATACCACAAACCTTTCCTCTGCCACGCTTCTATCTTTGGTCAAGAACGTCGATTGCCATCCACGGCCGATTGGCGACGAAGGATCGTCTCCCTCCCCCAAAACCCTCGTGTAGATCAAGCCATATTCCTCCAATCGCGCCACGAACTCCGGAAATTTTGCCTTCATCCTCTCGTAAACTAGATGGCTTAGCACGATCGGAGTTTCCCCGCCGCTTCCAGGCTCCACCTCGCAGAAAAAGAACAATTTCGTCGGGAACTCCGGCACCTGGCCAACCCCAAATCTCCGTCAGTTGAGAGAGAGAGAGAGAGAGAGAGAGAGAGAGAGAGAGAGAGAGAGAGAGAGAGAGAGAGAGAGAGAGAGAGAGGAACCTGCGCCATCTCGTGGTGGAAGGGGATCTTCTGGTCGGGTGGGGACTCGTTGGCGGTGAAGACGCGGCCGACGACGTTGGTGCGGGGAGCGGCGCCGCCGACGTAGGGGAGCTCGTCGTAGCCGAAGGCGGCCACGGCGCGGTCGAAGTCGGCGGCGTCCCGGACAGGGAAGCCGCGCAGGAGTATGGCGCCGCTCGACCGCAGGAGCGACTCGAGGCGGGGCCTCTGGGATGCCACGGCCGCGTTGAAGCTGCCTAGGTCGAGATCCACGGTCGGGCTCGGATAGAGGACCGCCGGAAAGAGGACGCCGCCGACGGCCTTCTGCTCCGGGATGCTCGTCTCCACGAACAGCTCGTCGTGGGCCATCAAACCCTTGCCGTCGCTGCGAGCCACTACTGTTGAGGTCGAGACCGAGGAGATATCAGCCAAATGCAAATGGTATGAGGTTCAGAAGCACGTCCACATTCATTGGGTTTGCGTGGGTCTATTGCAAGGAATATATTGTGGTCACAGATAATTATCTGTAGGAATTTGTAGTTTTCGAATAATTTCTTTCAAGTAGTTTTCTTTATCTTCGAAATTTCATTTCAGGAACAATGTATAATAATTATGTATTTAGATATCAGATAGACAAAATAGAAGTAAAAGATATAGAAGATATGTGAAACCTTCCATATACTTAATTAGTGTCATTAGTTGAATAATACTCATCGTTAATTTGGAGGATGTTTACTAACCGATGTGAAAATATAAGAAATCAGGATCTATTAGTACTTGAATTAGGAAATGATGTCACTGGAATAATGCACAAATAAAAAAAAGAAATCCTAAACAAAAAAGAGAGCATAAATGCAGAACCCAAGATTGATAAAAATGAGGGTTCTGATCCCTAGTTTTCCCTTAAATTAGCTACCTTCTCTCTGTATCAGTCAACATCAAACTCTTTTTCTGTTCTTAAGATGAACTAAGAGAATAATATCACATTACTGAATATTGAAAGATCGGATTGCATATATTATGTTTAACAAACAATCTCAAAGCTTAAGCTGTTGAAGTTTCAGTATTAGTCATTATTCAATTTCTAATAACTTCACCCTATATCTTCTCATTCTTGTGATAAATTAGCTTTGGTTTCATGCATCTTTGTTAGTAGTTGAACAAAACTTTTTTGTTGATTTTTGACTGGTAATTTGTGCAGCAGTTATTAGTATTAATTATATATATATACTTAAAAAAGTTTATTTTTTAAAAAAAAGTTAGTGTTATTTTTAAAATGATGATATTACCGTTACTTTCGCTTAATATCGCTTGCCTCCATCAAAGTTAATGATGTGTATGAAGTAAACAATATAAGAAGAGACGGTCAATGCATTATCACCTTCGCTTGTAGCCCCTTCTATTAAGGTGACGATGGAGACAAAGGTGACCAATATATAGGGCCGAAGAGGGGCGGGGAACAATGAGGGTATGTAATATTGGAGGAGGTAGTTGATCATGGTGGCTGCAATGATAAGGAGAGGGTCATGTGTTACGATAGCAAGAAAGAAGATACATAGGTGAATATGAAAGAGCCACATGCAAAAGCAACCAAGGGCTTGTGCATGGAGGTAGTTGATCATAGCAATAGGGCCGAGGTGACTATGGGTGGGGAGGTTGTGGGCGAAGACAATGAGAGTGGAAGCTCGTGGGTTGCCACTGATGAAGGGGGAGGGGGGGGGGGGGGGGAGTAGGACAAGAATGGTGAACAAAGAATGTGATTAGTGGTTGGAATAGAGAGGAGAAAGCAGAAAAATCATATTTTTAATGAAAGAAATGATGTTTTACAAAAATTTTTAGAAATTAATGTGTTTTGTGAGAATTTTTTTAAAATTATATATTTTTTCTAAGAATTTATCAATTAGATATTAATTCAATCCAAAAGTTTAGGTTTATTAATTCAATTTTTTTTCTCACATAAATATTTTTTTAGTAGGAATTATCTTTTTTTTTCATCTTTTTAATACTTATTTCTCGCATGAACACGAATTAGTTGACATTCGGATTATGTCTACAATCTTATCCAAATACAGGGCCAACTTTGAGTTAAGAATATAGATATTTAAGAAATTTAATGTATGATTAATTTTAATGATTATGAATTTAAAATAACTCTATAAAAAAAAGGGGGAAGAAAGATATGTTAAAATTTTATTAATCTCAATTGGGAGTTTCGATATCACTAATTAATTAATTACGAAGGCATATATGCTAATTGGTTTTTGCAGATATATTAACGTTAAACCTAACTTTAGAAGCACAGTTGTATGTTTACTTTCAATCCAAGATCAGATACATTGTCAGGAACAGGCTCCAAAAAAGAATAAGACTGGAGGACGGAGTTGCCTATGGCCCCGGAAGTACGAATCAATGAAATATGCCTTTTACGTGTATGGTCAGTCTGACGGAACACAGAAACCTGGATCAACCCGCAGTCCGAACGGGTAATTAGGGTTCTTCGTGCAAGAAGATGAGTTCGATTCCGCGGTCGTGATATGAAGGGCAATCAAAGCATATGTCGGTCCGATCCGACCGTTAGTTGTATAGCCATGATGCAGCAAGTCCCGATTTTTGTTGCTTGGATGCGGTAAAGTTTCTTTGACTTCCATCTCTTTCTTTTCTGCTTCTGTTGTACCCAACTGCTTCCTATATAATTTGATTGCCTGATTCGTCGTCTAAAGTGGGTTGTTCTAATGTTTGTCTTAAAGATTCTCGTAATGGACCGTCTTGAAGTGCTCGGAGTCACTGCTTGATTGGTAATCTGATATGGAATTGTTGTATTGACCTCCTTTTGATCAATCATCAATGTGGGGCTCATCGACATCTCATCCACTTTGGTTGCCTTTCTCCTTTGTACGTACATTGGCTGTCTCTTTGGAAGATTAAAGTTGTCATCCTGGCTGGTGGAACATTTTCTTTTCTGTTAATTAAGATAAGGTTCTTTTACCCAAACAAAATTAGGATGATGGATGGTTCTTTCTTTTGCAAATGGTAACCGGTGAAGATGGGATTCGAACTTTACTATCGGCATCTTCCTCAACCTTTGGTAAGTAGACTTGAGTACACAACCACTATACCGATGTTCTAGGTGTTCTTATGTTCATTTCATATTAATGGTGTTATTACTTTACCAAGAAGGCTTATGACTTAAACGTGGATCTAAGAGCAATAATCATTACTTAATTTGTACTGACTCCATACACAATAACCATCAGATTTGGGTTGGATATTGGATTTGAATATTTGTTCATCTATTTGAATATTTGAATATTTTTATGCAAGTGTTGATAATATTCATATAAGATAGTGAACATTATTATGCAATTATTTATATGTGTAGTTCCTTAAAATTTTCCAACCTTGCTATTTATATGTCATATCATTCATCATTTAAGGAAGAATTACCAGCTCACTAAATACACATGATTTATGTTTCCATCGAAGAAGTCGGTCATTACTCCATTCAGTGTTCATTCACAAGTTTTATAATCGTTATTTTCAAATGCCTATTTTTTTTTTTACTTTGGCAAATGCCTTTTTCTAAGCCAACTAACCTCCTATGACGTACTCAAATTACCTTGCCTGCATCCTTCCACAATTATAGCTAAATAGGATACAGTATCATCATCTACTTTTTTATTATATTTGTGGGTGTTTGACTGGGTACTTGACAAAGTGGGTGTAGAAAGCATTATTCATTCAGTGGCTCACTCTTTTTTTTTTTTTCTTTCCATTTGGTTGTTGGCTGTGGGAGGTGGGACTTGGGTGCTTGATGGGTGGGTAGGGTGTGAAACAAGATTCCGAGAGAGCCCAAGATGCATGAATTGCCACTATCCTCTGCTTTCAGTGATGCTCAAGACATACGTGGCCTTGAGAATAATCAGTAATATCTGATGATTCTTTTAGAAAGCTTGGTAAGATAGCAACTATAACGTTAACTTCTGGATGCTCAAGGCATACATGGCCTTGAGAAGAATCAGAAATATCTGATGATTCTTTTAGAAAGCTTGGTAAGATAGCAACTATAAAGCTAATTTCTGGATGTCACAATGATTAGTTTGTCATGTATGATGCATGAATATGTTGATAAGGATGATTTGTGGGACACAGTGCATCTGTACAAGTAGATTGTGACGTTTGTTGACCATCGAGTATAAAATAAATCAAATTTGCTTCGAAAAAGAGTATGCTATACTTGTGGATCGGAATTTACCTTCTGCTTGAAGAGACTTGAGATCAGAAACTGGATAAGTTCATATCGAGTCAGCTCTGTTTTACTTTTGCCCATGTGCAACCTATCTCAGATTTTTAAATGTTAATGTCATCTTTCTGTCAGTGAGAAGATACCTAGTGAGTTTATTTTAATATATTTGCTTTCTGATATAGGGTCTCGTGATGGTTGACTAGAATATTGACTAGTTAAAGAGTGAAGGCAAATTAAAGAAGTACAAAGCAAAATTATTCACTAAAACATTGTGGTTATGTTGTCATATTAGCCTCATGACTGATAAAAGATATATCTCGTTCTTTATCTTGGAAGACATTGATGTTATATTTCATGACTTTATCTAGTGTAGAGTTTAGAAAATTTCACCATATTATCTTTTTCATTATTTAGACATTGATATTCTATTGAATTTTGAAAAATGTGTTCAAGAAAATGTATCCCAACATTTTCCAAATTGTAAGCTTATTGTTCATCAAGCATTAGGATTTTTTTGATTGTTGAATCTTTGATTTCGATGGAGTTCTGCTGTTTAAAACAAATCTGACATGTTTCCCCAACATACCGTGGATGGAAGTACATTTTAGTGCGAAATTGGACTTAAAAATTGCTTATGGTAAGATTCGTCACTGCATGTTTTTCTTATTTATCAAGTGAAACAACTGATATGCATTAATATATAAAGCAGGGTGCTTCATTATATGTTAGTGGAAGTGTTTATAACCTTAAATGCAGCACGATACATGTTAACTATTTTTATTGTTTTTCTTAAATGTTTAAAGCGGAAGTTCCTGGAACCATCTTGATTTGATATCTTGAGGTTTTGGGTCATTTTTTCTCAATTGGATTCAATACAATCTATGTAGGCAAATTGAAACCTCCTACTAGATCCTACATTTAGAGTAAGATAGACATAAATTTGTTCCTTCTTGTCTGTAAGCTGATAAATGAATGCATTTATTTGTAATACCAAATATTTAAGACAGGCGGTGATGGCTAAGTAGATGTGAATATTAATCTTGAAAATTTGCTAGTTCAGTCATCTTCACAGGACAGAAATATTGTCCTTTTTGTTACTTTTATCTAACCAACAACTTATAAAAGAAAATGAATTCCATATTGCACTTTTAATGGTTGCTTGTTACTAAATTTTTATCAGCATGTTTGGAGTGCATTCCATGATATCTGTAGTTTTAATGTAGGAAGATTAGAATGTGTTATGTGTTGCATTTGTGTGGTGTTTGTGCCTAGAATGGAACTGGATTTCTGTGGAAAATTTTGCAGGCCCTAATTTTGCCACCTTGCAACAACTGAGATCAGGTTTATCCAATGCTTGCTGTCGGAATCATTTCCAATCATTATTGTTTGCGAAGTTGAGAATTTTCAATTTTTCCAACAGTATTCGTTGCAGATTTGGCATCTGAGTATGTCCGTCCAGGTTAAGATTCTGTTTTCAACATTGGACAACGATGGAAGGCAAGAATCATGATGATGAGACAAATTATGCTTTGCATCCTGCAACTTTTGCTCCTTTAGCAAAGTAGTGGATGGGACCAGGCACCCCAAAAACACCAAAACTGAAAACCATTTGAGAGAGCTGTGGGAAATGTTACTCCATCCGACTCATATTGGATATGGAATAAAGATAGCATATCAAAAATGTGTGTTCTCATTCTCATCTTTTCTTTTCCATGTGCTTCAGGAGATAAAAAGGCAAGAAAATGACTACTATTTGATAAACTTCTTTTGTATTTTTTGATTATTTTTATCGAACTTTCATGGAAATTAATACAGATAATACACATGAAGGTGGCTGCTACTTGTCAGCAGTGAGAAATATTAAGGAAGTTTATTACTTGTGTTGCCATCAATCATAGAAAGGATGTCTTCATGGGGTTGCTGGCCTTTATCTCTACAGCCTAGATTGAGCACAAGTTAGCTAACAGGAATTTGTGGCTAATTTTCAATGAACGTGTAATTCCCATGATTCCTACTTTTTAGCAGTCGTTGGCGATTTTTTGGGAGTATCAACCAAACGAGTACAACTTCATCTGGCTCTGTGTTTTCCTTATCGGATCTTATGAAGTAATTCTTATTGGCCTCTGTTTATATCATTGATACTGGTTATATCAGCCTCCAAATTCTGAAAGAGATGGAAGCTTATTTTTTATTAAAATGGCTGACATGAGAGGTAACTTCTTAACAAGGGATGTTGATCACAAGAACATACAGGTGATGATTTGTGGCATGTAGTAGAGCATCTGATGACATACATATTGGATATGCTTAACATATTACCATCCATTCTCGAAATAAATAAACAGATAAAGAGTGTAGATCTGGTTAATTCATCAGAAGCTCATGAATCACTTGGATGTCTGCTTATAATTTGATTTGAGAATTATATCCTATGCGGTTCCATATATCTTATTCATCCAAATCTACTGGCCTTCAAAGCCTTTCAAGTTTTATGCACATGCGAGTAATCTAAAGGTAAAGTCGAACCAGTTCAACATCACTGCCAAGAGGGTAGTAGACATTTTCTAGATGCAAAGAGCACTAATTGTTTTTAGTTGATTAGCTGCTGAAGAATGTCAATTGTTGATGTCACTGGGAAAGAACCATACCATGCTCCAAAAGCATCTTGTTAACCAGGAATGTTTTGCTGCTCTAAGACATCATCAAGTAAAGCTAAGGGTGTTCCATGTACGAATCAAAGTGCATATTGCCCATGGTGTTGTAGATACAGCAAATGAGCCTTTTGGTTCTGTGCTACATGAGTAGTATTTTTTCATGAGCTCCAGCCAAGTTAATTTTACTCAGATTCGGTTTTAGTCCATCTCTTGGATCTTCAACTGAACCTGCCCCACCAGAGTGATACAGACTTTGCTAGTGGGTTCTGTGACACACATCACAAGCCCTTTTCCTGCTCTATAAATACCAATCCAACATGGCTCTTCATATCTCATCAGCACCTCCTATCTCTGCATTCCACCACTTGCTCTGTTTCTTTTTTCACGACACTTATCCAGAGATGGAGTATGCTTCTAGCTTGCAGCGCCAGCTTGCCAGCATGAAGAAGAACCTCTTTGATCAGGTTGGGTTTCTTCTCTCCACCTTGCTATTCTCTTTGTACTATAGGTGCTCTCAATACAGGCAAAGCCTTCATTTCTTGCAGTGACTTCAAGAAATGGACTCAACTGCCACACCACCATGATCATTATGGTTTTCATTTGTCCAACTTTGTTGTGTTCTCTAGTGAAAACACTAAATGATCAGATAGAAACCAGGATATATGAATCACTGCTAGTCAAGACATTCTTGAACAGTAACAGATTTCTCTCTCTCTCTCTCTCTCTCTCTGGCTCTTTGTACATATACATACATACATATCTTTCTCTCAGTTTCATGTTTCATAGATGCACTGAGAACCTTGTAAGCTCATGAATCAGGATGTTACCTTAAACATTATTCAGAACATGAGTAAGCCACAGTAATGTGTCACTTATATTTCTTAAACATTATTCATCTAAGCTTCCAGATTGGTCTTAAAATGTCCCAATAATTTCACGACGTTTATGAATTTATATTTCTTTTTTTTTTTCATATATGTATAAATATATTGTTGTCTTCAAGAGAAGTATAATCATTCTTACAATAACATTAAAGTTTTGATATGTTAAATAAGAACACCTGCAAGTTTTGTTCTATATGAATTATTAGCTCACAAATGTAAGGCTTCGGAGACTACACATCAATATTCTGATGTCCATCAGGTATCCTCTTTACAATATCTTTGTACATGCAACTGTGTTTTCTCCTTATACACAAATATCTGTTATGTTTATTTACACAAGACCAGTTTATCAATTTTGCCAAGTCGTATTGCAGGGATACCTAGATGAACAATTTTATCAGCTAGAGGAGTTGCAGGATGAATCCAGCCCTAATTTTGTGGAAGAAGTTGTCACCTTGTTCTTCAGGGATTCATCCAGATTGGTGGCTAACATCGACCAGGCTCTGTAAGCACATTTCTTTGCAGAGTAGTCTGCACATGGAAAGTTCACATTTGTTAATATCATCAATTTCTATGCAGTCAGAAGTACCCTCAAGATTTTCGTAGGCTGGACAACATCATGCACCAGTTGAAGGGTAGTGCTTCCAGGTAATACTTGGTGCCCATTAGAAAACATCATATTTACAAGAACAGTCCAGTAGATGAGACCCTCAACAGTGCAAGGATTAAGAAGAGTGAATGCACGTAGTTTTATCCTTGCAAACACAAAGACTATCTGCTTGATTCAAAAACTAGCTCATGATTAAGTGGAAGTTGCAAAACATAAAGAGTGATGATGGATATACTGCTAAACCTTTCACCAGAACTCCAAAAATCTCACATTTGTAAACATGAAGTTGCGCTCAACCCTTCAAGAACTTTTCTTTGTCTTGTTCTCTCTCTCTCTCTCTCTCTCTCTCTCTTGCTTTCTTTTATTATTGGATCATTTGTTCCTGATGACATGCAAATATGACTGACATAAGCTGGCGGAACTTGTGTAGCATCGGTGCTGCAAAGATGAAGAATGAGTGCACCAGTTTCAGAGAATTCTGCAATAAAGAAAACCGTGAAGGGTGCTTTTCTTTTCCTCAACAATAGTTCACTCAATCATGATCTGTTCATGCTTTACTAGTAATAATGCATCGACACCCATTCAGATGCCTGAGATCATTTCAGAAGGTGAAGAAGGAGCATGCCGTCCTGAAGCAGAAGTTGGAAAACTACTTCCAGGTTGAATTCGAGCAAAAAAAACTGTACATTGTCCTGAACTCCATCTCCTCAAACTTGTTAAGCACCTCTCATTTTTGCTGTGCCAGTTGCTGAGACAAGATGGTCCTGTTGACAAAGCGACTCGCTCTGGCAACTGAGAAGAGAGGCTCTCGTTCGTGAAGCCATGCCGCCGGTGGGAGGCATGATGCGCGTCCACTGACCCATTATAAAGCCTAGATTGTGTGAGAATAAGCAATGTTGTTACAGTTGATGTTGGCTGTAGAATGCAAAATGGAATCGATTATATTGTATCCTCCTCATCTATATATTATATATAATTGCATGAGAACAAGCCATCTCTTCTTTATATGTTCTCTCAAGTCTCTATTACTGTGTATAAAGTCCTCGACTCTTTTTTTTTTTCTATTTAATTTCATCAAAAATAGTAAAAATAAATTTTAATTTCAGAAGTTTACTATCAAAAGTCAAAATCTTTTACTAAATAATATTTTTAAAAATTATGGGATAAGATTTCTATCTCTTAAAGTTTAATAAGTAGCTTTTATGTACTGCAATCGTACTAATATTTTAGATGTGTGGCCGGCTAAAGTTGGACGATTAAGTCAAAGCTGATTGACTCATCGTGTAAACCCATTCGTGGATTCGTGTGCGAGTCAACGTAGCTTCGTCAGCTGAAGTTGAGGATGGGTCACTCCAACGAAACCTTCTGCACTACGTTGGGATGACGATGATGATGATATGATAATAATTGATGTGATCTCAACTGAGATCGCATGACACGGCGCCAATTAATTTAGATTAATAGAGAAGTATTCGCACAGTTGTCCAAATCGTACATCTAAGAAAAAGAACAATTTTTATAGTATTTAAGGACCATTTAACTTTGAAAAATAATAAGGACAAATTCCTTTTTTTTAAAAGTACGTCGGACCGCCCTCCCCTCTCCTTCATTGCCCTCCTCCCCTTAACCCTCACCTCGCCTCCCCTCTTATTTTGTTGTTGTTGTCCTTGCCTTCCCTTCCCTCTTCCTCTCTCGTCATTCGCAAGGATCTATTGTCACTTGCTGATGACCTTAGCATTACTTAGTGATGTGTCTGTTGGGCTGATGGCCCATATTCAGCCCACAGCCCACACCCCCTCTTAATCTAACCCTAATTAAGATTAGGAGGGTGTGGTGGCTGCGTTTTAGAGGCAGATTAAAGCTATAAAAAGGCAGCAACGAGGCAGATCTTTGGAGCGACGAGATTCCAAAGAGAAGAAGGAGAACAAGGCAGAAAAGGAAGAGAAAGAAAGGGAAGAAGACAAGGACAACGCAGAGAGACTGTTCACAATCATCTAGCAGTGTTCTCATCTCAGGTTAGATCAAATCTACAGTAGACTCTTGCTGTGATTACTTGGGGAGGTTTTAGATATTGTGGGCAGTGACGTGATCCTTGTATCCCAGTTATTCTCTTGTGGTTGTTGCTAAGGTTTTGGGCAAGAGATTGAGATTTGTATATTCATTATTCTCATAGTGGATTATCTCTAGTTTGCCCTGTGGTTTTTACCCTTCACATTGAAGGGGTTTTCCACGTATATCTTGGTGTTCTGTTTGATTGTGTTTCCATTTTATTCCGCTGCGTATTTTGGTCTTCTAGTATTTGTTCCTATACAAAGGTTATTCCTGTTTATATCCCCATCAACTAGTATCAGAGCGGGGTTTTGGTGATTTAATTTTTGTATTTGAACATGGAGGCCAGTAATATTTCTCGTATGATTAGTTTGAATGGAAACAATTGGATGATATGGAAACCAAGAATGGAAGATCTCTTGTATTGCAAAGATTTGTATGGACCTTTGCAAGGGGATAGTGCAAGATGATGAGTGGAAGAGGTTAGATCGAAAAACAATTAGGTTTATGACAGTGGCTTGATGATAGTGTCTTTCACCATGTTTCTACTGAAATTTCTGCATATTCTCTTTGGAAAAAATTGGAAAGTCTCTATGAAAGAAAAACAGCTGGCAACAAAGCTTTTTTGATCAGAAAACTTGTGAACCTAAAATATAGAGAGGGTGCTTCTATTGCTGAGTATTTGAATGAAATGCAGAGTATTACTAACCAGTTATCCTCTATAAAAATGTCTCTTGATAATGAGTTGCAGGCATTGTTACTTCTCGGTTCATTACCAGAAAGTTAGGAGACACTGGTGGTTTCCCTCAGTAATTTTGCACCAGATGATATTGTCACTATGAGTCAAGTAACAAGCAGTTTGTTGAATGAGGAGTTGAGAAGAAAAAGTTCGGCAACATCTCAGAATGATTCACAAGCACTTATATCAGAGAACAGAGGAAGGTCAAAGTCCAGAAGCAGTTCACGTATGGGTAGGAGCAAGTCAAGATCAAGAAAAGATATTGTTTGCTATAACTGTGGTGAGAAAGGACATTACAAGAACCAATGTAAGCAACATAAGAAGAACAAGAAAAAGGGAAAAGAAGTGGAGTCTACAGAGTCAAAGGATAATACTACAGCTATAGTGCAGGGTGGTGATTATTTGATTTTGTCTCCTTCTGATGATATTTTTTCTTGTGTGTGTCAGGATCTTGAGTGGGTGATTGACACAGGTGCTTCTTATCATGCTACACCACGGAGGGAGTTTTTTGCTACATATAGGTCTGGAAACTTTGGTGTTGTCAAGATGGGCAACTATGGCACAGCAGACATCATTGGCATGGGTGATATCCATTTAAAGACCAACCTTGGCTGCAAGTTGGTACTTAAGGATGTGAGGCATGTGGTTGACTTGAGGCTGAATTTAATTTCAGTTGGAAGACTAGAAGATGAAGAGTATGAAAGCAGATTTCACAGAGGGCAATGGAAGCTCAGTAAGGGTTATCTTGTTATAGCTAGTGGAAAGAAATGTCATACTTTGTACAGGTTGCAGGCTAAAGCTTATGGTGAGCAGTTAAATGCTACAGAGAAAGACTTCAGTATGGAGTTGTGGCATAGGCGATTGGGACACATGAGCGAGAAGGGGCTGCAAGCTCTTTCCAAGAGAGAGGTATTACCAGATCTCAGAGGTATACATCTGAACCCTTGTATTGATTGTTTGGCTGGTAAACAACATAGAGTTTCATTTGCTAGTGCTGCTTTGTCTAGAAAAATGCATGCCTTAGACCGTGTTTATACAGATGTATGTGGTCCTTTGAGGACAAAAACTCCTGGTGGATCTGTTGATGTTCTTGGTATAAATGGTGCACTTTATTTTGTCACTTTTATAGATGATTTTTCCAGGAAAGTTTGGGCTTATGCTTTGAAGACCAAAGATCAGGTTATTAATGTCTTCAAAGAGTTTCATGCTAGGGTTGAAAGGGAGACAGAAAGGAAATTAAAATGCATAATATCAGATAATGGTGGTGAGTATACAGGATTGTTTAATGACTATTGCAGGTCACATGGGACCCAACATGAGATGACAGTTCCTGGTACACCTCAGCATAATGCAATTGCAGAGAGGATGAACTGCACCATCATGGAAAAGATCAGATGTATGCTTTCACAGGCCAAGCTACCCAAAAGGTTTTGGGATGAGGTTTTGAGGACTGCAGTTGATGTGATCAACTTATCACCATGTACAGCCCTAGATGGTGACGTTGCAGAGCATGTATGGTCAGAGAAAGATGTTTCCTACAAGCATTTGAGAGTATTTGGTTGTCGTGCATTTGCACATGTTCCAGATAATGAGAGGTCCAAGCTGGATGGTAAGTCTAAAGAATGTATTTTTCTTGGTTACTCACATGATCAGTTTGGTTACAGGCTTTGGGATCCAGAAAAGCAGAAGGTGTTCAGGAGCAGAGATGTGGTCTTCTTTGAGGATCAAACCTTTGAGGATTTGAAGAAGAAGGCACCAGCTAAGACTTCTGTAGAAGGATTAGCAGATTGTGACCCAGTTATTCCTCCAGTATATCAGGGTGATGGGGGAGATGTGCAGGAAAATAGTGTCGAGCCTGATGTTGATTTACCTGCAGGACATGTTGAGCAAAAAGAAAGACAGGAGATATGCCGACAATTGGTCGGTATGACTTCACATTGAGGAGTCATGGGACAGCCTCCCTTATGGGCTGAAGGGGGAGGTTGTTGGGCTGATGGCCCATATTCAGCCCATGTGGGCTTTATTAGCCCACAGCCCACACCCCCTCTTAACCTAACCCTAATTAAGATTAGGGAGGTGTGGTGGCTACGTTTTAGAGGCAGATTAAAGCTATAAAAAGGCAGCAACGAGGCAGATCTTTGGAGCGACGAGATTCCAAAGAGAAGAAGGAGAACAAGGCAGAAAAGGAAGAGAAAGAAAGGGAAGAAGACAAGGACAACGCAGAGAGACTGTTCACAATCATCTAGCAGTGTTCTCATCTCAGGTTAGATCAAATCTACAGTAGACTCTTGCTGTGATTACTTGGGGAGGTTTTAGATATTGTGGGCAGTGACGTGATCCTTGTATCCCAGTTATTCTCTTGTGGTTGTTGCTAGGGTTTTGGGCAAGAGATTGAGATTTGTATATTCATTATTCTCATAGTGGATTATCTCTAGTTTGCCCTGTGGTTTTTACCCTTCACATTGAAGGGGTTTTCCACGTATATCTTGGTGTTCTGTTTGATTGTGTTTCCATTTTATTCCGCTGCGTATTTTGGTCTTCTAGTATTTGTTCCTATACAAAGGTTATTCCTGTTTATATCCCCATCAGTGTCAATTCCATCGTTGATTACACATCTGTCTCTAACCTGATCTTCGTTATTGCCCCTCTATCAAGGTTGACGATTGATAGAATAAATTATGAAGAAGATAGAAAAATAGAAGATGTATTTATGTTTGATATGTGCTCCCTATTTATACACACTAAGAGAGAGAATTTCTCTCAATAGAGTAGCGAGATTTCCTCGTGCAGTTGGAAAAATCTTAGCTGTTATCAACGATGTGGACGATAGGATGAAGGAGAGTCTTAGAGTCATCTTTCCTCTTACCCTTATTTATCACAATCTCGCCTTGTCGCCTCCACCCCTCGTCTAATACTATCATAATGAGGAACGAGGGGTTCCAAAGATGTGTAAGAGTATGATCATCTTCGACTTCATCTCGTCGGAGCACATGTGATTGGACCTCATAAGGATAAGTAGAAGAGGGGGAGGTGTCAAAGAGGAGTGAAGGCCGGGAACAATGACAACGACTTGGAGGGTGGCTCGCACAAACTCAATCCATAACTTTGCTACAATTGGCTTACACAAGATCAAGCCCATCCTCAATCACTCTCTTGAGAGATAAGCCACCTCGATCACGCCAACATAACAATAAATAAGAGAAGAAGATGACAACAAAGGGCGAGAGTTGAGGGGTGGACGAGGGCACAACGATAATTCCGGACAAAGGATAGAAGCGACAACAAGACTAATATCATTTTTTACGAAAAAGAAAACACATGAGAGAACAAATGAAAAAGGGTGTAAA
Organism: Musa acuminata AAA Group; assembly: GCF_036884655.1. Lineage (NCBI taxonomy): Eukaryota > Viridiplantae > Streptophyta > Magnoliopsida > Zingiberales > Musaceae > Musa > Musa acuminata. The sequence goes on along the minus strand of NC_088348.1, from coordinate 9,570,072 downwards.
CTGAAATTTTATGATTTTAATTTTGAGAATTTTCTCAATGTTTTCCGCTGCCTTCGCTCTCCCTGACATCATCAGCTTTGGGAGCGATACGTTAACGGAGCTCGATCGACCAGAACATGAGCCGACTCAATTGGGTCCGTTCGAGTCAGGTCACATAAAAAAAGAGCCGATTCGGGTTGGTGGGTTCGGACCGGCTCGTGAAGCAACTTTAAATTACATGGTGAACCGGGCGCATCGACTGTAGCCAAATTGCCGCTGATTGATTGCACCTAACGCGACGAATTAAGCGTTCGATGCTTCAGAGAAAGGAAAGACCGCTTCACCAACCGCGCCTTATCGGACTCTCGGCCTGATGTGTATATATAGAAAACGAGGCTCCCACACCCACCCCAACTCCTCCCAATCCCCTACTCCTGCCCTCCCCTCCCCACTACTTACATAACACGCCACGGAGCTCTACGATACGAGGGGAGAGGGAGACAAGGAGAGGCAGGTGAAGGGATGGAGAGGGTGTGGGACTCGGGGCGGCGGGCGAGCCGGAGCCTCAGCAGGGGCGTGAACGTGGGGAACTGGGGGATGGAGGACGTGTTCGCGCCGTCGAGCACGCGGGGGAGGTCATGGCGGAGCCGGAGCAGGGTCGACGACGACGAGGAGGCGCTGCGGTGGGCCGCGCTGGAGAGGCTCCCCACCTACAACCGCCTGCGCACCGGGATCCTCCGGTCGGTGGTGGAGGAGGGGGAGCAGGGGCGGCGGCGGTACCAGCACAAGGAGGTGGACGTGCGCAAGATGGGCGTCAGCGAGCGGCAGGAGTTCATCGAGCGCGTCTTCAAGGTGGCCGAGGAGGACAACGAGCGCTTCCTCAAGAAGCTGCGCAACCGTATCGACAAGTGAGTTCCTCCTCTTCCTCTTCCTCCTCCTCTTTCGTTAGTCCATCATTATGCGCTATTTTGGACCACGAAACATGCTTGGTAGAATGATCCAACAACGAGTCAAAACGTCTTATCATCAACAGAAAGCAATAAAAAAAAAAGGCAAAACCAATCAATCCATTAATATTACCTGTCAACTATCTTCCTTTATGACACAAGAATTGCATCATAAATGGATCACCCATCCGCGGTAAGGGGTAATGGTAGACAGATGTAAAGCTCGAGGTCCCATCCTATTGGCTATTGGTCGGGCCATCATAAGATCGTGGGGGAACACTACCTCTCGAGTACTTAATAGTAATTTGCTTTCAGAGATGTGTCCTTTTTGCCTAATTCTAATCTATTCAACATCAAAGTGCGTTGGGTATTCGGGAAGGACAAGAATAATTAATGTGCAGCAAGTTTCTTGGCGATGGGTTTACCTCCATTCGCACCGCCGGACAAAAGTTCCTGTCCCCAGAGCCTGACGCATTTGGATTTGATAGCAATGGGTGGCTGTCGTGATGGTGATCACATTTCCAACATGATTTGCTTGCTAACAATTTGAGACCAATACTGAGTCCTCCTCACCAACGGGAGTTGTGATGCAGGGTTGGCATCCAGTTACCGACTGTGGAGGTGAGGTTCGAGCATCTGAACGTGGAGGCCGAATGCCATGTCGGGAACAGAGCTCTGCCGACGCTGACCAACACCGCCAGGGACATCGCCGAGTCCGCCATCGGCCTCCTGGGAATCAACCTCACCAAGAGAACTACTCTCACCATCCTGAAAGATGTCTCAGGAGTCGTACAACCCTCGAGGTGATCACGCTCGCCAAGAAGTTGCAGAAATAGCAATCGAGTCGACTAAAATGGTCAACGATGGTTTCTTTCAGGATGACACTTCTGTTAGGCCCTCCATCATCCGGGAAGACCACCCTCTTGCTAGCTTTAGCTGGAAAACTCGATCCGAGTTTGAAGGTTGGTGACTGACCTCCTCCTCCATGGCTTAATCAGTTCGACCAACCCGTCGTAAACGAAATCTACGACTTGCAGACCAGAGGGGAGATATCATACAACGGATACAGATTGGACGAGTTCGTGCCCCAGAAATCTGCAGCTTACATCAGCCAGAACGATGTTCATGTGGGCGAGATGACCGTCAAAGAAACCTTCGACTTCTCTGCAAGGTGTCAAGGCGTAGGAGCGCGATATGGTACTGATTCATGCCATCCCGTCCCTTTCTCGTCTGCAAGTCCACATGGTAGCTCGTACTAGAGTTTGAGTGCTGAATCGTGTTGTTAGATCTCCTGACGGAGCTGGCGAAGAGGGAGAAGGATGCAGGAATTCTCCCAGAAGCTGAAGTGGATCTCTTCATGAAGGTAACTATTAATCTGATCAGAAGCAGGCCTTAATCCATGATGATTGGTTGATCTTAAGGTTCTCCGAAACAAAACACTGCAGGCCACAGCAATCGAGGGAGTCAAGAGCAGTCTTCTGACGGACTACACTCTCAAGGTACGTAGATTCTTACTTGACTCGTGAATGCTTCCGACGGGTCAAACTGCTTTGAGATACTTGCTGGTCTCGAGGCAGGAGAGCGGCAGTCGTTTGTGTCTGACGAAGTCAACGAGGTCGATACGGGGCCCTGGCGTTTGGGGGTGGGGTCCAGCGGGGGGGAGTCGGTCACCCACCCCACGCGGTGGGGGTTGGTGAACCGGCTCGATTACGTCGTCCTCCTCCTCCACCCTCTACTTTTGCTCCACTAAGATGCGTAGAAATGACGTGTTGATTTCGATCACAGTGACAGAAATCTCACCATATTTCAAGAATTCGGAAATAATAATCGAGTGATTATAATGCAAATGAAATCAAATTAGTCGACGAATAGTGGGTTATTCATTATAGAAGATGGACGAGGGAAGGTCTAACCATGGCGTTGACTCGTTAATTGCTGCAGATACTTGGGCTGGACATTTGTGGTGATACGATTGTGGGCGATGAGATGCAGAGAGGGATCTCCGGAGGTCAAAAGAAGCGCGTCACCACAGGTTCGTACCTTCTAAATCTTCGAACAATCTGCAAGGAAGGAACAGTGAATGAACAGAACCTGCACCTTCTTCCTGTTTCCTTCGACGAATGCTGGAATCCGATCCTTGCTTCGCTGCGTAATGAGACCTCCATCGGCATGGCAATACAGGTGAGATGATCGTTGGCCCGACCAAAGTGCTGTTCATGGACGAGATATCGACCGGCCTCGACAGCTCCACCACCTTCCAGATCGTGAAATGCCTGCAGCAGATCGTCCACCTGGGTGAGGCCACCATCCTCATGTCCCTCCTCCAGCCCGCGCCCGAGACCTTCGAGCTCTTCGACGACATCATCCTCCTCTCCGAGGGCCAGATCGTCTACCAGGGCCCCCGCGAGTTCGTCCTCGATTTCTTCGAGGCCTGCGGCTTCCGCTGCCCCGAGCGCAAAGGCACCGCCGACTTCTTGCAGGAGGTAAGGAAACAGAGCTCAGGCTTCAGTCCTCGCCGACGAGCAGCGTGCGCACTCGGCCCTCGATGATCTCGATCTTGGTCGCAGGTCACGTCGAGGAAAGACCAGGAGCAGTACTGGGCGGACAAACAAAGGCCGTACCGCTACATCTCCGTCTCCGAGTTCGCTCAGCGATTCAAGCGATTCCACGTCGGTCTTCGTCTGGAGAACGAGCTCTCCATCCCCTTCGACAAGTCGCAGAGCCACAAGGCCGCTTTGGTCTTCTCCAAGAAGTCCGTTTCCAACTCGGAGCTCCTCAAAGCCTCCTTTGCCAAGGAGTGGCTCCTCATCAAGCGTAACTCCTTCGTCTACATCTTCAAGACTGTTCAGGTAACGCCCCCAACCCCGTCACCTGAATTTGCTGGTAGCTCGCCTCGGAGTCCTACGATTGACATCATCTTCTTGTTCGATTCGCGCGAAGCTCGTCATCGTGGCGCTCATAGCGTCAACCGTATTTCTGAGGACTCGCATGCACACGAGGACCGAAGACGATGGTGTCACCTACATTGGAGCGCTCCTCTTCGGGTTGATCGTGAACGTCTTCAATGGTTTCGCGGAGCTGTCCATCGCCATCTCGCGTCTCCCGGTGTTCTACAAGCACAGGGACCTGCTCTTCTATCCGGCATGGGTATTCACCTTGCCGAACTTTCTCCTCCGAATACCGATATCGATCCTGGAAACCATCGTTTGGACTGCCATGACCTACTACACCATTGGCTACGCCCCGGAGGCCAGCAGGTAAACTTCTAGCTCTCCACAGACATACTGATCTCTTTTGCTGAGCCGTAGCACTCACCGTTCTCTATGTCACAGGTTCTTCAAGCAGCTGGTGCTAGTGTTCCTGATCCAGCAAATGGCGGCGGGGCTGTTCAGAACCGTCGCCGGTATTTGTAGGTCCATGATCATCTCCAACACCGGTGGGGCTCTGTCCGTGCTCATCATCTTTGTACTTGGAGGCTTCATTCTACCCAAAGGTACTCATGCACCGCCTGAGATGAGGACACGAAAGGGCGAATGATTACTGAACTTTTCGTTCTTCACCAACAGATGTGATTCCCAAATGGTGGATATGGGGCTTCTGGATTTCGCCACTTACCTACGGATATAATGCTTTAGCGGTGAACGAATTTTTGGCTCCCAGGTGGATGAACAGACGGGTAAGTTCTTCTCCCACGAACTGTGAGATCTTGTGCAGCTCCATTTTGTGTGAGCTTAAGATCTCTGATACGATTGGTGACAGGCAGCAGATGGTCGACCGCTAGGAAGGTCAATCCTCGAAAATGCCAATGTCTTCGCAGAGGCCAGATGGTACTGGATTGGAGCCTTGGCGCTTCTGGGATTCAGCATCCTCTTCAATTTGCTGTTCACCTTCTTCCTCATGTATCTGAATCGTATGTTGTCAACCTACCTCTCCGTATGTTTCGCTGATGATGCAGACTTCCTTCCTGTTCTTATCAGTTGAGCTCAGTATACTTTGACGCGCAGCTATTGGAAAACCGCAAGCTGTTATATCTGAAGAAACAGCAGCAGAAATGGAAGAAGACCGAGACGAAACAAGAGAGTCGCCGAGAATTAGGAGGACGAACTCCAAGAATGATCCTTTACCTCGCGCATTGTCAAAAAGGGACGGAAACAACACCAGTAAGTGCCGCAATTAGGATAGCACCAACCCTCGCCATGCTTCGGAACGATAAGGTCGCTGCTGTGCTCTAACTTGAGCTCATTCTAACAGGAGAAATGATGAAGCTGCGAATGAGCTCCGGTGGGACGAACGGGCTCAGCCGTGATACGTCCATCGATACGGCCGCTTCCGGCGTTGCTCCCAAGAGAGGAATGGTTCTTCCCTTCACGCCTCTGACCATGTCCTTTGATGAAGTCAATTACTACGTCGACATGCCTCCGGTGAGCTCTCTCATTCATTCTCCTTGTTGTGGATGAAGCAGAGCAATATGATCTTGGAATCGAGTAGCAACGATGCGTTGTTGTTCTGTTCACCAGGAAATGAAAGATCAAGGAGTCGCAGAAGATAGGCTGCAGCTCCTAAGGAATGTAACAGGGGCTTTTCGACCGGGCGTCCTCACAGCCCTCATGGGCGTGAGCGGGGCTGGGAAAACCACCCTTATGGATGTTTTGGCTGGGCGAAAGACTGGTGGCTACATCGAAGGAGACATCCGCATCTCCGGCTATCCCAAGAAACAAGAGACATTCGCAAGGATTTCCGGTTACTGTGAGCAAAACGATATCCACTCGCCTCAGGTCACCGTCCGGGAGTCCTTGATATACTCTGCTTTTCTCCGTCTCCACAAGGAAGTCAGCGATGAAGAAAAGCTGGTGAGTCCAAGACGACGATGCCCGACACGATCCAATCGTGACGTGTATGATGAACCAAAGCTAATTCCTGTAATCTCAGAAATTTGTTGATGAGGTGACGGAGCTGGTGGAGCTCGACAACCTGAGAGATGCCATAGTGGGGCTGCCAGGAGTCACAGGGCTGTCTACGGAACAGAGGAAGCGGCTGACGATAGCAGTGGAGCTTGTTGCCAATCCCTCTATCATCTTCATGGACGAACCGACATCAGGCCTCGATGCAAGAGCAGCAGCCATCGTCATGAGAACCGTGAGGAACACAGTCGACACCGGAAGAACTGTTGTTTGTACGATCCATCAACCAAGCATCGACATATTCGAGGCCTTCGACGAGGTCTGCCCATCTCGAGACGACCCTCCAACAGATTATAGAATGCATTCTTGCTTGCTTATGTTCCGATGATGCTATAACTTCTTCGATCTTGCAACAGCTGCTGCTCATGAAAAGAGGAGGCCAAGTAATCTACTCTGGACCTTTGGGAAGAAACTCCTACAAGATAATCGACTACTTCGAGGTGCAATTTCTCTTGCTTTGAACTCATTATTAGCTTCAGGTTAAATTCCTTGCAGCCGAGAATGAGAAATGAAAACTCCTGCTTTGCATGTTTCAGGCAATTCCTGGAGTTCCAAAGATCAAAGACAAATACAATCCTGCGACATGGATGCTGGAAGTCAGTTCGGTTGCTGCTGAAGTGCGCCTACAAATGGACTTCGCTAAGTACTACGAATCATCAGCTCGCTACCAGTAAGTAGTGAAATGCAACCTTGGGACAAGAAATCCATCCATTTACGTGCGGCTTTGATCACTGATTAGCATAGTTTTGCTTGGGTAGGCGCAACAAAGCATTGGTTAGTGAGCTCAGTAAACCGGCACCGGGAACAAATGATCTCTACTTCCCCACGCAGTACTCCCAGTCTCCTTGGGGGCAGTTCAAGGCCTGCCTCTGGAAGCAGTGGTGGACCTACTGGAGGAGCCCTGATTACAACCTCGTCAGATTTGTCTTCACCTTGCTCACCGCTCTACTGCTAGGCTCCATATTTTGGAGAATTGGCCAGAAGAGGTGCGTGGATGCAGGACATGTTGTTCCTCTCATTTCTCTGCTGCGATCATCTTGATGGAACTTGGGTTTGGCCTCCGTGGTGCAGGGGAAGTGCAACCAGTCTTCGGATCGTCATCGGGGCGATGTACGCAGCGGTCATGTTCGTCGGCGTCAATAACTGCGCGACGGTGCAACCACTGGTAGCGATCGAGAGGACGGTGTTCTATCGAGAAAGGGCCGCTGGAATGTACTCTGCTTTACCGTATGCCTTGGCTCAGGTAAGAGGACTGCGCGCGATCTACTGTATACGGGCGTTGATTGGTATGATCCAACGGAGTTTGATCCACCGCAGGTGTTCGTGGAAATTCCATACGTGATCACTCAGGCGGTGTACTACTCCCTCATCGTCTACGCCATGATGAACTTCCAATGGACAGCGGCAAAGTTCTTTTGGTTCTACTTCATCTCCCTCTTCTCCTTCCTATACTTCACTTACTACGGCATGATGACCGTCTCGCTGTCACCAAATCATCAAGTCGCTGCCATCTTTGCTTCCACCTTCTACTCCGTCTTTAACCTCTTCTCAGGCTTCTTCATCCCCAGACCAGTAAGTTTCTGTGTACTTTGTGGGGTGGAGTTGTATGATCGGTGGCTGAATGTAATGTAATTGATTGCAGAGGATTCCCGAATGGTGGGTGTGGTACTACTGGATTTGCCCATTGCAATGGACGGTCTATGGGCTGATAGTAACACAATATGGGGACTTGGAGAGCTACATCACAGTGCCTGGCCAGTCGGATCAGAAGATCAAGAACTATGTGAAGGACTATTATGGATACAATACTGACTTCATGCCTGTGGTAGCCATAGTGCTGGTTGGTTTCGCTGTCTTCTTTGCTTTCATGTTTGCTTTCTGCATCAAGAAGCTCAACTTCCAGCAGAGGTAGGGGGAGGCGGGGAGGAGAGGCAGCTCAAATATTGTAGCTTGGAGGTTAAGGTTTCCTTTGTACCATTCGTTATATAATACATTACCGTGAAAAGTAATTACTTAAGTTGTAAATTTAGTGATGATTGTCACAACAAATGAGATTTCTCCAACTACATAGCAGATGAGATTTTCCCGAGGAAATCTCGTTGTCAGTTGAGGAAAATCCTCTCCTTCAACATGTATAAATAGACACCATGGAAGAGTATGCTTTTTTGTCTTTATGACTTCATTCTTTGTTCTATCAGATTGTATGAATTTTTGGAGATTAGTTTCATGAAGCTTTATACGAAGTATATTTTGAGAGAGAGAGAGAGAGAGAGAGTGAGAGAGAGAGTTTTGTCCGAGAAGCAAACCTGTCAGCGAAATTACATTTGAATTCAAGTCACTTTAAGAAATTTTGATAAAAGAAAATCTCTTAATTACTTATGTCGCATAATATTATTGAGAGATTGCATATTCTCTCTCTTTTTTTTTTCTCACGTAAAGTTATTAAGAGATCACATATTTTCTCTCATCTCCCCTTTATCCCTAATGTATTGACTGTAGCGATTATACAAAGAATAGAAAAAGAGAAGAATCAAGTCTAGTTCTTTTTACATATCCACATCGTTATAGCTTTTGGATCTGATGATCGTTATAGCTTTTGGATCTGATGATGATGGTGCGCTTACAGATTAGATAAAAAATTTCTGAATGACATCGAAAAGTATGCATTATATATTTAATCCATTATTATTTTATTTCAGTTTATGGTATTAAAGTTTTTCACGTAACAATAGCATATTACGATTTTTATGCTTACAATTAGTATTAGAACCATGTTTTAAAATCAAATACTTTGGATCGTAAAAGTATTTCAGATCTTTTTATCCATCATTTATTTGTGAAAAGGTGCTATTCGATTTTGATTTATGATGCTTAAATGATCTATCCGTTTTATCGATCTATTTTTCTATTTAGTGTTTTGTCGTATGCTTGTAAGCAACATAAGGTTCCTCATGTTTAATCAATGGACCACCGTCAACAACTTGTTATCAACGACAGTATTGTTGAGGGCAATAACCTCCGATGGTTGCCAACCCAATCGCAGGCAATGACTATGTACGTACTGGAAGTGTCGTAAGGTGCGATAACTGAAGGTGGTCGCATGCATGGCTACTTGTGTGCAGCAGCCTTGTGGCAATTAACCTGCCTTGGTCATAGGCAGTTGCAGCAATGTCATTACGTATGTCACGGACTTAGCTGGAATTGCCCAAGTCGTAAGGCACCCTTGCGGCAAAATCGCGAACTTAGCTTGAGTTGCCTAAGTCGCGAAGCACCCTTGCGCCAACTTCCCGGACTTAGCTGAGATTGCCTAAGTCATGACGTACTCTTGCGATATGTGTTCGCAAAGGGTTAGCTAATTTGCAACCTCACTCAGGTCCCAAAGGACCTGTAAAAAAGAAAGTTGATTAGTTTAAAAATGAGCGACAGACAAGTCTCGACGTCTCACGAAAAGGGAAGCTTTACGAGCAATTCAGCGAGCACCTTGAGTGCAAAAGAGAAAAGAGAGGGAAGGAGAAAACAAAGACTTTAGAAGGTAGAACAAACAGTTGCAAGTCCACAAACAACTGCTCACCAAGTGCCGGGTGCGAAGGCAAGTTCCTATCAAGTTAACGTACGAACTTGTGAAGATTATTCAATGCCCAATAATATACCGAAGCCCCATCCAGCCCTGTGCCACCCAGGGGGTTCTAGGGTGCTGAGATGGCTGACATTTCACGTGCAGTTGCGGCGTATAGAAAACAAGCCATGGCATACGAAAACGGAGCCATCTTGGGGCAGTTCGGGCCGACACGGCGACTGGTCGCACTGCAGCGCTGCGAACTGTTGTTGCTTACATTTTTCAAGCAAAAACACACAAAACCAAGACAAAACATACTGCCATGTCTCTGTACAAGCATGCAAAAGCAACGAACGGTTTGTTGAACGAAGTTGTTGCGTGTGCGCGACGATCATTCGTGACATTCTCCCCCACTTAAATTGTTGACGCTTGTTGGTAATTGTTGATGATTGCTTCTTCATGTCGTATGGCGTTTTTAGGCTCCCAACTAGCTTCTGTTCGGGGAAGCTTTCGCCACTTCACGAAGTACTCAGTATGCTCGACTCCATTGGGTAGCTTTGTCTTACGATCCACTAGAATGGTTTCAACTCGCTTCTCGTAGGAGGCTCTGGTAGGGGATAGCCAAGTTGGAACACTTCGGGAAGTATCTTGTGGATCTGAGTGATAGGCTTTCAAGTTGTTAGCGTGAAAAACATTGTGAATTTTGAGCCACGCCGGTAGCTGCAACTTATAGAAGATGTTGCCCACCCTATTGATGATTGGGAAGGGTCCTTCATACTTGCGCACCAATCCTTTGTGTACTTTGTGCCTAAAGAATTGGAGTGATGCTGGTTGGAGCTTCACCAACACCAAATCGCCGACTTTTAACTCTTGTGGCCGCCTTCCCAAGTCGGCCCACTTCTTCCTCATTTTGGCTGCCTTCTCCAAGTAAGCCCATGCAATATCTGCATTTTGGTGCCATTCTTTTGTAAAGTGGTTGCTAACAGACTACTCCCAATATACCCAATAGCCAATATGTGAGGAGTCGACGACTGTTGTCCTGTAATGATCTCGAAGGGGCTCTTGTTGGACGTAGAGCTCCGCTGCAAGTTGTAGGAGAATTGGGCTATACCTAATAGCTTCACCCAATCTCATTGGTTGACACTCACGTAGTGCCGAATATATTGCTCAAGGAGAGAGTTTATCCTTTCAATTTGACCATCCATCTGGGGGTGAAGGCTTGTGGAGAAGTATAACTTAGAACCCAATAATTTGAATAGCTTGGTCTAGAATCATCCCAAGAAACGAGCGTCTCGATCACTAATGATATTGTGTGGGACTCCCCAATACTTCACCACATTTTTCTTCATAAGCTTGGCTACCTCCTTTGCTAAATAGTGTAGGGGTGCAGCAATGAAAATTGCATACTTTGAAAATCGATTAACCACCACGAGTATCGATCCGAGTTCCCATATTGCCGGAAAGCTTGATATGAAGTCCAAGGAAATGCTTTCCCACGACCTTTCTAGTACAAGCAACGGCTCCAAAAGTCCCACCGACTTCCGCTGCTCCACCTTGTTTTGTTGGCAAGTGAGGAACATTCAAACATATTCCTCCACATTGGTCCCCATCTTCAGCCAGTAGAAGACCCTCTCCACGAGAGCCAAGGTTCTATGAATACCTAGATATCCAGCCCAAAGGGAATCGTGACACTCTCTTTTAAGAGTTCACGCCTCAAATTATCCACTCGAGGAACATAAACTCTATTCCCTTTTGTGTAGACAAGTCCCTCCTGGACCCAAAATCCTCGTACATTGCCTTCTTTGATGAGTTGCATCAGGGTTACTGCCTGGGGATCACTGTACAGTCCATCCCTGATCCTGGAAAGGAAGTTAGAGTGCAACTGACTAGCTTGGTCTCTGCCCTCCAACTGTATGGCATTCACTCGCTCCACTTTTCGGCTCAATATATCGGTCACGATATTTGCTTTTCCGGGCTTATACTTCATTGTCATGTCAAACTCAACTAGGAAGTCCTGCGATCGTACATTTGCTTTGGGAAGAGTTTTTTTTTAGTTTGGAAGTAGCTCAAAGCGATGTTGTTTGTCTTCAACACAAATCGCGATCCGAGAAGGTAGTGCTACTAAACTCGTAGACAGTGGACCACCGCTATCATCTCCTCGTGCACCGAATACCGCCTCATTGAACTTGCGGCTCTCGTAGGCCACCAGGTGACCCTCTTGCATGAGTACTCCCCAATGGCAAAATCTGAAGCATCTGTATGGACTTCGAAGGGCTCCCTATAGTCCAACAATTTAAGCATCGGTTCTTCCAACATAGCAACCTTTAGATCTTGTAAGGCAGCTTCACATTTGTCGGACCATCTCCAAGACTGCTCCTTCTTCAGCAACTCCGTTAGTGGAGTTGCGCGCTTCGAATACCCAGCTATGAAGTGTCGATAGTAGTTGACGAAACCAAGGAAGGATCTTAGCTTCGACACCTTCTTCAGAGTTTGCCATTCCGCAGCAGCTCGACATACTCCTCGAGCGTTTAACTGTAGACGATATCATCCAAGTAGACGACCACAAACTTATCCAAATACTCTTTGAATAGTTGGTTCATAAGAGTGCAGAATGTGGGTGGAGCATTAGTTAAGCCGAAAGGCATCACCAAGAACTCAGACACTCCATACTTGGTCACACAGGTAGTATTCGCTTCGTCGCTTTCAGCAATGCACACCTGCCAGTATCTCGACCAGAGGTCGAGTTTGGAGAAATACTTTGCTTTACCCAATTGGTCGAACAAGTCCACGATGAGCGGGATGGGATACTTGTTCTTCACTATCACTTTGTTAAGAGCTCGATAATCGATGCATAATCGGAGGTTCCCATCTTGTTTCTTTTGAAAGAGATCTGGAGCTCCGAATGGTGCTTTGGAACTACGGATGAGACCACCGCTTAGCAGTTCATCTAACTGCTTTCTAAGCTCTGCCAACTCTAGAGGGGACATGCGGTAGGGTGGTCTTGTTGGAGGCTTTACTCATGGCTCCAGCTCGATATGATGATCCATGCCTCTACGTGGCGATAGAGTCTTCGACAACTTAGGTGGCATAACGTCTATGAACTCCTTCAGAATGTTTGTTACCATAGTAGGTTCATGAATGGCCTCCTTATCAAGTGGCTCTAGCTTCACAGTAGCCACGAATGTTAATTCATCTTTTCGTACCCCTTTCTTCAGTTGTAAAGCCAGTATCTGTTGGGGGTCCCTAATTCCTCTCCGAGAGAAGGGAACCACACAAGGGTTGTCACCTCCTACCATACATAGGGAGTTTAGGAATAACATTGGCACCAATTTTACCGCATGCATAAACTCCATTCCGATAATCACTTGAAAGTCATCTAGTGGCACCGTCATCATGTTGGTGCTCTTGCTCCATATTCCGTTCTTGATAGGAACTCCCTTTGCCAACCCGGAGATCCGCTTGGCCTCCAAGTTCACCACCTTCATCCGACTTGGGTTCTTCTCCAAGATCAGCCCAGGTCGCTTTGCTTCTTGGTCGATAATAAAGTTGTGGGTAGCGCCCATGTCCACCATTGCATGGGTTATTTGGCCATTGAGCTTAATGTCCACATACATCAACTCACTACTCTCTGCTTTCTATGGCTTTGGCTTCATGTTCTCCCCCACTTGACCCTGTAATGTATTCAATAAACGCATTGCTCCCATTCGAGGACCTTGTGACTCCTCACCGTCACTGCTGGATTTTAAACTACTTGAACTGAGGGTGACGGCTTTGCCCTTGTCTGATTTGGGGGGATGGATGGAAGCTGTTAAAACATTGAGTGCTTATTTCTGTGGGCACTCCCTCACCATGTGTGGCCCTCCGCAAAGAAGCATCTACCAGGTTTTAGGGCTTTGCCTTTTGAGCTTGGCCCTTTATGGGCGTTGTAACTCTGGAAGTGAGTTCTGCCACGATTTCGTGCAAATGTTGCACGAAGCCTTTGGTATCATTCGTCAATCGATCGACTAGGGCCTCAACCTTGTTGATTTGGGATATAGCTTCTTCTTGCGAGCTCTGTACCCCAAGAAGCCTTTGTTGGCCTTGGTAGAGCTCCAAACTCGCTTCAAGAACATCTAGACGGGTTTCCGCCGTCGTGAGTCTCTCATTATGGCTCTTTTTCCCGATTGGCACACTAGATTGTGTCTCCTCCGCCCGCAGAGAGTAGCCAACTTCTCACTCATCATGTTCGCTGTCACGATCCTCCAGAGCGGCTCCACCAACATGAGAGCGAGTTTGCACTTACAGCCCACATGTAGCTGCTTGGGGCAATGGTTTGGCTTGCCCTGCCTTACTCGATTCGCCACGATGCTTGGCCATGGCCAGAGTACGAAGTTTCTTCGCTGCTTGCTCGAATTGCTTGCTTGCTCTGATACCACAATGTCACAGACTTAGCTGGAATTGTCTAAGTCATGAGACACCCTTGCAGCAAAGTCGCGAACTTAGCTTGAGTTGCCTAAGTCGCGAAGCACCCTTACGCCAACTTCTTGGACTTAGCTGGGATTGCCTAAGTCATGACGCGCCCTTGCGATATGCATCCGCAAAGGGTCAACCAATTTGCAACCTCACTCAGGTCCCGAATGACATATAAAAGAGAAAGTTGATTAGTTCGAAAACGAGCGGCGGACAAGTCCCGACATCTTGTAAAAAGGAAAGCTTTACAAGCAATTCAGTGAGCACCTTGAGTGCAAGAGAGAAAAGAGAGGGAAGGAGAAAACAAGGACTTTAGAAGATAGAACGAACAGTTACAAGTCCACAAACAACTGCTCACCGGGTGCCGAGCGCGAAGGCAAGTTCCCATCAAGTTAATGTGCGAACTTGTGAAGATTGTTTAACGCCCGACAATATACCAAAGCCCCATCCAACCCTGTGCCACTCGGGGGGTTCCAAGGTGCTAAGATAGCTGACATTTCGCGTGCAGCTGCGACGTGCAAAAAACAAGCCGTGGCACGCGAAAACGGAGTCATTTTAGGGTAGTTCGGCCCGGCACGACGAGCGGTCGCACTACAGCACTGCGAACTATCATTGATTATATTTTCCAAGCAAAAACACACAAAACCAAGGCAAAACATGCTACCATGTCTCTATACAAGCATGCAAAAGCGACGAACAAAGTTGTTGCGGGTGCACGACGATCGTTTGTGACAGTGCAGTAGCTACGACAACTATCGTTGCATGCGACGACTACAGCAACATCACTATGACATTGGTTGGCCATGACTGATGTCAATTGAACGCCGAAGGCCAATGAGTGCCTGAGTGAAACAGTGGGCACAACCATGCACCGCGATAATAATGGGGTTGTTAGGCAACACATGTGCAAAGCCACATGTGGGCACGATGACACAGCATAGCATGGTGGCGGACAGCTACATGTGGACGCGACGACATGGTGCGACGATGGTGAGGTCGTTGGTCAACCGCTTGAGAATAACAGCACCATCACGATTCGTGCGCAAGCGAAGGTTCGGTGAACCACTGGTGAGACCCACTATCGATGGTTAATAGATGTATTTTTCTCTTTTTGACCAAAAGAATATTTTTATCCATCATAAATCAAACAATTTATATCTGTATATTTTAATTCATTTTTTTAATTATGCCCTTTAAAAATCAAATAATTTCATTACATATCCCATGCAAAAGTATGGTTTTACTTTTCAAAAATTAAAAAAAAATTACTTATGTTTTTAATTATAAAATTGATTAATTTAATTTATTTTAATTAAAAAAATTTTGATCGAATTTGATCCGTGTATTTTCATTGCTCAATTGAATTTAGATTCCATCAATCAAATTTTGACAAACCTAGTTAGGTGAATGATTGATCGAAATGTACGAACCCAATTCTAGACCTATTTAATTAAATAAATTGGAATTTAAAACATCGCAATTGACGCATCTAGAGATTCTTACTGCCTAAAAACGACAATGACATATCACACACGTGGAACTAGAGCATTGTAGAGGTGATCATACACGTTGACACTTGAAGCGATGATAACAGGTCACACGTGTGATTCATCCCTCCACTATAATAAAACTGAATCCGCACATTAAATCTAATCATGAAAGATTCCTTGATTACAACGCAATCCCCAAGTGTTTCGTTGACTACAACCCAATCAGCCACAATATGATCGAATTCAACTATAAAATATCGTCTCGACTATAATGCGACCCCCCACTGTAATACGATGAAATCCAATGACAAAATATCCGTCGACTACAAATACAACCGAATATAAACATGAAACATCCCCCAACACAGCTGAATCCAAGTATAAAACATTCCTAGCCACGACACTATCGAATCCACACCAACACCCTTAGATCAAGCAAGAAGAATCCTTTTGAGTACGAATTCACTAGCATTGACATATTCCGCATTCCTCGCCTCTGTTTTGCTTTAGATGCTCGATTAGGGGATTTTTTGTGATATTAAATTTTTTCTTGTAAATGAAGAAAAATACTCGTTTTTTTTTTTTTTTTTTGCCTCCAAAGTTACTGACGGAACCTTCGCCCAGACACCCAAAAATGGAAAACTGAACCCATGTTTAATACAAGAGTTACTTGTCTCATAACCTGAAACGTATGTAAACTTCGTAAGCAACACAAGTTCAATTGGAAATCTTGAACATTTTTTCTAGGAGAACAGCAGCAGTTTTTGTTGTAT
The DNA here is from genome assembly GCF_036884655.1 of Musa acuminata AAA Group. Classification (NCBI taxonomy): domain Eukaryota; kingdom Viridiplantae; phylum Streptophyta; class Magnoliopsida; order Zingiberales; family Musaceae; genus Musa; species Musa acuminata. The sequence continues at coordinate 9,553,917 of NC_088348.1, read as the reverse complement.
GCAAGAACCAAAAGTCACATCACACACATGTTACTCGGACATCGCACGACCAACATAAGTTCTATAACTACTTGAATCCTGTAGGATACAAAATGGTGTTCTTGCTCATGACCATAAAGCAAGCAGGCCAAAGGCAAAATAACCTAAGTTATTTTTCAAAAAAAATTAAATAAATCAGTTGGTAGATTCTTTTGCAAGTCTAATAAACTTTTGGTTCCATAATATGGTTAATCAACCAATGTCAATTAATTAATTAAAACTGCTGATTGCTAAACATATCAGAATGAGAACATAAGTGGCAAGTGTTTTACTAAAGCAAAGAGTTTTAACATTTTTCCAGGAAATAAATATAATCTCGATAATCAACAGTCCAAGTAAATATCTTCAGAATTTCTTCTTTACCTGTCAACGCCGTCTTTTCTGATCATCATCATCTTCGTCATCAGAGTCACCACTCTCTCGAAATCGAGGGTTCTTCTCCTGAGGATGTAAAATGAGTTTCCCTAATGGCAAAGAAAAACAATTCATGCCAACTAAGCAAAGAAAAAGATTTGCTTCATGAAGTAATGAATACCGGTCTTGAATCATGATCAGAGCTTCTCCTTGACTCATAACCTGATGTTCTTCTTGACATTTCAGATGCAGAATGCTCATCTTCCCTATTCCGTTTCCGATAATCTATTCACATTCAATGGATATCAAATATGTACTTCCATGTTTCAAAGCAACAGAAATACTTTACAATACTGAATGCACCATAAAACAAAACATGGAAAGCACCGACATTCAACATCTTTTTCATGACTGAACCGTAATGGAAAATAAATGTCACAAGATGATCAATCTGTAACCATATACCTCTACCATGCCGATGTGAACCACCATGACCATAGTCTCCACCATGCCTACCATCTGTAGTTGGATTATACAAGTTAGAATTGCGAAAGAAAGGTAACAAAAGGACTAATTATTCTAAGACATGTAAACATGAAACGTTTTGTGACATTTCACTAAACATAGCTAGCCAACCAAAGTGACACTCTTCTTTGACTCAGCAAACTGAACCTTAACAAACTCAGTGATAGATAAATTGACAAAAACAACAGCGGGAAATTGTAAGCACTCTACATGATTGGCTTACCCAACATGTGTACTCGTGTTATATCCTTTGTGGACAAGGTCTGTCAGAGTTTGATCATCTAAGACTCTTCCTGCTTAAGCTTCACTTAACTAGTGAAGACCCACAATGCTAATAGTTCAATTAGCAAATAATCTTTTCCACAAGTTCATCTCTTGCCTGAACTAGTGCTCCTAGAAACTTTATTTTCCACCAAATTGTTTATCTTTAATCTTCCTCCATCTCAGGCTTGGTCATCATAGTGAAGTCTAACTATATATATTTCATCTACCTAACTTTATCATATCCAGATGTCCATTGGAGTGCATATCCTGTTAGTGGTGACCATATGTCTTTCATGTCTTCGAGCGCCATAAAATATCTCATGCCATAAGTACAATCAACCGGCTTCCTCATGTTGGCTTCAACCGGGTGTTTGATTTTAACTCAACTAAAATCCAAATATTAAATATCATATAATACCATATAAAACATGAGATTGACTACAAGTGATGATGATTAAAATAGCCACTGAAGCCAAAAAAAGAAAACCTGTAGCCTCTAGCCAAAATAATTTTTTTCAGTAATTCAAACATGATGACCCTGATCTTTTAAATTCAAATAGTCTTGTTTAAATAACTAAAGAAGCCATAAGTCAATTGTTTTCAACAAAGTTCAGCACATGATGTATTCTCTGAAGAACATCAAGTACAGACAAGCCAAGGCTAGAACTAGAGGCTACAAATGTCAGCAAGTACAGACAAGGAACTAAATAAGAAAAGATTATACAGGTATATGGCACAAGAGAAGGACATCAGGTACAGAAAAGTGAGTCACAAATGCAGTGATTATAATAATAAAAGCCTACTGAAGTGCACAAACAGTTATCTGAAGTGTACAGATCTTACATGGCATAGGTGGTTGAAAAGCACTCAGTGCCCCTGCACCATAATCCACTAATTCTCTCTGTGATTCCAGCTCTCTCTGAACCAGCTTCCCATAGCCACCTCTACGTGATACTTGTTAAGAATATAAGGTGATAGACAAACTACAAAGTGATATTTGTGGTATAAAAATTGTAATCTACCTATTTGTAATGTAATAACATGTATTCCAATGGAATTTCAAAAGCATTTTCAAGAAGGATGCAAAAAAACACCTACTAGAAGACAAGTTTTGAACTAGCTTACTAAAAAACAACAAGATCCAACCATTGCAGTTAGACTGTTAAATATGAAAGTAAAATAAAAAGGTAATCAAACACAATAAGGTAGGTTCTTATAAGCAGGGAACCAATATAACCAACTCAAACATTAGTAAGAAAAACAACAGTTCACATGATGGATTTAGGGCTTAGGATGTTTGAAGGCAGTGAGTCACAAAGTTGTCTCCTAGACCTTGCATACTTGTTGGTACTGGGAGTTCCTGGGTAACTAAAATTTTCAGCATTTCTGTTCAAAGTGGGTTTATCAAGAATGATCATGTATATTTATACCACAAGTCAACTCATCCACATAAGGATAAGAGCTAGATTAAAATATTATCTATTGTTGCTATATTTTTTTACTTGCCTCAAACTTTTGATTAATTCATTAAAACAACAAGAGCTTGTCCTTACACAATATTTTTCTATTACTTCCTATTCTATCAGAAATTTCAAGTATTTTGATGCTTCAGCAAAGGAAAACCATCGATTGTTACATGTCCTTCATCTCCCACCGAAGAGTCACCTCTTAGAATTCTCTCATCTTGTAGCATTACAAACTATATTCAAAGAAAGGAACAACAAATCTAAAAACTAATGAATGTTTACCTTGAAAATCTTGTAGAACTTGCTGAATTACTAAAGTTTTAAGAAAGGTCAAATTGTATAATCAAACTGAAATGAAGAGAAATCTAACATAATTACTGTTTGCAATAAGAGGTCTTTTTTTTTGTAATAAATTATAATCATCCTCAAAGCCAGCTACTAGATGGTATCAGCTGGCGGATAGAACGAGGAGTACGACGGCGAGGAAGAAGAGGCTGCAGCACTCGTTGGATGGAGAAGGCATGACAAAGAAGAGAGTTAGACGTGGCGGAACACGAAGAAGCACCCCGTCGGCAAATCACGATAAGGGGAGGGTCCTCGCTTCGTCGGGCGGAACACTGTAGGGTGCCGTCCTTGCTCCGTCGAGCGAAACACAATAGGGGGCGGAGGGATCCTGGCCCAGGTTGGACTGCTGCTTCCCCTTCTCGCTCTCGCCGTCATCTTGGTCTTCTTCCTCACAGTCACTGAGGGCGACAACAACGGGGGAGCGGGAGAAGAGCTCAGCTTGGGCTGGATCCCCACCAAATCCGACTATCCCGGGAGCATTGCGAAGTGCCTCGCGGGGATAAGTTCGAGCTGGGGATGGAGGCGACCCATCGCATCGTCGCCTGCTCCGCCATCACCCCCTTTCCATCTCTCGATATGGAAAGAGGGTGATGGTTTCTTCTTCTTTTAAGAAGAAACCATCCTTGCCAGCTCCCCTGGATGGTTTCTTCTTTTTCTTTTAAGAAGAAACCATCCTCGCCCGCATGCAAGATGGTTTCTTCTTAAAAGAAGGGTGTACAGCTCGGTATGTCATATCATACCGTACCGAGCAAAGCCTGATACACCGAAATGATACAAAATTTAAAATCTTGGTTATAACAAAATGTTAGGGCTACAAAGAGAATTTTCCTATTCAGCATGTGAAGGTTTACAAGTAAATGGGCTCAGACAATTCTACAAATTAAATTTTAATTTAAAGTGCTTAGGGTCTCACTATATGGTTTTCATGCTTGACAATGAGCAATTAATAATCTAGATCATAACTGACAGAAGAATAAGACACTAAATTCACCATAAAACATATTATTGTAAAATGTAATTACATGTAATTCCACTCAAAGGATATCAGGATCGTAATCAGTACGATATTCATCTCTCACCTATGAAAAGAAACATAACATTGCATTAGGAAAATAATACTCTACTTATAGAAGAACAAGTATTTATAAGAAAAGGATAGATAGATAATAACCTGTCCACCACTTCGACCACGACCCCACTGCCTCCCTTCTTCAAATCCCCAATCAAAATCTACACGTATTGGGCGGTCATCAAGCATTGTGCCACTGATATATTTGACAGCATCCTCAGTATCCTCCCTAGAGTAGTACCTACGAAAGAACTCTTAATGTAATTAACTGTGGCTCTTAGATTGAATAAGAAGTCTAATGAGAAGAAATGATTTTGTTTCCTCAGAAAGGGAAATGACTATAAATTACTAAAAATCATAGAAGAAAACATGAACAAATTGATGGACATCATACTCTTCAGGAAGAATATTTAAGCCTGCACCTTTTTGTTTATATATCAGCATACTAGCTTAGATATACTTTCAGAAGCCCATAAGGGATATGCACTATAAAGGCAAAAGAAAGCCAAGAAATTCCTGCTTATAGTATAAACAAGAAAATATATGTGTGTGCGTGTGTGCGTGTGTGGTACTGTTAAGACAATCTAAAACAAATAATTTATATAAGAAGGATCTTGTCATTCCACAAAGAAACTACCTCAACCTATGTGTTTATGCTAGAAAACGTGATCTTTTTTCGTTCCCCTTTTCTTTTCAAACTTAACATGTAAAATGTTTGTCCAAAGCCAAAAGAATTGGATCACATAAGAATTCCTAAATTATATATAATTCATATCTCAATTTGTTTTAAACAAACATAAAAGACTTGTAGTTGTCTAATATTTATATTTGAGTTCATATCTGTTGGTTGTAACTATTTACATGTTCCTTGTTAATTATATATATATATATATATATATATATATATATATATATATATATATATATATATGTTGGTTGGGTCATACTTGTTAACATTACACCTAAAGAAAAATATTATTTGCTATTTTTTTCGTCTGTCAGCAGATGGAACAAAACAAAAAAATTTAGCAAGGTTTTTTCATCAACATGGCCAATTTGTTGAAGAACCTGAAGTAATTTCCATTACAGACCAACCTATGCTCAACCTGGCTTATTAATGGTAGAGTTGGAAATAGCAATAAACAAGGTGCTTTGGGCATAAGCAAGATCATATTCGCACATAATTCACAAGTAAGGGGGTATTCATGGACTCAAACACAAGGCTATCAAGGTCACAGACCTTGATGAAGCTCAAGAAATGAAAAGGAAGTGTAGCTGACTAGAAGTAGATTCAACTTAGAGTTCTATCTAGTTCATTTCAAGTTAAAGTAATGCTTGTTGGCAATTGTTAATTGTTCAGTTTTAGAAAGGGCAAAGATGGGCAATAAAAGGCTCAATTTAACATAGTCACTTTTAATATCCAACAGCAACAATCCAAATAACTTGAAAATGAATAAACGTTAACCATCTCAAAAACATAATAAATTAAACAAGGGAAAGGGTTTCCAATACTGCAAATCCAAACATAAAAAATCCGATGAAAACATGAAAATTGTAATAAATCCAATCAACAGTTGCCATAAATCTAATTCTACATTCATGGAAATGCACGCCAAGTATTCCCATATTGATCTCAGCGAGGAGTCTCCCTATTGTCGAGGCCATTGTCTGCTTACCCATATTACGACTACTAAGTCCATGGAACTAAAGGCAAGACAGGTAAGCCACTAGCTTATTTCTAAATTTCGATAAAATCAAGTCTAACTAGATCTTGATTTAGAAAAAAAAAACATCAAATACCAAATATAGCAACCAAAAGTTGGAATCTTGAGAAGAAAACCCCATGTAGCAAAAACCTAGTATAATGCTCAACTAAAAAGTCGGTCACCGCAAAGCTTCAAACAGAGACGGAGGAACACATATTACAAGACGAAGCAGAAGCCACAGGGGGTTTTGCTGTTTTTATCCAGCCCCATGATGATCTTCTTGATCTCTCCGGCGCGAGAGAAGAGCTCGTACATCTGCTCCTCAGTGGTGTAGAACGACATGTTGCCGACGTAGACCGTCGTCGAGGTCTGCAGCGCGCCCTCATACTCCTCCTGGTTGCCCGGAAACCTCCTGTCCCGGTACGCCGATAGCTTGGCGAGATCCTGTCGACAAGCAAACGGGGAGGAAATCAATCAAACAACTCTGAATCAAAAGGAAGAAAAGGCAGCGAGACAAATTATCGTCGAACTCGAAGTCCCAACGACCTTGAACAAAGAAGCCATTTGCTAGGGTTACAGGAGCATCAGATCAAGAGTAGGATTCCGGTCGCTCTACCGATCAAGCTTGAAGACGACAAATGCGCGCGAGTTAGAAAGAGAGAGAATCTAGGGTTTTAAAGAAGGGAAAACTTGGAAGCGAGCATAAAAGGTGCGAAGCTTAACTGTAGGAGCGTAAAGGACGAAGGGAGGAGCGAACACAGCACAGAGAGAGCCAGAGAGAGAGAGAGACCCCAACCCCAAATGCATACAACTAGTAGACTACTTTGATATTACAAAAAGAAATTTAATAAAATATTAAATTTTCAAAAACAAAAAATATAAGATCATCTTCAAGAGTTCCACAAATGTCCTACTAAGTTCATCGGGAGGACAAAAATCAATAAATATCATGATAAATAATAATTTAGAAAAAAATATAGTAAATATAAAGAGATATATGGGAGTTTTGGTTATTGGGAGAAAAATTGAAGATAATAGTATGATTTTAGATTTTATAACTTTGTATGATCTTATAATTATTAATATAAAAATTAATATTTAATTATTCATAAGATTGATCATAATTATAATCAAATAATTTTTTCACTAAAACGATATATAAAGTTATTTGTATGAATTATAAAATTATACTCGATGACTGATGAAATAATATTAGATATTTATTATAAAAATTAAAAAAATTATTAGAACTAGATGATCGAATTTTAAAAATAGTAATGTAAATACTTTTAAGAATAAGATCAAAACAGATGTTACTTGGAACTTAGAAAAGGATAATATTAATATTGTTTGGACTAACAACGGTTAATAAGATTAAAAGCTAACGAAAATTTTTTTTATATAAATTAAGGATAGAGGCGTAATCTTAAGAATGAGTTAGTGGTAGTCTGAAGAAGTTTAAAAATAATTATTACTAAAAATATCATGTTTTAAAGATTGATAAAATTTTAAAAATAGAAAAAACCTAAAAGATATAAATAATCTAAAAAAAGGCTAAAAATGATTAATATGATAAGATATAAAGCATATGATAAATTTTATAATAAATTAAATACTAAAGATGATGAAAAAGATATATATTGAATTACTAAGGGTAGAAAAAAAAGTGTAAGGATTTAGGTAATATTAAATGTATTAAAGATGAAGATCAAAGAATATTTATTAATGATAACGGGACTAAGAAAAGATAAAAATTATTATGAATTATTTAATAAATATTCCACATAGTATTTAAATTAAATGATAAATAATAGTAATAGATTTAATCATTATAAATTTATTTATAAAATTAAAGTTAATGAAATAAGAAACATATTAAAGAAGATGAAAATAACAAGAGTATAAGGCCAGTTGATATCTGAAAAAATTTATGGGATAAAAGAATAACTTGGTTAACTAAATTATTTAATAAAATTATGAGATTTGGAAAGATGTTTGATAAATGAAGAAAGAGTTTTTGGTGCCAATTTATAAAAATAAAGGTAAAATATAAATTTATTCAAATTATAGAAAAATTAAAATCATAAGGTGAGTTTTATGCTTGGAACAAATATGATAATGCTTGAAACAAATATCTCTGAATATCAATTTGATTTTATGCTTGGAAGATTATTTATATAAGTTATTGATTTATTAATATAATTAATGAAAAAATATATGGAGAAAAAGAAAGATTTACATATGATTTTTATTAACTTAGAGAAGGCCTACAATAGAATTACTAAACATTTATTATGGTGAGTTTTATAAAAGAATGATGTATCTACTAATTATATTGATATTATTAAAAATATATATATTAATGTAGCGACCCATGTTTGAATTATAAGAAGTATGTTTAGTGAGTTTTCTATTAGTATAAGATTACACTAAAGAATCACATTAAATTTTTATGTTTGGAATTAATTATAAACATGAGTTATGGAGGTAAATCTTAGAAACTAAAGATTTTAGATTAAATAAGACTAAAATTAAATACATAAAATATAATTCTAGTGAATTTAAAAATAAAAATAGAATATAATTAAATTGAATAAACAAGAAATCCTTTTAAATAAAAACTTTAGATATTTTTGATTAATTATTTAATAAAATAGAAAAAAATTGATAAATATATTACTTATTGAGTAAAAATAAGATATTTAAAATGTCGAGGGACATCGGGAGTCTTGAGTGATTATCAACTATCTTTAAGATTAAAAGTAAAATTTTATAAAGTAATTATAAGATCAATAATATTTTATGGATCTAAGTGTTAAGCAGTTAAGAAAAAAATATATAAAAAATTTATGTTATCAAGATGAGAATATTAAGATAAATGTGTGGAGTTACTATAAAAAATAAGAAAAAAATACTTTTATTTATGGATAATTATGTATCATTTTGATAGAGGATAAATGAGAGAAAAATTATTTAAAATGATATGAATATATGTTAATAAATAAGACCGTGATAATAAAAAAAAAAAATTAGCGGTATGAAAAAGGTAGAAAAAAACCTATAAAGTTTTAGTAGAAACTATAAATAAAGATTTACTTTACTAAACATATAATTTTTTTACAAATCTCATTGACCTCAAATAGTAATTGACAAAAAAATTATGTAATTGACCTCAAATAGTTGGAGACTTACAAATTTATTCTTATTGGATCATATAATTTGATCAATAAATTAAGGAATTAAATAATTTCCAACCTTATGATAAAGAAAAAGATGTTTAGAGCATAAGAAAGAAACATCAATTTCCACTCTAAGCCAAATCAACAAGACAGTGTTTACTGAGAACCTGTGAGTCTACATGATAACGGAAGCACAAGTGAATGAGATGATATGGGCTCACATATTATAGTAGATGTGGATCAATGGCTTATGTAGTTTAATCACTTCTTCATTTCAGTAGATGTGGATTGCATTTTATTTTCCTTTTTACAGTATGTTAAAGCATACAAGGAATTGTAAGCTATTCCCAGAGGAGATTGCCGTCTGCAAATATCATCAGCTGAGAATACATTCACAAGTTACAAAATGCAGCAGATGGTCTCCCTCATGATCTGAACAGTGTTTGTCATGGCCAGCTTCACTACCTTGAACTGGTTCTTCCTGGAAGAACATCGTCCATATAAGGAGCACAGATGCAGCAGGATCGTGTGATGGATTCACCATTGTAGCACATCTTGATTCTTCTGGCAAGAACACTTTCGTGAAGCAAAGGTTTCCATCTACTCTAGTCACCATCGTGCTATGATCTTGAAACAAGGATCTTGTGAACTCATGTTCTAAACATAACAAGTTCAGTCAATCTATACTGTGATGTTATGATCATCGAGCTTAAAAAGAATGAGTGAAATGACAATTAAGAGATACCTCAGTGTCGAAATCAGAGGAAGAGTATGCGAAAAACCCTTTTCACTCGAACTATGTCAAATTGAGCTTTCGGCACTGGTTTGCAACATTTGATGATCAATCAAAAGCTCTTTAGACCATTCAAAAGCATCCTGCTAGAGTTCAATAAGCAAATATTGAGATATTTGTATATGTTTTTTTCTGAAAGAATATAAGATAGGATGCAGGAGTAACTGAAAAAGGATTCTTTCAGAAGTCTCATGTACTTCACGAAAAAGGTTTCTGAACTGGCCTATCGGTGTGGATTTGGCACATGCAGTTTCATTACAATTTAGTTACAGGTAACTAAAATTTGCCAAAACAACAACACAACTTGGGTTCTTGAATGGCTGAAACATGTAGGTTGTAGTTAATCGCTTGGTGATGGAGGACAGAGTAGAATTAAGGATTCCAAGTTTGTTCGACCAAGGCAGGTAAGCTATTAGATGATTTCTAGGTACTAAGAGTTAATTTAACAAAGATTTGCCATAAGATGGTTCCAACACACTAAGAGTTACTTGATATTATGAACTACTGTACGCTACATTAAATTTAGTAATGCGTTTCAAGGTCCTCTTAGGACGCCAGAGAACGACAGCAAGGATTCCCGAGCATGTAAAGAATATCATAGCTGTTCTATGAAAAGAACTAATCATAATTTGATATATTGTATATACACTATGCTGATTCTCAATTCGGAATTCTGATCCACGTTAGAAACCCTGCTATATCAATATTACATTGTAAGAATGTCAGACAGTTCTGGTAATCATTCCCTATATGTAGCAAGAATAACTTTTAATTTGATTGACTAGTCACATAGTTATGCTGGTGCAATTTTCCAAACCAAAAGGCCATCTAACCTAGCAATAGAAAGCCAATTTAGATGATACTTCAAAACAAGTGAAGAAAACTTAAGATGGATGGCTTGAGATATACACACAAACATGTAGCTGCATAGGAGTTGTTTTACCATAACTCACAGATAAGAACTCCACAGAGGGTTGTGGGGTGCTATCCAGAGGTAAAGAACTAAGCAGCTCGGCCACTGATGATTGTTTCAATTTGTTACTTTCCTCAAATTTCCTTGATTCTTCCAAACTTCTAACCAGCTATCTGTCATACGCAACAATGCTCACATAATGTTTCACCCAAGCCATTGTTTTTTCTTTTTAGAGGAATACAATACTGTAAATCCAACCTCACTGTAACATTACCATTTCATTTGTAAGACACTAAGTGATACTATAATATTATCATTTCACTGATAATATACTAAATGGTTTGTGTACATCTTGTACCCTACTCGTTGTCAAGAATGAGCTGAGGCTTGTGGCTTATTATTTGCTTCTAAGAAATTAACCACAGATGCTGTAATAGATAAATCAAAAATTGAAATACCCTACATACCATGTTGTCAAAAGTGTATGGATTATCTGAAATTATATATAGAAGAACAACATATAAAGATTAATGGTTTTGCACATTGACATAACTGTGATCTTATTTTGCAGGATGGGGCCAAAAAGTCTTTTTTTTAGGTAAAAAAACCTCAGAAGTTCCAATAGTTGGAGCTAACTTTTTGGTGCTACACCTAAAAGATTAATTAAATATGATAAATAAATTTGACATTCTGAGTGTTAGCACTGGAGATGCACTATATGGACGACAAATCACTCTTTGTAAGTATCTCTCATTATCTGTTTCTTGGACTTCAAAGTGTTCCCATCATGCCTTGTTATATATACAATATTCCCACACAAAACATATCACTCAAGTTTTGAAACGTTCAAGCATCTTAATTAACGAACAGGAAGAGCAGAATACATCTTTTACTCCCAAGGATCATAGAGGTATCACAAGTTCCACAAATATGTTCTGCTGTGAAAGGTAAAGAAAGATCACTCATTAGCAGCGCTAGAATATGTAGATTATGCTCACTATCAGCATCAAGCATGTTAAAAACTTGGAAACCAAAGTACTTATTTGTATCCGGAAAGGATTTATCAACAATTACCTCAAAACATATAGGTTTCTTGATTAGATCTTCACAATCACCTCGAACACAAACGTCTTACATGTATTCAAGAACGTTTCATTTTTGGAGAAGTACCTAAACCAAATGCAAACGAGAAAATGATAATCTAGAAAAGAGGAAAAAGAGATCAGATCAACATCCTGTGAATGGAATTTGCGAACGCCAGACATTCGATAGAAGTCCTCAAAGAAAAGCTCAAAACCCTCACGGCTGGTTCTCCCCGATCCACGACAGACGCTACGACCACTTCCTTACAAGGACGGAGTGCTCAAGGACGAAATGTTATCGGGTTGAGACTACCTCGTACAGAGACCCGGATCCGATAAGAAGCGGATCTTGGAGTTCAAACCTGATTCAATTCTCGGTCTAATCGTCAGCAATTGATCCCATATTGGCCCAATTAGTGAACGGTCTCACACAAAAGCCACAGGTCACTTGATTGGGCCGGAGCCATTCAAATCGACAGATCACTTGATTGGGCCGGAGCCATTCAACTCGGCAACGATCGTTCTCAAACCTTCCAAAGCCCTCCCGGTCCAACCAAACCACCCAATTCCACGAACAGAAAAAGATCGAAGTGTCATCCATCGCTGCACCGATTCAACGAGCAGGAAGAAGGTCGAAGCAAGGGAGAAGAAAGAAAGCCACACTGGAAGGTTTAGGAGGAAGGAAGAGGCACAGCGCGCATGCTCATCACCCCGATCACCATAAAAGCAAGAGGAGAAGGCAGGAGGAGCATAAGAATTACAGCAGAAGAGGAGGCGAGGAGGAGGAGATGGGCGTGGACTACTACAAGATCCTGGGCGTGGACAAGAGCGCCAAGGACGACGACCTCAAGAAGGCCTACCGCAAGCTCGCCATGAAGTGGCACCCTGACAAGAACCCGAACAATAAGAAGGAGGCCGAGGCCAAGTTCAAGCAGATCTCCGAAGCCTACGAGGTACGATCTTGGTGATCCGTTGATCCCGCCTCCCAAGATCCAGCCTTGCTGATCCGTGGCTCGCTTGTCTGATAGGTGCTAAGCGATCCTCAGAAGCGCGCTGTCTACGACCAATACGGGGAGGAGGGGCTTAAGGGGCAGGTCCCGCCGCCGGGGTCCGGCGGGTTCGACGGCGGAGACGAGTCGGCCACGTTCAGGTTCAACCCCAGGAGCGCCGACGACATCTTCTCGGAGTTCTTCGGGTTCTCTAGTCCGTTCGGCGGCATGGGCGGCGGCGGCAGCAGGGGCGGATCGAGGTTCCCTAGCCGGATGGGGGGGATGTTTGGGGAGGAGATGTTCGGGTCAACCTTCCGCGGCGGGGAAGGCGCGTCGATGAATTTTCAGCAGCCGCGGAAGGCAGCGCCAATCGAGAATCGGCTGCCATGCAGCCTCGAGGACTTGTATAAAGGGACTACCAAGAAGATGAAGATTTCGCGCGAGATTGTCGATGCCAGTGGGTGAGATTCTTCTCTTATGTTTATCGAAGAGATCTTAAAGCTTGGTTCATCATGCTTTCTTGGTTGATCTAATCAGTGCGTGCTTTTTCGGAATATGCTCCAAACATTCTTGCTGTTGAAAGAAACTTGCTTCACTGTAGAAACATTATTGCTATGTGTTTTGGTGATCTGCACAAGATAATAACTTCATTTTTCATCACTGAAAGTTGGATCCATCGGTAAAGATGTGACGAGGTAGTTTGTCTTGGTGAAACAAAAGATGTCTTTGAAGAGCTACCGTTCCCCATTCTCATGATCAAAGTTATTTTGATGTGATTCCTCATTAGTTTTAATCACTAGGCCTATAGCTGCCAATCGGGTGTTATATTCATCTTACAGTCATCAAACTTACTAGTTTGAGATCATATATATCTATGAATGGACTTCACCACTTTTATCGATCATGTAGAGGAATGCTGTCATATATCCTTTCTCTCTTATTGTGATTGCATTATTCTGAATTTTCTCCTTTCACTTGTAATACTTGTTTGCTTTATATACATACATACATACATACATACATACATACATACATACATACATACATTAATTCCCTCTATTTTAAAAACTGTCAGCATCATCATAATGGATGATGTAGGTTGGTTCATGGATCTCATGTATGAAAGTCTCAGTTGTCTACTAGTAAGTAGTTTTTTTATTCTAGTCGTGCGTACTCTTAGTCATCATTGGTTGCTGATCGTGAACTGATAGGATAAGTAATGAGTAACACCTTATGTACCCCACATAATTCATTATTGAGTTGCTTCTTCCATCATCTTTTATCGTTTCGTTATTTAATTAGATAGAAAGCATTTTATTTTTCTGGGAATTCAAGATAAACATATTGTGCAGAATCGATAGGATATGTCTCTTAAGTTGTTCTCTTCCAAATGGTGTCTTGTAAATTACTGTCACATTGGATGTTTTAATAAGAAGTTTATGCAATAATGTAATGGTAGATGCAGTACGAAGAAAGTCATTAAATGGAAACATATTTCTAATTAAACTTGGCCCAGTGCTCTCTACATAAGATATGGAGCTGCTACTGCAATTTTTATTGTATTTTTGAGGCACAAGGTATTTGTATGGAAGAATCATAGTCATGCCTATATACTGTTTCCTTCTTGAAACGTAGAGCTGTTGCTGCAATCCTTAATCACAAACTGGTTTACTAGTTGGAGCGTTTTACCTCTTCCAATGTGCAGAACCTACTATTCAGTGGAAAGTTCATGCTTTACTATTAACTACTAGCCTTGCTACTATTTTGAATCTAGTCCAACATATGTCTACCTGTAGGCAGTGTAGATTGACATTCTGTTTATCCTACAGGAATAGGATTTATGTTAATGTGATGTTTATGTTAGATTCATTGGATCTACTAATATTTTGCTTACTCTGTAAATGTGTCACAGGAAAACAAAGACAGTGGAAGAAATTCTGACGATCAACATAAAGGCAGGTTGGAAAAAGGGAACCAAAATTACTTTCCCAGATAAAGGGAATGAATCTCCCAACATTATCCCTGCGGATATAGTTTTCATCATAGATGAAAAGCCACATGATGTGTTCACACGGGAAGGAAACGATCTGATTGCAACTCAGAAAATATCTTTGGTCGAAGCCCTGACCGGTTATACAGTTCATTTGACTACACTTGATGGTCGCAGCCTTACAATACCCATAAACTCCGTCATTCATCCTGGCTACGAGGAGGTGGTCGTTCGAGAGGGAATGCCAATACCAAAAGATCCATCTAGGAAAGGAAATCTTCGTATCAAGTTCGACATAAGGTTTCCGCCGAGGCTGACTTCGGAGCAGAAGGCCGGGATCAAACGGCTATTGGTTCTATAAGATGGAATGCAGGCGATGCTGCACATCTAGTGCCATAAGCGTTATGCTGTGGGTACGGTATGCTCAAATGTCTCTCTTCTTGTTTGTAACTTTGACATTATTCAATAAGCTTTTTTCTAATACACTTCAAGTATTGAGCTACTGTATCTTTGCTTAGTACAGAAGAATCAATTATAGCCGATCATGTTTTAAGTGTGAGAGTGACTCACTCACATTAAGAAGATATCAGCTGACTTCTGCTGGCAATTGGGGGAAAGTCATGTACCGAATATTAAAAACTTTGTAAAAGTTCAATTTTGTGTCTTGATTATCGGTTTCTGATGTGATATTAGACCCCATAAACATTCTTCAAAACATGTTGTATTTGCACTCTTTTGCTTTGTACAATGAATAGTTCATAAAACAATTCATCCTTGTCATCGGTTGAGCTTCCGGTGGAAGAGTTTCCGTGGTTAATTTTTAAGATCCCTATGGAATAGCTGATTACGAATTAGAATGATGATTGCACCCTTCTGCAGTTGGTATTGTCGATCTTACTTCATTAATTTATTACGCGTTTGCTCCTATATGATAGTAGTTGCTGGGATTACAAAATGTTTAAATTAGGTACTCATAAAAGAAAGAAGCATCATTTTTATTCTGTATCTCTTTGTGAACCTCTTCATAAATCAAAATCATCATAATCAACTTACCTTATCTTTCTTCCTTGAGGACAACTGCTAAAATCGTTCTTACATGAACAAGGATGAACCACAGGTTAATTATTCTCAACTCCAATGGCTGGATGAGAATCAGATTTTGTAGACAGAAAGTTCGAAGCTTTCTGATAGCCATTTAAAAAGTGACGCAACGCGATAGTCATTTGTCTTTCGTGTTTAGATTGATTGTTGGCATATGACAACTGACCATGAGAATGTAATTCTGAAGCTGCACATAGTTATGAAATATGTAGCTTTATTTACTTTAATACCATCGATTTTATCGACGGAAGCATGAAAATAAAAAATAATAATAATTTCAATATCTCATTTACATTTTCGATGGTGATGAACGATGGTACCGTTGGAGATCGCAAGTGGTTGTTATGGATGAGGAGGGAGAGGATGACGCAGATGCCGACGCTTTGCATCTGCATCGATGTAGCTGTAGAGCGCTGAAAGAGTCACTCAGCATCTGTATTTGTGTCGACGCAGATACAAAGCGACATCAACACAATTGCTTAGCGATATCAACATAGATGTAGAGAGACGAAATAACCTCTCGGCACCTACATTAGCGCTAATATAGATACAGAGTGACGCTCTACATCTGCATAGGCTAATGTAATTGCCGAGCGACATTGTTCTGCATTTGCATCAGATGACGATGCAGATCTCGAATAATTTTTTTATAACTTTACATTTGTATCGATGTCAACACAGTTGCCAAGGAACGTCGATGTAGATGCAAAACGTCAACATCCACATCGTTCTCTTCCTCCTCTCTTTGTCTCACCTCTCGTCATCGCTCTCTCTCATCCAAAACAATTACTCGCGACACCAAGAGCGTCATCATTCGTCACCATTGAAAACATAACTAGAATATTAAAATTATTTTTTTACTGATCGTTTTTGTATTTTCATCAATAGAACAGATAACATTAGGATAAATAAAGTTAAATGTTTAACTTTAATAACTACAAAAATTCAAATATAAATTTTTTAAATCTAAGAACTAAAATATTAAAAAGATTTAAGTAAATGAATAATCTATAATTATCCCAAGAAAAATTGAGAAAAAGGTATAAAACTACGTCAACCAACACAAGAGCAAAGTTATATGCTATAAAAGTCATAACGAGCTAGAATTTGCGATACCTCTTCGGATGTCATCTCATATTATAAATTATAAATAAACATTTAGTCTTGCTATGTCGTGACATCTATGGATGAATAGACATATATTGTAATTTATCAAAATATTATTGTTTTTGCAACATTTGCAGCCATCCCTGTTGACTAAAAACAAGCTTAAGACATTATACTCGCTCTACGGGAGATATCTCGCGGGAGGAAAACAAAGGAAAGAAGCAAATAGTACGAGAAAAAAAAAAAAAGAAGGCATCGGGGGTTTCATCTACGGTAATTTAGGAGGGCATCCACAATAAACTAACATAATATTGGAGAACCTTGCTTTCTCTTCCCTCATGAGTAATACAAGTTAACACCATTACCAACATATTGCGACCTATTTCATTCTTGCTACGCCAAACTGCATGACACCAGCGCCCATATTAGCAGCAGCAGCGATGCCGTTGTATGTAGGTTTTGGGGGTAGCATGTTCGCATCCACGATCATCCCGTCTTCCATTGAATCAGCCTTCGCACCTCGAGGCTGACAGAAAGCGTGGACACCCATGTCCATAACCAAGTCAGGCACAGATCGGTGAGGTTTCCGGTCCATCACGAGTCTCTCTGCCTCTACTGAGTTCCGCTCCGAGCATGTCGGATTGGCCATCGCTCTGTTGAAACAGAAGGTGGGAGGAATGACCGGCGGGGGTGGAAAGCCATGATTTCTAATCAGCCTCCTTGGATCATAGGAATCTTTTGGACCTCCATGTTCATATGGCAGCACAGAACCCACCACTCTCCCAGGTTTAGCTGCAATCGTAAAAGCAATATTGCCAACTTGGCTAAATAGGATGATTTACCAGGGGATGGAATAATGGACTTGAAAGGGAACTTGGGGATGAGATATGTACCAGTTGGAATCCTCTGAGGTAACTGTGAAGTCCTTGCAACATTTCTAGGTGCTCCACTGTCTCCAGGGTTGTTGGATGTGTCATCCATGACTTGACTCCCTCTTGATGAAGCCAAATTTGGTTGCTCCCTTGGAGGAACTGAAGTAGAATGGACCACAGTCGATCTACAAAAACAAGTGATTGAAATACGTAAGTCTCATCGATGGGAGATTAAGTACAGGTGGGAGAGACATCAGTGCCCAGTAAAGATGTGTTCCCCATTATCATCGTATGTGTTTTAGACTGCACAAAAAAGAGTCAAAATTTGGAATGGACAAGAACATTGATCACAAAACACATGTCAAATTCTGAAAATCAACCAATCTGGATAGAGATAGGCCTTTCTATTCTTAAAACATTCAATGACCAGATCAATCAACTCCACTGCACAACCAATCACAATCGATTGAGGCTGGTTATTCCCAACTGAATCTGTCAGTCCCAGACGATTTCGATTGATTCAAGCTGACATCAATAGGTTTCAAGTTATAGCCCTCACTTTATCGAAATCACCACTTTCTCCTTTTATTTCAGTCATATTCTTCTTCTACTTCTCAAACTACTTTTTGCCAAAAATTGTCAATCTGACAGTGGATTCAACAGATTAAATGATTGGATCCAGATGAACCACCGATTAAATATGACCAAATTATTGGATCTAGTAAGGTATGGCACAGGACAAGGCCACTCACAGTAGAACAAATTCAACAACCAATACCCTCCAATTCTCAATGAAAATTAGCTACAAGTGATGCCAAGTTAAATTCTTACTATAATAAAATAAAAGAAAACTCAAATTCTTGAAGATCTTAAACTATTGAGATCTTTTTGGCTGTCTTCAGATAGAGATATCTTCAGTGATGCCAGTCCAAAGTATTATCACAAATAGGGATGGCAAGGTGCAAGGGCAGAGCACGTTTTACTTAAAACGTCCTTTTTTCACCACTCAAAAATCCCACTTGTCCCCTCTCAGTGCTATGATTATATTTAAAACGTTCCTGTTTCACCACTCAAAAGTCCCACTTGTCCCCCTTCAGTGCTATGATTACATTTGATATATGTTTGATATATATTTGATTGTATTGGTCAATTGAGGAATCATTTATATGGAAATGTGAAAGGCATTTTTTTATGGGACAAGCAGGGTTCATTCAAGACAAGGATAAGTAATATCATCCCAACCCCCACTCGATCAAGGTTTTAAACTTTATGACTCAAACCCCCATGGTGAACTTATATAATTGACAGAATCAGCCTCAAATTCTTGAAGATCTTAAACTATTGAGATCTTTTTGGCTGTCTTCAGATAGAGATATCTTCAGTGATGCCAGTCCAAAGTATTATCACAAATAGGGATGACAAGGTGCAAGGGCAGAGCACGTTTTACTTAAAGCGTCCCTTTTTCGCCACTCAAAAATCCCACTTGTCCCCTCTCAGTGCTATGATTATATTTAAAACGTTCCTGTTTCACCACTCAAAAGTCCCACTTGTCCCCCTTCAGTGCTATGATTACATTTGATATATGTTTGATATATATTTGATTGTATTTGTCAATTGAGGAATCATTTATATGGAAATGTGAAAGGCATTTTTTTATGGGACAAGCAGGGTTCATTCAAGACAAGGATAAGTAATATCATCCCAACCCCCACTCGATCAAGGTTTTAAACTTTATGACTCAAACCCGCATGGTGAACTCATATAATTGACAGAATCAGCCTCTATATAATATTGACATGGGATGCATGGTGAACTTATTTTCTCCAATCAAACATTGTCCTTTAATGCATAAAGTCGACCACCTTACCATCATAGAGTTTAGCTATATTTTCTTATGTCCTGCAAAACCTTTGTGGTATCAGTCCGCAAAGAATTAGCAAAAAAGAAACCTTGTGTGGTCCACAAAGGACCTACATAAGAGAGATTGGTAACGTCAAATGCGGCAGACAATTCACGTCTCGTACAACTGAGATTAAAACAATTCTAGTGTCTCGTACAAACATGATTAAAACAATTCGACAAACACTTGAGGGACACCTTGAAGGACTTCAAACACTTCAAAAGACAGCCACAGGTCCACAATAGCCACTTAACTGGGTGTCAAAGATCAGCAAGACTATCCCTGAGTGACCCAAACTTAACTCTCCAAAGCCCCACCCGAACCTATGCCACCTAAGAAGGTTTAAATGAGTTGAGATGACTGACGTTTTGCACAGTGAAGTCAAAGCTCAAAAATCAGTTCGTGAGGCCAATTATCATAAATGATATAGTAATTGCATTATGGTGTCATTCTTTTACAAAATGATATGCCAACAGACTACTTCTTGTGTCCGCAAAGTTTAAAAAGGTTACTTTTAGGTTGATCCTTAAAAAGACAGTCGCAAGGATTATGCATAACTTAGGCAAATTTAGCTAAGTTAGTGACAAAATGACGTAGGTGTTGTGGGTGCACAATGCGCAGCTGACTGTGACATTACTGTTTCTAAGAAGGTATTCTTCAACTTTTCTTCTATACTTACCTCCATCAAAGAACAACAAATAACCTTTAAAGGCTCGTGAAGTTCAAGAAAAAAACATGTTTGCCATTAACTTCATAACATGGCATAATGACAAAGTCTTTTTTAACTCTAGAAGTACATGCCCAACATCCCATTTTAAGATTCATAAGAACCCTAGCAATCATATGTTCAAGTCTCTGAAAAGAAGGCAAGTCAGAAAAGATAAATTGTTTGAAAAATTAGACTATTGAAACAAAATTTTGATTTGGCTGCAAGGCCCTATGACCTTATCTTTATTGACTTAAACATGTTTTATGTTTCTTATTTTTTTCCTTAAAAACTATGTTAAAACATCTATTTGCTCCTTCAATAATATTTCAAGCTGCTATATCAAGTTACTCCTGAAGCCACCATAAGACTGGTGTAGCCACAAGCCAATTATATCAATCTATGAAACACCACTATCCTCTTATACTCTCCCCTAACTTAGCCACCTTCACAAAACATGTTATGATTCTGAGCCATTTTGCATTATGTCATCATTATGCATGAAATATGCAAAACACTCACAGAAATTCCATAAAGAACTTAACATGTTCACATTAAAAAAAAAAAGAGAAAATAAGATGCACACAAAACCTAAATGCTAAATGAACAATTACCGAGGGAGAGAAACATGCTTTCTCTCTAATGGAACTACTGGTCCACTTTTACCACGATTTTCCTCAAGGTACGCAAACTGCTTCCTGAATTGGTCAACAGCGCTGCAAAATAGACGTGATGCAGAAAGTTTTACAGGATGCATAAGAAAAAAATATAAATAAAGAAAACCAGGTTAATACCTGGGGTATAGGAAGTTTGGTCTTTCAGTTCCATTAATGTACTCTTTGAGAAGTTGTGGATGATATTCCAATATTTCTCGAAAGATAAGTTCCCTAATGTCCTCCTTTGACACCCTGTGGCGCTCAAATTCAAACTCCATTTTTGAAATTGGTTGACATGAAGGTTCTCTTTCCAATTTAGACAGACCCTTAAAATAAGGGTCAGCTAAGGCCTGATCAATAACACAGAATTTCTTCTTGTCAGATAAATATTATTCAGGATATCTAGTAGAAAAGAGATACTTCTGTGGTAATAAATTCACTCTAAAGCAAAGAACATCTAAAAAAAAATTAGGGTATGACAACATATGCACATAAATTAACCAAACATACCTCCGCAGCTGATGGCCTATCTTTTGGGTCAAACGCCAAAAGCCTTTCTAATAATTTTAGAGCTAGTGGGTCAGCATTTGGAAACTTCTGAGAAAAGGGCACTGGTTGTTTTTTCCTCATACTGCTTAAATATTTTCTTGCTTTCTCATTACGCACCTGGAATCAGCAAGAGAACCGATTAAATAAATAATTTCATTGGTACTTGGCACATAATAATATCATGTTTTCCATACAAATTCACGAGAAGGGTCAGCATACCCGAGAAATGGTGTCTAAGGAAGGTGTTCCTAGAAGATCAGTCATCAAATCCAGTTGGTGAACCACATTTTTACCAGGGAAAAGTGGCTTTCCAATCAAGAGTTCAGCAAAAATGCATCCAATGCTCCAAATGTCAATAGCAGGGGTATACTGCAAAATCATAAAAACTGTGATTTACTATTTCTAAATGACAAAACAGCATAAATGAAAATAAATGTTGTTCTTTAGCACAATCAAGTGCCCAAATACCAAGCTATGTCAGGTTATAGGAGAGGAGAAATTAATCCTTCTTGAATATCCAATTCTTCATTTCTAATATATTACATCTCCAAGTAAAATATCTAAAGGTGAATACTTCAACATTTTTTTTAATACATATGAATACACAAGCACATTCATGTATAATATATGCACATAACTTTATAATTACTTGTGTATGATAGTATGCATGCGCAAAAGTATGCATAGAGATACACATATTAAACATGTATCGCATATGGGAAACTTTCTTCTACAACTATTAGTCAATTCGTCTAACTAAAATAATGCTTCAAAAACCAACCTCATGTGGCACTACAACACGAAAGACCCAGTAGTTGGTTTAGTAAATGGTGACACTTCAACATGACTAAAACTACAATAAAACTTTTAGAGGTGTACTATTTTATTGGGATTGCATCATGTGACAAGCAATTTATCCTACAAATATACAATACCTTCGAATAAAATGATCCACATAGCTCTGGAGCTCTGTACCATCTGGTTGCAACATAATCCTACAAGATATGTCATTACCTTCTGAAGGTCAATATACTCAAGTTACAGAAAAAAGAAACTATAAGATCAGTTTACATAAAATTCTCAAGGAAAGAAAGCAAGTTTCAAGATAAAGAACTCCACTGTTTTCTTGGCATACCGTCCAGAATATAGTTGTTGGTGTGTCATTAAATGCAACTCTTGCTAAACCAAAATCACATACTTTAAGTTTGCAGTTTGCATTTGCCAGAATGTTCTTTGGTTTTAGATCTCGGTGATAAACATTAGCTGCAATTACAAAAGCCCAGTGTCAGAACAAAGGCAAATATCTGAAGTGCTTGAACACTGTATTTGGCATTTAGTACTCTAGCATTTTGAATATAAAAAGATAACCGACAGCATAAGATTAATACAAGTCAACCATAAAAAGAAATTTAAGAAACAAGATCCAAGAAACATTTAGGAATTTTGAAAACATTATTCAGAAAAGTTCATGTTGATAACAGATCAATTTAATATAATATAAGAAAGATATAAGACAGTCATTACAAGAAAAAAAAAAAGAGAACAACGTTACTACCATATGTCATGAAACAAGCAGATCAAAATCCCTGGAGAAATAAATTTCTTCAGGAAAAACACAAAACAAAGAGAATAGACACATCATAATGAAAAATGAACTCCTCTTGCTGCCAACTATAAAGAGGAAGCATCTTACAAAAGAAATCACCTACTCATACAAAAGATATCACCTCCTCCCAAAAGTTTGAAAATAACAATCAGATGAGAAGATCACAATCAGAAAAATGGTCAAGTATCTTATTTTTCTACTTTGATTGCCCTACCAAATGAAGTGTAAGACAAACAGGTGCCGCAAAACTACTTTCAATTGCAACCAGGTTGTGCCTGTTTGGAGAGATCATCATAAATTATTTATGCTGCCCATGGTACATCATAAATATTCAGCTAACTTTCACTCCCATAAAAGGAGAGAGGTAAATGTAGCTGGTGTGTAACTAACATAGTCAAGCTATAAGAAGGTAAGTAGAGCAAGAACATGCATATCACCCTTTTGTTAGCAAACAAAGTTTCCCAATGGAGCATCTATGAAACATTTCCTAAGAATCCTGAGAGTATATGGATACAGCAAGTAAATTTCACTTGCTAAAATATCTTCTATGGTGTCAAATACAATGAGGAAGTATCTTGAAGCATTAGACGTGTATACAGCATGGACAAAGGAAGTAATTCTAAGCATTCATATTCACAAACTATAACTGGCAAAAAACTAAAACTGAAAATGATCTCATGTGAGTTGTATGTATAGACATGATTGGCTAAATGGATCCCCACTCATAAACCTCTTTTGAAGAGCCTGATTTATGGCTTAATATGAAGTTTTCCCACACATGATCAAAAGTAACACTGAACAGTGTCAAACAAGCAATGCTTTCTGGATCATTATAGAGGTTTACAAATGAGAATATACCAAAAGAGCATATAAAACATCATAATGAATTACTTCATGAAATAGAACATTTGACATGAGATTTTTACCTGTATGGATATATTTTAATGCACGAAGCAGTTGATAAAGAAAGAACTGGTAATGCTCCCTGGTTAAGTCATCATTAGCCTTTATGACTTGGTGAAGATCTGACTCCATGAGCTCAAAGACAACATAAATATCTTTGAAGTCCTTTCTTGATGGAGGCAACATAATGTGTTTTATCTCCACGATGTCAGGATGTCTTAAAAGCCTAAGAAGCTTAATCTCACGAAGAATCCTAGCAGCATCAGAAATGTGTTCAAAAATATCATGTATCTTTTTTATGGCCACTTTTTCACCGGTATGTGTGTCAATGGCAGAACACACAAGTCCATAACTCCCTTTACCAATGACCTCCTGAACTTTGTACCTGCTGACATCCCCATATTCCGTGAAGAAGTCCATCTCCGATGTGTTCTGTAGAAATATCATTGCAATAAGATAGAGTCAGTGACCTAGTTAACAAGATTCCAGCACCAGAAAAAATTGACTTGTTGCAACCCTAAATGGAGCTATTGCTTTGATCATGCATAGCTAATAATCAGTTTGATTTTGCATACAATTTCTTTCTTGATAAGCTTGCTAAAGGCTAGACTACCCGAAATCCTTGTAGGAAATAAAATAATTTCCAAGAAAATGATCAAAAAGTAAAACCACGAAATCATATCAACAGCCACATGAACATCAAAATATTGAATGTGCGTACTATAAGCAATGTTCAAGCAATATGTGTCCATATTCTTCATAGTTTATGTACAGATCTCATAAGTTAGAACAGCTGTACCGTAAGTCCAAACCTAATATAACTCACCGCTTTATTAGACTCTAGATACCAGATCAACTTTGTATATCTAGATTTAGAAAAATCTCTTAAAAAATGTTCTCTGCTATTTTTAACAACGTGCAATTGAATACAACAAGAGCCTTTTTTTTCCCTAAAACTCATAAAGATAATGAAACACTTCAAAATGATACAGGTCTCTTTTTGTTCATCAACATTTCATACGTGCCACTCCTATGCATGGAAATGTTTGCTATTCTTATTTCTTTTCGCTAATTCGCTATTACCATTTCCAAATTATCAAGGTTACTGCATCATCTAGATAACAAATGGGATCGCTCATGATCAATGATATACAACCAATTCAGTTGCAGAAATAAGTAACAATATTAAACAAGGAAGAGACCTTTTAGAACAAATCTCAAAGATAATCACTATCAGAAGACAATAATTAATCTCCACGCCAGCTAAGTCAAAATCCAATGATTCTTCAAGTTGTTGCAAACAAAGACAGAGTGGAGGATACAGCAGAAGTTGCTAGGAAGGACACGGAATGTTTGGTAATGTCATTGATAACTATGATAACAGAGAGATTCTTGTTATTAAACTAGCAATTTAATGGAACAGAATCAGGTTCCTTGAAAAGTGGAATCCACTACGCCATCAAAGTGGACAAACTTTGTGCTCTTTCTCTATGTAATTATCTTCCAAAGGCATCAAAATAGGGTCAAGTTACCTACAGCAGCGAGGTTCACATCTCCATATTTAGATGCAACAGTAAACTCCCCTACAAATAAAAGCAAAAGATAGAGAGGAAAATTCAATAACAAAAGACGAGATTTTACCGCAATAAACTAATCAGACGTGACTGACTTGCAAAAGTGCTAAATCATGTCAAACCAGAATTTTAGATGACAAAGTTAATAAAAGCTTAAATCATAGTATGGCACAGAAGGGCCAAAACAAAATGGCAGTCCAAAGAACCAAGTCCACTATAGAAACAAATGTTATTCAGGTAATACAGTAAAATCATGAGATTCATCCCCATATCAATTATGCGCAAAGATATCATGTTAATCCTATCGGAAAGGAAGCAAGAGAAATGGGTTACGGGGAATGAAAACAAGGAGAAGAAGTTCTTGCTAAATTTTCTTATGCAATACATGCAAAAATTGAGCACATCAAGAAACCCTAACCTTCTTTCGCTGATCTTGCTGCATCTTTTAGGACTTGACTATACACTCTTGTACTCTTCCTCCTAAAATAGATCCTTATCTCCCCCTTCTCTTTCCTGTTGCGCAGAGTAAATAAGGACCCTCCGACTAGTTGAAGTTCGGAAAGAAATCGGCTGATTCAACTTCAGAAGACAACAGTCCGCGGCAATCTCAGCCGCATTTGCCCCACCGGCACCTGCTCCGGATCACGAGCCTGCAGTCCCTCCTCGCCCGTCTCCAATCCCCAACCAAATCCCTCATGCACCCCGCCTCCTCCTGGCCCTCCGCCGCCGCCCACCGAGCCCTCGATTCGAAGGAAAACCCTGCGGCCAGCACGGTCATACAGCGCCGAAGCACGGCTTCGCGACGCTGTTCGGCACCATCTCGGCCTCGATCCCGATGCCCCTCGAGAGCGCCGACGCAGATCTCTCCGCGAGACGAATGGTGGGAGGTCCACCAACAAGGGGGAGGAGAACACGAAGCGGAGGGGAGGTGAGCGAAGCGGCCTCGAGACTGGTGGGACAGCAGAGCGGCACGGACACGGCCGTAGAAAGAAGCCGACTCGGTGTTCTCGATCTCGTCCTCCCTCTTCCCTTCCCCCACACCCCTCCTCCCACCCGAATCTTAATACCTAGATGCCGACGCTATTCCCACGCCGCTCCTCTTATTACCAGAACGGCAGAGCCAGTGGGCACCACAACACGATCCAATCATCGGGCAAGCAGGGGAAGCAAGTATAAGGAACCAGTAGAATCGGGGTGTCGGTGGTACTCACTGTCACAGGGGGGTTTCGTGGATGGCATCGGTGGTGGGTGTGGGTGGGTATGCCATCGGATTTATGCTGCTTTTGCTCCTTTTGGGAAATCTTCTTCGGTCTATCCCAGCCGACAACAAATTGACCGGCTCGCTGTATTTATTCCTGATCTGGTAACAACAATTTATCCACGCGTCTGTGCTTGTCAGCTACCCGCATGCTGATTGGAAACGGAGCTGGGGCCCGCTCGTAGTGTGTGCAGCTTACGAGTTACGATGTCGCTGGTATGCTTAGGCCTCCAGTAATGTAGCATTGCATAATGGATGTGTTTCATGTCCTACTTTTGTGTGAATATTAAGACTGAAAGGGGATATGGTTACCATGATATATTCATATGGGGGCGCAGTTTACCCCAAAAACACGAATTAATATGTTTTTACCAGTGAGCCCCTCTCATTACAAAATTTACCAAGAACCGTAAGACAGCAAAAGGGTAAATATGTCATTTTAATAATTATCATATGATTGATGTTTATGTTATGTAAATATAGATATATGGTGGCATTGATTACCTTAGTTGATAAAGATTTTAATAATTTATAATTTTTTATTCGTCTTTTTTTACAATTTTTTTTTATCTAATTAAATTTGATTTAAAGGTCTCAAAAAGTATATAAAAGTTAAAAAAAAATAGAATAATTATTTTTATCATATTTATTGATTATATTAAAAAGTTAAAATGAGTTGGATAAATGTTATGGTATTATGCTCATAAAACTCAACATGATAACATATCAAAATATGATGTAAAAACTCATAAAATAATTCAAAAATTAGAAAGACAAATGAAGTTACTATATATATATATATATATATATATATATATATATATATATATATATATATATATATATATCATATTTGTTTGCTATGTTGAAAGATTGAAATGAGTTGATAAATTTCATGGTATTATACTTGTAAATAAATTGCGTGACACTCAATTAGAAAATCAATATCTTGATTCTGAAATCAAGTATAATATAATTCATTTACAAATTTAACACTATAAAATTTAAGTAATTCACCTTAAATTTTAACCATACAAGAAAAACATGGTACAACAATTTGCTACATTTAATTTTCTATTTTTATTGATTTTTATAAATTCTGTATAATCAAATTTAGTATTTTTTTTGTTTTATTTTATAATCGAGCGTAACACAATTTATTTATGTTAGGATTAAGAGCACTAAGAGGGGGGGGGGGGTTGAATTAGTGCAGCGGAAAACTTTCTACGATTAAAACGAAACTGCGTTCGAACGATAAAAATGATTTCTGTGTGAAAGCCGATTCTAAGCAAGATGATGTTAAAGTCAATCTATGAAGGCAGTTTACAACTATGATGAAAACCAGAATATAGGCGCAAGCTGAAATACGACGTTCGTACGAAGAAACTGATTTACGTCTAAATGCTGATTCATAAATCACTTGATTAGGCAAGATGTAGTTTAAGCAAGAGTATAAAGGCAGTTTGCAGTTATGGTAGAGCTCAAAACGTAAACGCAATCTGAAATATGATGATCGTACGAAAAAGCAGATTTACTTCTAAACGCTGATTTGGAAAGTGAAAGGCTTGAAACCCGATCGTATATACGCAAAAAGCAGTAAGCTTCAGAGGAGGTTTGCAGTAAAGATAATATGCTCAAAGTAAATGCAAACCGAGATTTAGAGTGGTTCGGTCAATCTTGACCTACTCCACTTTTGGCTTCCTCCACTGACGAGGTCACCGACGTCAACTAGAGGCCTTCCTTCAATAGGCGAAGGCCAACCACCCTTTTATAGTTTCACTCCTTTTGACGGGCTTAGGAGACAACCCTTACAGAAATTTTCTCTCATCTCTTTACAACTTAGAACTTGGAAGAACAGAGGGAGAAGAACTTTTGGCCTTTACAATAATTTTGAGCTCTAAGAATCACATAAAAGAATCAAGATTTCGGTGTTAAGTTGCTGCCTTTCAGTGCTGAATGGGTGGGGTATTTATAGGCCCCAACCCAGTTCAAATTTGGAGCTCAAAACTGTCAATTCCCGGAATTCCGGGATCAGGCGGTTGCACCTCCTGACTGGAGCGGTTGCACCGCTTGGCAGAGCTCGAAGACTGAGCCTCTAGGCGGTGCTACCTCTTGTCAGGGGCGGTTGCACCTCCTGACAGAGCTCGAAGACTGAGCTCAGGCAGTTGCACCTCCTGACTTAGGCGGTTGCACCGCCTGGCAGAGCTCGAAGACTGAGCTCAGGCGGTGCCACCTCCTGTCAGGGGAGGTTGCACCGCCCAGTCTCGCTCGGAGACTGAGCCCCAGGCGGTGCCACCGCCTGGCTGGGGCGGTTGCACCTCCCAGTCTCGCTCGAAGACTGAGCCCAGGCGGTGCAACCTCCTACCTTGGGCGGTTCAACCGCTTGGCAGAAATCAGGGTCCGAATGGGTTGATCCATTCGGCCCGATTTGGGTTTTTCAATGGCCCAATTGCCCTAAGATTAAGTTAATGGGATCACCTCCCATTTCCAACTTAATCAATGTGCTAACTACGATTTTTCCTAAGACATTTACTGCAGCTTGCTCCGGTGCGTCAATCGCTTCTTCCGGTGAGCTTCCGGCGAACTTCCGTCGATCATCCGATGAACCCTCGGTGATGCTCCTGCGGACTTCTGGCAAACTCCTGGACTTGCGACGATTCACTTGGCGAGTTTCGACGAGCTTCTTTGGCAAGCTTATGGACTTCTCGGATTTGTTCCTGCAGAACTTCTGATGACTGTCCGAACTTCCGTCGAACTCTCGAACTCCTAACATGATCAATGTCTTGACTCCGGCGTAACTCCTGCTGCATGTCTCACTTTCATCGTAGTTAATCCTGCACACTTATCTCAACATATAGATTATATAACAAATGACAATTGACTTCATCATCAAAGTCCGAGATTCAACAATTTATGAGCATAATATTATAAAAGTTATATGACTTAATCAAATGGAAGCATAATATAAATAATTACTCTACTAATTTTAATGTATTTGGTTGTTTTAGTGAATTTTAAATCCAAATTGATTATTTTAGATTTTTTTTACATCTTAAGTTCAAAGACCTTTGGGGTAATTGAATAAATATGAAAAGAGATACGCTCGCAAGTAAAAAATCTATTGTCAGGCTTTTATGAATAAAATTGCTCTATTCATATATGCCTCAAATATATAAATTATTCTTTGCATGAACTGGTTATAATTTTTATAAAAAATCTTTATTTTATGAATATTTGAACAAGTATTTCTTTCTCTTTGTTAGATGATTAAAACGTTAAAATTATATAAATTTTCTTACAATATAAACCAATATATATATATATATATATATAATATAATATTTTCTTCAGTAAATTAGCTCTGATGATATAAGAGAAGTTCGAGCTTCTATAATGGATATACTAAATATTAATAACAGTAAGACTACTCTTTTGACTTGAAAGATAAGAATTTAAGTTTGGGAAATAGTCTCTTTAAATATGAAGATAAAATTATATATGAATACTAATATCGACGATTACTTCGCAAGGTGGATATGCTTTTTTTATTACTATGTGTTAACACTAAGATTCACTGATTTTGATTTTTCTAAATACATATTGTTTCTTAATCATCAGCATATCTCTCTGTGAAAGAACTGTGACTCGAAGTCTTCTCTATGGAACTAACTATTGACTTCCATGCATAATTAAGTTCAACTCCTCACATCAACATTGGGCTATGAGCATTTGCTCATCCATTGACTCTAAGGGAAAGATCGCAGTTAGATCACAGCCAACCAAATGGAGTCCTTCCATTCCTCATAGCTCTGATCTGACTTGGACACAACCAAAGCCTCCAAAAGTATTTTGAGTAGATCACCTTCAATCACCTCTTGGTTTAAGTTAATTCAACCTGTTGAAAGCTCAAACAATGAGGAAAAAGAATTGGGATAGGAAGATGAAAGGGAGAGACATCAGTTCCTCCTGCAAGCAAAGGGCTTATATATATCAAGCCTACAGCTCGAGAATTCAAACTAGCAAGTCTCTGAGCGTAGTCACTGCCGGCGTTGGCTTCACCTGCATGCATGCAGTGGAAGCAAACATCAACGAGATGTAAAGAGTTGGAAGATTAAGCTTGCGTTTGCTGATCACCTTGAGAAGACTGTCATGGCTGGAGCTGCTGCGGACGGGACGGCCGAGCTCGTCGTAGAGAACGAGGCCGCTGAACTTGGGCAGCTCGCATCTCTCTCCCATCAGTATCCTCCTCTGCCAAAGGGGCAACGCCATGCTGCTGTCCCCTTCTCTGTCCTTCTCGAGAGCGTCCCAAGCGGACACAGCCGTCTCCGCGAGTTGCTTCGTGGCGCTGCTACCGGCGGACTCCACCGACTGGTTTCTCTTCTTTCTCGCGGTCGCGCATAGGCCGACGAAGGCTGCAACGGCGAAGAGGAAAAACAGCAGCGCTTGGGTTGGCAATGGCGGCATCTGGTGTACTTTGGGGTCGGTGAGGGTGTCCACGGAGCTGCTTCGACTCGGTGAGGGTGTCAGGATGCAAATCCTTTGGCAGAGGACAGAGGCAGTAGGCGTTCGTCGTTGCGCGGAGTTCCCGTGATATCTGCGGCGCGCTTAAGAGGAAGCCGTCGACACACGAGTCCACCGTTTTTGGTTAGTGGACGGTCGTAAGGTAGAACGTTTCCTCATCTGAATTGCATCACCACAGTTTAGTCCCATAAATTAGCCTATAATCATTCAAGAAATTTTGATTTTTCTTTAAATTTAGTTTAATTTTGATCTATATTTCTCAACACATTGTCAAGGAGAAGCTTGACATCGCCCTGCCAAAGTTTCCCGGGTGATTGAATCCTAGCCGACATGTTGACATCACCCTGCCAAAATTTCTAATCTGAACCGTACGATATTATAAATCATTTTCCCAATTCGGATCCGTCATTCGTCGAATCGCTGTAACATTTATTTCCATCTGAAGTCAGTAGTTACGTCCCGACTCAAGTCGCCACTGATCGCGGAGATGGTTGACAAGGGAAGCAACCAGATTTGCCCAAATCTAACTCTTCCTCGTTGCTTTATTCTCCGTGCGCGCAGCGGTTGGGACGGCTGCCCTTTAATCATTTAGGATTCCTCTCATCTCTCTCCGTGCATGACAGATAAGACAGCAACAACGACAAAAGGGGAAAGACGAAAGCCGATAGCCAATAAGATGGAAGCAAACGAGCCAATAGCAAATCTTAGATTGGATTCGCTGTTCATGGTTATCTGAAACATTGCCGCTCTCGGAAAACCTCGCCACTCTCTGACGGCTGACGAATGCAAGACTCGTATTACAAGAATTACTAGTATTACCGTTACCATCGATTGAGCAGTGTGAACTGTGAGGAGAATCCGTCGTTGAATCGGCTCGTCCTGTGCTGTTCCAGCTCATCAATTCGATCGGGTCGCCGTCGCGCCTGACCGTCGACCAATTCTCCTCCCATGTCCAATTTGGACCGCAGCTGCAAACCAACGGTTGGATCCTCGCCGACGGATCATCGAGGTGTTCGACCGTTTCCTCGTCTTGCTCCGGCAATGACTCCCAGGAGGCCTGATCGAGAGTGCTCTTCGGGGAGACCCAACTGCGATCGGCGTCTGGTTTTGACCTCGGGCAGTGCTTCGACGAGGAAGCCACGAATTCGTGGTGGAGGAGTTGCTCCGCCGTCCACCGCTCCCGGGGATCCCTCCTCAAGCACTTGTTCAGGAAGTCCTTCCCCTCACCGGAGAGCCAGCTCGGGAAGCGCGGCGTCTCCTGCGAGAATGCGATTCGGTGGATGGCAACGACCGGATCGGAGACGTCCGGCCAAGGCGGGCGCCCGGTGGCCATCTCGATGATCGTGCAGCCCAGTGCCCACAGGTCGGCCGCCGGCCCCTGCTCTTCCCCTCGGGCGACTTCCGGCGCCATGAACATCGGCGTGCCCCTTAATCGCTGGCAATCTCCTTCGACCTCCTCCTCGTCGCCACGAATCCGGCTTGCGCAGCCCAAGTCGGCGATCTTCGCGCGTCCGTCGGACCCAATCAAGACGTTCCGGCCTTTGACGTCGCAGTGGACGACGCCCCTCGAGTGAAGATAAGCCAGCCCTCTCAGGACGTCACAGGCGTGCGTTCGAATCGCGACCTCGTCGAGCCGTCCACCACGCCTCGCGATCTCATCGGACAGCGACCCCCCGGGGGCGTACTCCATGAAAAGATCGTAGTAGAGACCGCCGGAGGGCGTCGGCAAGCTGAGGTCAAACCCGAAGCAAGAGATCACGTAGGGAGAATCCAGCGAGCACAGGATCCTCTGCTCCCTCTGCAGGATGGCAGAGCGAGACAGTTCCGCGGACTTGACCGCGAAGACCTCACCGGAGGTAAGAGCGGTGGCGAGGGAGACGGTGGCAGAAGAGCCGCGACCGATGACCTGGCCTCGGTGCCACCCACCAATCCCCATTCCGGAGCGCGATAGAGAAAAGGTGGGGTGAAAGAGAAAGGTTTGCAGAGGCCGAGATAAAGAGCCCGCTCTCGGTGGCTTGTTTCGGGAAAGCATTGGTGGGAGTGGATATATTTATATATATGCCTGAGGAGTGGGATGGGATTTAGGACTTTGGCTGTTCGAAAGAGTCACTCTGGCCCTTGGCGTGAGATCTCCAGATGTCGAAAGCAGAGAGGAAGACCTGTCCTCCTCCTCCACCCTCTGTCTCTCTCAAGAGCCTCGAGGCCTTTGGCTGGCTTGGCCGAGCAATGAAGTATACCACCACTCTACCTCCTCTCTCAAGCAATATTATTAATTAAAAGGCTAACGCGTGCCGGATGAGGTCAGCCGTCCGTCGCCTGCTTTAAAGATGCTGAACGTGGACGGAGAATATTTACTGTCGTTGCATGGTGAGCAATTTTGCCAGCGTGACGAACAGAACTCAGGCCCCAGCCATGGCGATGACGTCACAGATGAGTTCCATGGCCGTCGGCTGATAGTCCTTCCGAAGTGGCTGGAGGGAGAGCTACGTGGTCGGCCGCGGTCCAGGGAATCGAGCATGGACCAGCATAAGAACACCATGGACAACAACCAGGACGACGCCTCACCTACTGAATTAAGCAAGAGCGGATCGGACGGGGGGGTGGGGATCGTGGACGCCGTCATACCAAATGCGCACGGTTGGGTTTGGTGGCGCCACTCCCATATGGGATTGTGGACGCCGTCATACCAAATGTGCACGACTGGGTTTGGTGGCGCCACTCCCACACGAGCACATCACGCATGGTTGTAGTTGAGCTAACGATCGAAACAGTACTATACACGCTGTCGACGCTTGGATTTGACGCATCTTTCTGTCTTCGCCATCCATCAACCGAGGCAATCGAACAAGCTCACAAAGATGTGTCCTTTTGGCTTTGATATTTGGGGGGCGGACGCCAAAAGGTGGTCACTGTACATCTGGATTGGGTAAGCTACAATGATGGGCGAGGTGGGTGGGCAGTGGATTTCCTTGCAGAAAGAGAGAGAGAGAGAGAGAGAGAGAGAGAGAGAGAGAGAGAGAGAGAGAGCGGTGGAATTCCTGGAAAACGTTGATGGTTGAGCTGCCACCTCCATTATAATTTTGATGAATGGGATAAGATGCATGGCGTTGAATGGATGTTTTCAGAGAGTTGTATTGTCAAAGAAGAAAGGCACCTGCTTTGCTTAGATGAGAATGATTCAGAAGAAGATATAATATAGAACATTCCATTGGGAAGAAGACTTCAGAGGAAGAAGAAGGAGGAGGGGCTAATTAGAATAGGGATTTAAAGGGAGAAAAGAACAGGCCATGGCTTGGAAGCCAATCATGCATCTCCGCCTCCCCCTTTTCCCTGCCGTCACAAGTCACAAGGAAAAGAGATGCCAACGCACGCCTTCCACCGCACGCCCACCTCGGCCGTGCGTCGGTGGCGTAGCGTAGGACGTAGCTTTCGTTTAGTTAGGCGTTGGACCACACGGGGAGGAGGAAGACGAGGAAGGGTCCATCTCCTTCGTGGTGACGGCGTCGGTACCATTCGAACGCACGAGGCACGTTCCCCCCAGCATGTGGTCTCGGGGAAGGCAGGCCACCATCGCAGTCGAAGCCGGGCTGGCGCCGTAAGAGCAGAAATCCCTCGGGCCATCCATGGCTTGCCCCCTGCAGGAATCGATCGATTCATGTGCTGATCCAGCCTAGCTGTTGAACCAGATGGGGGTGATTTGGATGAGTCAAGGCGAGAGCACCTGCAACAATAAAAAGACCAATAAAGATTGATGATTTCACATAATTGATTCATATATTATCTCCTCACCCAAACTTACTATGAAAATACTCGGGTACATTCTTTTGTTGCGATGAAAGGTATTGGGTGCATCTTTTGTCTAGCTAATTACATATGCCCCGTGTAGTTAGATCTTTTTATTCATCTAATCTTTATAGTTAAAAAAATTATATTAAAAATTTTATAATTATAAAAATAAAATATTTAGGTTTATTTATCTTAGTTTCATCTATAGAAATATAAAAATAATGAGTAAAAAAATAATTTTAACGTTTCAGTTGACAATGATGGTGCACGGTGTTGATGATGGTGAATGAGAGTGCCACTAGGGGTTGTGGATGGTTGTTGCATATGAGCTATATCTATGTTGACGTCGACGTAGTTGTCAAGCAGCATTGCTCTATATCTATGTCGACATCAATACATATGCTGAGCGATCTTTCCATCGCTCAGCAATTACGTCGATAACTAACAACCCTCACTTCTTGTCGCCGCTCTTCTCATCCACAACAACTACTTATGAGACTATAGAGATTTCAATATAAATTTTTTAAGTTTAGAGATCGGGATGTTAAGAATATCTAACTACATAGGATAATTCTATTGAATCTCTTACTTCCTCGATAACAAACTTATGACAATCTTGTTAGTTATATTATTTAATATTTTATCACTTTATATTACTTATTATATGAATATATTGTGAGTCCATGGATTTGTGCAATGAGAATCAGATCGTAACGAGATCATGATAATGAGACCAATTCATCTTTAAACACAAACCCTAAATAATTCCGGTCATAGGTTACTCAAGAGGGACATCGAGATAATCGGACAGACTGGTATACTATATACTTATACATATGATGGAGGTAGCTGATCTCATAGCTAGCCGTGTGAGGACACTAGGGATA
Organism: Musa acuminata AAA Group; assembly: GCF_036884655.1. Classification (NCBI taxonomy): domain Eukaryota; kingdom Viridiplantae; phylum Streptophyta; class Magnoliopsida; order Zingiberales; family Musaceae; genus Musa; species Musa acuminata. The sequence goes on along the minus strand of NC_088348.1, from coordinate 9,517,777 downwards.
TAGTGTAGGTGCTCATTGGAGAATGAGTTCACTGATTGATCCACTCATGGAATGTTGGATGGTTGGTGATGCCTTATTATCAAATAGTAATTCCGTCGTCCTAGTGGTGTATCTGGTCTTTGTACTTGAGATACTAAGGATGTCCTATATGAGTATTCCACTCTTTAATACCGGACTTAGATGATTGGAAGGTCTAGATCTAGGGCAACCAGTCATTGGGAGTGGTAGTCAACTTTACAAGGATTATTGAGTATTGATAGAGGATTATTTGCTCTCTGTATCATAAGAGAAATATATCATATGTTCTTGCTCAAACAAATCCCGAGCTAGAGTCATTCGAATTAAGAGAGAAATAGTTCTTTGGGAGAATCCGATTAAAATGAGATTCGAGTAGAAACTATATTGGCCTGACAACACCATAGTATATGGTCTCTAGGGTATTAGATAGATGAGGGACTATATATATATATATATATAGTAATTGATGACAAATAGGTCCAAAGGATTGGATTCCCCTATATCGTTTGAGGATTGCGGCATAGTGACCTAGTACATCCACAGTCAATAACTTACGACCAGCTCAGTATTGGGCCTAGAGGGTCACACACATATGGTAGGTATTGCGATGAATAGATATTTGGATATGAGATATCCGCTGGAGCCTATATCTTATTGAATATCCAATAAGCTCCTGAATTATTAGATCCTATGAATGAGATTCAATAAGAGCTAATAAGAGATTATTAGGTAAAGGCTTACTAATATAAGAGGCTTGGGTAGTTGGATGGAGATCCAATACCCAATATAGTAGGATCCATTATGGTAAGTTTATACGAGACCTCTATAAATAGGAGGAAACCAAAGGGCTATGGGCTAGGGCTATTGACACGGGAGTGTCTAATTGACTATAATCTGATCATATGAACCTTGATTATGATATGATATTTTTTTTAGCCAACAATGATGCCTCATAATCTTCAACTCAACCCACTCAAATATGATAGCTCATCAGCATATTCCCTACACAAAATTAAAGCTATTTCAAGGTGCTTTTCTTCTGACAAAGGAATGCATTAAAAGAGTTGGTTAGCAGCTGTAAACATTTCTTCATGACCAAGGAATGCATTAAAGGAGTTGGTTAGCAGTTGTAAATACTTAATTTCGAAATTCCCTATGCATGAAGGGATGTTTCATGCACTATTATTTATTTTGGTGTTTAGGACTTAGAAAGAACTTTAGAAACTGATAATATCTTGGCAGAAGCTCTCTTGGAGAACTTCCTTAAACTCTGTATCTCTTGGATGCATCCTTGAGTGATGAGTCTTTTGATTTCTGTTCTATATCCTCGTTTATAATCCTTGGGGTGGTAAATTTCTGTATCCCTTTGTGATTTTAACTTGGTGAATTATTTTTTGAGCTTCTTTAAGTTTTATTGTGAGTTCGTGCCTTTTCTATTCAAAACACTCATTTCAGCAAATACAACTGCACTGCGACTTTTCTTCAAGAGTTCGTTCTTTGTCTACTGTGACATTTTCTATCTGAGAAACTATTGCATTGGTTTTCTTTCGAAATCCATTCTGCATTTTACCTTCCCCGGTATCAGTTTGGTATCAGAGCTAAAGGCTAGAGATCATGACAAGGCGGAATAGAAAAGATATAGTTGGTGAAAGTAGTGACCATGAAGATGATGCTGAGTCGTTGAGGCTGCAGCTACGAAGATTGCTGCATAGTCTACAAGAAAAGAATGAAATAATTGAAGAACTTCAAAGTAGACAAAATCAGCATAAAAATGATGTTCATGAATATACTTCTGATAAAGATACACCTCCTCTCCCAAGGGAGTCGAGAAGATGTCGGACAAGAAATAGAATCCAAGACGAGTGACAGAATAAATATAACCCAAGATTGGAGATTCCAGAGTTTGAAGGTAAAATAAATATTGATGGCTTTATCGATTGGCTTAATACAGTAGAAAGAATTTTCGATTTTCATGAACCACCAAAACAAAAGGTCAAACTTGTGGCACTCAAACTCAAACGGAATGCATCTTTTTAGTAGGAAAATCTGAAAAAATAAAGAGAACATGAGAGGAAGAGTAAAATTGTGACATGGGAAAAAATGAAAAGGGAGCTGAAGAGAAAATATTTACCTCACAATTATAGGCAAGAGATATTTCTCAAAATCCATGATTTCAAGCAAAAAGATCTTAGTGTGGAGGAATACACTGTAGAATTCGATAATCTGATGTTAAAAGGAGAGTTTGTGGAACCGGAAGAGCAAACCATTGCAAGATACTTAGGAGGTCTGAAATATGAGATTGCTAAAGTGGTTCAAGTGCAGCCATATTAGTCTTTAAATGATGTGAGCAAGCTGACATTCAAAGTTGAAAAGCAACAGAAGTTTGAAAAGAGTTATCGATATGGTTCAAAAGAAGGATATAAAAAAGGAGGAGGTTCAAAGCCTATTGTCCAAAGTAAGGTGATTTCGAAGGTGCAAGAAAAGGGTGAAGAATCTGCTGGCAGTAAAAAAACACCTAACTCTTCTACCCCAAGTGGCCGAAAATATTTCAAATGTCATGGTTTTGGGCATATTGCTTCAGATTGTCCAAATAGGAGGATTGTAACTTTAGTTGAAGATCATAGTGATGGAGGAGAAGATAAAGCTGACAACGAACCAAAATACGATGATGATGAGGAAGAGATTACTTATGCTGATCATGGTTTGTCTATTGTATTGTAACGTAGCTTACAAGTGTCCTATATAGCCGAGGATGAAAGTTGGGTGAGAAAAAATATGTTTCACACTAAATATACTTCTCTTGGCAAGGTGTGCTTGGTGATCATCGACAGCGGTAGCTTTGAGAATATGGTATCTTTGGAGATGGTGCAGAAGCTAAAGTTGGACACATTCCCTCATCCACATCCATACCAATTATGTTGGCTGCAAAAAAGAAATGATATTAAGGTAACCAAAAGATATTTAATTTTATTTTCTATTGACAAATATTATAAAGACGAAATATGGTGTGATATTGGTCCTATGGACACGTGTTATTTACGGTTGGGAAGACCTTGGCATTATGATAGGAGGGTGTTGTATGACGGCTACAAACATACTTATTCTTTTAAGATGAATGAAAAGAAGATTATCTTAGCTCCATTATAACATTCCAAAATCAGCGTACTAAAAAGGGAAGTTAGCGCTTTTATGTCCTATGGTGAGTGCAAAGGAGAATCGAAAAATGGTGGTCATGTTATGGCTCTAGTGGTAGTAGACGAGAATGAACAACATAAGGAGACACCGGTAATCATGAAATCAATCATAGAGGAATTTCAAGATGTTATACCGGAAGAGATTCCACATGACCTTCCACCTTGGAGAGATATCCAGCATCACATTGATCTCATTCCGGGGGCTATTCTACCTAATAAAGTAGCATACAAAATGAGTACCAAGGAGCATGAAGAAGTTCAAAGGCAAGTTGATAAATTGGTGAAAAAGGGGTTAACTCGGAAGAGCATGAGTCCTTGTACAGTTCCAGCTTTGTTGGTGCTTAAGAAGGATGGTTCTTGGAGAATGTGCGTGGACAGCCGTACTATCAACAAAATCACAATGGATTATCATTTTCCCATTCCAAGATTAGATGATTTACTTGATCAATTATGTTGTGCTTTTATTTTCTCTAAAATTGATTTGAGGAGTGGCTATCACTAAATAAGAATGAGGCTTGGAGATGAGTAGAAAATATCATTTAAAACTAGAGAAGGCTTATATGAATGGTTGGTTATGCCATTTGGGCTATCTAATGCTCTTAGCAATTTTTGAGATTTATGAATCACATACTTAAGTCATGTATTAGAATATTTATTGTAGTTTACTTTGATGATATATTGGTGTACAGTAAGAGCGAAGAAGAGCATATGAATCATCTAAAAGAGATCTTTCTTATTTTGAGGCAGCAAAAGCTTTATGCTAATCTAAATGTATGATTTCTTTACTTCTAGTATTGTGTTTTTGAGGTATGTTATCTTAAAAGATGGAATCGCGATGGATCAAAGTAAGGTAGAAGCTATTTTCAATTGACGAACACTTGCTTCATTATATGATGTGAGGAGTTTCCATGGCTTAACTTCTTTTTACAGAATATTCATCAAGAGTTTCAGCTCTAGCTCCAATCATTGAATGCTTGAAATGTGATAAATTCAAATGGACTAATAAGGCTAATGATGCTTTTGAGCTTTAAAAAAAAAAGGTGACTGAAGCTCCTATCTTAGTTCTACCAAATTTTGACAATGTGTTTGAGATTGAATTAGATGCATCTAATGTGGGAATTGGTGCTGTTTTGAGTCAAGACGGAAAGCCGATTGTATTTTTTAGTGAGAAGCTGAATGATACAAGAAGAAAATATTCTACCTATGATAAGGAGTTCTATGCTATATATCGAGCTTTATCTTATTGGAGTCAGTACCTTCTTACCAAGCCATTTGTGTTATATTCAGATCATGAAGTATTAAAGTTCATAAATCACCAACATAAGCTAAACAAGAGACATGTAACTTGGGTGGAGTTTTTGTAATCTTATAACTTTACAATTAAGCACAAATCTGGTGTTTAAAATGTGGTTGCTGACGCATTGAGCAAAAAGTACTTTTTATTATCGATAATGGAAGTCAAAGTTGTTGGATTTGAGACGTTTAAAGATCTCTATGAGAATGATGTGGATTTTGGCTCAATATGATAGAATTACAAATCAGGTTCCTTTCAACAATTTTCTATCCTTGATGGTTTTCTTTTTTGAACTAATACTTTATGTGTTCCATCTTATTCTTTGAGACAAGTAATTCTAGTTGAAGCTCATGGTGATGTTTTGGGTGGACATTTCGGTAGAGATAAGACTTTAGCTCTTATTCAATCAAACTTCTATTGGCCTAAGATGTTTAGAGATATGGAAAGACATGTAAAGCAATGCCGAGTGTGTCATTTGGCAAAAATAAGAAGCCAAAATTCTGGATTGTACACTCCATTGCCTGTGCCAAATGCTCCATGGGAGGAAGTGAGTCTTGATTTCGTTTTGGGACTGCCAAGAACTCAAAGGAACAAGGATTCTATCATAGTTGTTGTTGACAGATTTTTAAAAATGTCTCACTTTGTTCCTTGCAATAAATCAAATGATGCATCTTATATTATTGATTTATATTTTAAGAAGATTTTTAAATTGCATGGTATTCCAAGAACCATGGTGTCTGATTGAGATTCAAAATTTGTTAATCATTTTTGGAGAACTCTTTGGAGGAAGTTAGATACTTCTTTGAATTTTAGCAGCTCGCATCATCCACAAATCGATGGGCAAACTGAGGTAACGAACAGAAGCTTGGGAAATTTGTTTAGAAGCTATCTTGGTAAGAATATTAAGCAATGAGATCTCATTCTTTCATAAATTGAGTTTGCCTACAATCGTTCTATCCATCATAGTATTGGTAAGAGTCATTTTGAGGTTATTTATGGTGCTAATCTTACTAGTCCTTTGGACTTAATCCCTCATTCTATAACAAAGCAATTTAGTGGAAATGTTGATGAAAGACCTAAGCAAATAAAGAAGCTGCATGAGGGTATGAAAGCAACCATTGAGAAGCAAAATGAGAGGTACATGCATGCTGCCAACAAACACATAAAATATGTGGAGTTTAATGCAGGTGATTTAGTCTGGATTCATATAAGGAAGGAGAGATTTCCATCGGACAAATTTGAAAAATTAAAACCAAAGGTTGATGGTCAATTCAAAGCACTTAAGAGAATTGACAAAAATGCTTATGAGATTGAGCTACCTGAAGATTACGGAGTATCCCCAACATTTAATGTGACTGATTTAAGTCCTTTTTATAATCATATTGATGAATCAAACAAGGACTTGAGGACAAGTCTTTTTCAACCAAGGGAGATTGACACGGGAGTGTCTAATTTACTATAATTTGATTATATGTACCTTGATTATGATATGATATTTTTTTTAGCCAATAATGATACCTCATAATCTTCAACTCAGCTCACTCAAATAAGACAGCTCATCAGCATATTCCCTACACAAAGTTAAAGCTGTTTCAAGGTGCTTTTCTTTATAACAAAGGAGTTGGTCAGCAGTTGTAAACATTTCTTCATGACTAAGGAATGCATTAAAGGAGTTGGTTAGCAACCGTAAACACTTAATTTCGAAATTCCCTATGCATGAAGGGTTGTTTCATATACTAGTATTTATTTTGATATTTAGGACTTAAAAAGAACTTTAGAAACCGATAATATCTTGGTAGAAGCTCTCTTGGAGAACTCCCTTAAACTCTGTATCTCTTGGATGCGTCCTTGAGTGGTGAGTCTTTTGATTTCTGTTCTGTATCCTCGTTTATAATCCTTGGGGTGGTAAATTTCTTTATCCCTTTGTGATTTTAACTTGGTGGTGAACTATTTTTTGATCTTCTTTATGTTTTATCGTGAGTTCGTGCCTTTTCTATTCAAAACATTCATTCCAGCAAATACAACTGCACTGTGACTTTTCTTCAAGAGTTCGTTCTTTGTCTATTGTGACATTTTCTATTTGAGAAACTATTGCATTAGTTTTCTTTCGAAATCCATTCTGCATTTTACCCTCCCCGGTATCAATAAATAGGAGGAAACCAAAGGACTATGGGCTAGGTTCTTTTTAGTTGCCACCTTTTATTCTCCTCTCTCCCTCTCCTCCTCAACCTACAGACCCTATTTGGGACATGTAGACAGCAAGAAGGGGCAAACCCTTCTTGATTGTGTAGTGCACGCAGTGAGGAGGATTGTGTAGCGATTTGAGGAGCATCATTGCAGCCCTTATCATGTGGATCACAACTAGAGAGGAGGATAGTTAACCTTCTTCATCCTTTTCTATAGAACTATAGGTTTTCATGGATATACAATCTCCCTATGTAACACATATTTCTTATACGCGTAGTTTTTGGTTTCACGGGTTTTTACGCACCAACTTTTGCATGATAATAAAATGTTCTTTTCTGTAGAAAATTATAGCATTTTTATTTTTTGTTTTTTTGCTACACATGTGATATCACCCTAAATTTTTCAACAGTAGTATCAGAGCCAGGTTGCTTGTGCAAAAGATTGGATTTTAAATTACGTGTGTTGTATTAAATCACATAGAATTATTTTACACGATTGCTACAATTTTTTTGTCATAGTTTTCAAATCTATGTTGCACCCTTTCTTACTGTTAAGAGGTGTTTTAGAGAGGTCATTTAATGTCAAAATTATTGGGGCAGAAAAGGGAGAAATGACAGTAATTGTTGCTGCCTTACAATCTGGTCGAAGGTTGCTTGTAGCCTTGGCCGAGAGCACATTGCTACTCTCGGCCTGGCCAAAAGTAGGGAGGCCGAGAGCTATAAGGGGGCTCTCTACTTGGGAGTTGGCAATACCTGTAGCCAGATTTCCTGGCTGTAGGGGGCACCATTGGCAGGTAGGGTTTTCTAGCCGCCCAAGTGTCCCTAGTGGTCAGGAGTGGGGCAAGCAGACGACCAATTTTCCTGGCCACACAAGGCTACCCTACAACCAAGGTTTCCTGGTTGTAAGGGACTCCTTGGTGGCTAGGGTTTCCTAGCCACACAAGACAGTCCTATGGCCTAGGATTCATGGCCACAAGAGAGTCTTTAGTGATTGAGATTTCTTAGCCACTTAAGGAACTACCTGCCATATGAGGACACCCTTTGGTAGGGTTCCCAAAATACTATAGAATAATTAATTAATAATAATAATAATAATAATAATAATAATAATAATAATAATAATAATAATAATATCTAGTAGTCCTACATGATGATGTATACAAATGAGGTGTGATGTGGATGGATGATCATGGGCCGTGTGATATGTGTACATGTGATGTGATGTGATTATTATTATTATTATTGAGGCCTACGAGCCACCAATTAATTTCTCATTTATTGTTGGGTTTGCATACCTGTGATTAAGTTGTAATTACGTGAGAAAGTGCAAGGGAAGCGTAGAAGCAATAACGGGACCCACGAGGACGAGATGGACGATCACGACGTATGGAGATGCGATGAGATGTCGATGGAATCAATAAGGACGAGATATATGATCACATGACATGGAGATGCGTCGTTGCACACATAGACCTTAATACGAGTGATTGGGCCCACTAGCTCAGGCCTGATCATATTAGGTTATGGTTCATGATCATCTGGTATGATTGGTCATAATATGTGATTGCCTATACACCTACTATATATATATGTATATATTTGCATGCGATGTAGATATATATTAAATATGTATGTGTGTGACACATCATATTAGGATATCAAATTAAAATCCTCTCTCTCGATAATATTAAGTCGATAAACGTAAGGTAATTAGATTAGCCCACATGGCCTACCATCGTTATATTAAGTCGAGTCCCTTAAGGCTCACCTATATCATGATTCAAGATCTTACCTATGACATAAAGATGTCATTGGTGACCTGAGGATATGGTATACTTGGTCGAGTCCCTTGAGTGCATATTATTAAATCAGACTCATCTTGTAACGATAATGATGACTTAACCGAATATCATGGTTAGTCGAGTCCCTCGAGACCATGATGGTTCGGAGGTCGAATATGACGACAATCATAAGGAGTTGTGATCGACAAAAGTTGCCTATATTTTGGGCTTAGTGTGATTAGTCAAGTCACTTGAGGTTACGTTGAGACGCCGATTGGATCCCGATCCCTACTGAAGATCCATCGGAGATCTCCAATTCACACATCGGAGGGAGTTGTGTATTTCATGAAAAAATAGTGGGAGTAGTTTAAGATAGAAGACCATATCTTAGTTGTTTACTTTTTTACAAAGTTTGCATGTTATTCATTTTTGCTATATGTTTATTTTCAAAAAAATATCGCTTTCAAATCCCTTACATGACATACTTGATGTCAACCGCTTCACTAGTCTAAATTACATCGATTGGCTTCGCAACCTGAGAATTGTTTTTATGGTAGAGAAAATTGTATACGTCCTTGATACAATGATGCTTATACCAGAGGAAGTGGCAAGCGAGGATGATATTGCTCGCTATGTAAAGTATATAGATGATTCTACTCTTGCTTAATGTTACATGTTAGGCTTCATGACTCCCAAGTTATAGAGACAACATGAAAATATGGATGCCAAATCCATTCTACTATATGTCTACAAGCTGTTTGAGGAATATAGAAGGACTCAGTGATATGATATATCCAAGAGTCTCTTCCGCGCTAGGATGACTAAGGGGATATCGGTTTAGAACCATGTCCTAAAGATGATTGAGTGTATATAGAAACTCACAGGTTTAGGAATGGTCATAGAGGATAACCTGTGTGTGGATCTTATACTTCAATCCCTACCAGATTTCTTTTATCAGTTCATAATTAATTTTAATATGAACAAGCTTAAGGTGACTCTCCCTAAGTTCCTTAATATGTTGAGAGAGGCAAAGAGTGCTATCAAGAAAGAGAAGCTAGTTCTCTATACTAGTGAGACCATAAAGAAAATAAAAGCAAAAAAGTCCCTTAAGAAGGACAAAGGCAAGGGCAGATCGGGTAAAGTAAAGGTTGCTAAGAAGGACCCAGTAAGGGACAAAGACTAATGCTTCCACTATGGAAAAGATGAGCACCGAAAGAGGAACTACAAAGGGTACCTTGCAGGGAAGGCAAAATAGAAGCTTGAAGAAGCTTCAGGTACATTTATGATCAGTCTCCATTTGTTAGACTCTTATGATAACACATAAGTATTGGATACCGAGAGTGCTTATTACATCTGTAATTTGTTGCAGGTTCTGATTAGACCTAGGAGATTGGTGAGAGGTGAGATGGACCTCAAAATTGGCAACGAAGCACAAGTTGCTATAATAGTTGTTGACGAGGTCACCCTACATCTGCTTGGTGGAGCCATTATTGCATTGGATGCATGCTATTTTGTTCCTCCTATTATTAAAAATATTATTTCCATTTGGTGTTTGATAATTAGTAGATATAAATTAGTTTTTGAGAACAATGATTATTTAATATTATTAAATGATAAGATCATCACGAGAGGAACGTTGCACAATGGTTTATTTATACTAGATACTGCTCTACATATCATGAATGTAAGTATGTCCAAAAGAAAATGAGATGAGGTGAACAGTGCATACTTATGGCATTGTAGGCTAGGTCATATCCGTGAGGAAAGGATTCAAAAGTTAATAAAGGATGGATACTTAGATCCATTTGACTATGGGTTATATGCAACTTATGAGCTTTGCCTTCGTGAACAATTGATCAACTCTCTATTTAGTAGAACTAGAGAGAGAGCCACTGAGTTGCTAGAACTCATACATAGTGATGTATATGGTTCCATGTCAACTCATACCATAGGTGGTTACTCCTACTTCATTACATTTACTTATGATTTCTCAAGGTATGGACAGGTGTACTTGATTAAGTATAAGTTTGAGACATTCGAGAAATTTAAAGAGTATAAGAATGAAGTTGAGAACCCCACTATAAAGGGTATCAAGACTCTTTGATCAGATCGAGGAGGTAAGTACTTGAGTACAGAGTTTGCTCAATTCCTCAAGGACCATAAGATTCTATCCCAATGGATATTTCCTTATATACCTCAACTCAATGGTGTATTTGAAAGGAGGAATCATATATGTTAGGATCAAGAGCACTAAGAGGGGGTGGGGGGGGGTTGGGGGTGGGGGTCGAGTGAATTAGTGCAGCGGAAAACTTTCGACGATTTAAAACGACGTTCGTACGATAAAAATAATTTCGGTAAGAAAGCCGATTCGGAAATCACTTTAACTTGTGATCAAGCAAGATGCAATTAAAGCAAAGATATAAAGGTAGTTTGCAGTTATGATGAAAATTAGAATATAAGCGCAAACTGAAATATGATGTTCGTATGATAAAACTGATTTTCGTCTTAACGTCGATTCAGAAAATACTTAACTATGAAACACGTTCATAAATGAGTAGAAGGCAGTAAGATACTGAGGAGGTTTACAGTAAAGATAAGATGCTAAAAGTAAATGCAAACCGAGATTTAGAGTAGTTCGGTCAATCTTGACCTACACCCACTTTTGGCTTCCCCCACCGACGAGGTCACCGACGTCTACTAGAGGTCTTCCTTCAATAGATGAAGGCCAACCACCATTTTACAGTTTCACTCCTTTTGACGGGCTTAGGAGACAACCCTTACAGAATTTCTCTCCTCTCTTGAAAGCTCAAAACTTGGAAGAAAAGAGGGAGGAGAACTTCTAGCCTTTATAACACTTTTGAGCTCTTAAAAATCACAGAGTAAATTGGATTTTCGATGCCTTTGGTTGCCCTTTCATGCAGGAAAGGGTGGGATTTATATAGGCCCCAAACTAGTTTGAATTTGGAGCTCAAAAGTATCTTTTCCCGGATTTCTAGGGTTCTGGCGGTACTACCTCCTGACTGGGGCGGTACCACCGCCTGACAGAGCTCGGAGACTGAGCTCTGGCGGTGCCATCGCCTGACAGGGGCGGTACCACCGCTTGATAGAGCTCGGAGACCGAGCTCTGGCGGTGCCACCGCCTGACAGGGGCGGTTGCACCGCCCAGTCTCGCTCGGAGATTGAGCCCAAGCGATGCCACCGCCTGACCTGGGCGGTTGCACAGCCCAGCTTTCTTGGGAGACCATCTCCTGGGCGGTCCCACCGCCTAGCAGGAATTCTGGTCCGAATGGGTTGATTTATTCGGCCTAATTTGGGTCTATCAAGGGCCCAATTGCCCCCAGATTAAGTTAATGGATCACCTCCCATTCCTAACTTAATCTACATGCTAACTACGATATTTCTTAAGACATTTACTGCAACTTACTCCGGTGCATCAATCGCTTCTTCCGGCGAACTTCCGGTGAACATTCGACAAACCTTCGGTAATGCTCCGACGGACTTCCGGCAAACTCTTGGACTTGCGACAATCTACTTGGCGAGTTACGACGAGCTTCTTTGGCAAGCTCATGGACTTCTCGGATTTGTTCTCGCAGAACCTTCGACGATCATCTGGACTTCCGTCGAACTCTCGAACCCCCAACGTAATCATGGTCTTGACTCCGGTGCAACTCCTACTGCATGTCTTTCTTCCATCGTAGTTAATCCTGCACATGTAAAATAAAATGTCGATCGAGACAATTAATCCTAAGCAATTAACCAAGTTGTCCGGCATGTCATTGGTCCCTCGATGCTTTGTCCGATTATTCGGCGCATCGTCCTCTCTTGCGGCCTATTGCCCAATCGGCAAGTTGACTCCACAACTCCGATATCCTTGGCACAATTGTTGAATCTGAGCTTAGATGCAAACTGTGCTTAGATGCAAACTGCGCTTAGATGCAATCTGCATTTAGACGCAAACTGCATTTAGACGCAAACTGCATTTAGACGCAAACTGCGCTTAGACGCAAACTGCATTTAGACGCAAACTGCGTAAACTGCGCTTAGACGCAAACTGTGTTTAGACATAAACTGCACTTAATCATAAGTAATCTTAGAATCGGCTTTTGCATCGAAACAGTTCTTATCGAACAAACGCAGCTTTCGTTTTTAATCGCTGAAAGATTTCCGCTGCACTAATTCACCCCCCCCCCTCTTAGTGCTCTCGATCCTAACAATTGGTATCAGAGCGGGGTATTTCTCATTTCGGATTTACACCCGAGAGAAATGGCTCTTCAAGAGGGCTTTTCGATCTTTCGTCCACCGTTCTTTAACGGATTGGACTACACTTATTGGAAAACTCGAATGAGAGTTTTCTTGATTTCTCTAAATATGGATTTATGGAATATCGTTGAAAACGGTTTTCAACTTCCCTCTAAACCGATGAACGAATGGTCGGATTTAGAGAAGAAGTATTTTTCTTTAAACGCAAAGGCTATGAATGCCTTATTTTGCGCCTTGGACAAAAATGAGTTCAATCGGGTTTCTTTGTGCGAAACGACTTTCGATATTTGGCGCACTCTTGAAATCACGCACGAGGGAACTAGTAGAGTCAAAGACTCGAAAGTTAATATTTTACTGCATGATTTCGAGTTTTTTCATATGAAACCAAGCGAAACCGTTGTTGACATGTACACCCGTTTTACGGATGTCGTCAATGGTTTAAAATCACTTGGTAAAAGCTTTTCGGATTTTGAACTCGTTAACAAAGTTTTGCGCTCACTTTCTAAAACTTGGGATTCAAAAGTAACTGCTATTCAAGAATCAAAAAACTTGAACCAATTTCCACTTGAAGAACTAATTGGTTCATTGATCACATATGAAATGACGTGCAATGCACGTGAAGAACTTGAGAACCACCTTCCAAAGAACAGGAAGGATTTGGGACATAGAACATTTGAAGACCACTCGAGCATAAGCTCAAGTGATGGTGAACTTAAACTACAAATAAAACAAAAATTAAAAAGTAAAAAGAACGGAACTACTTTCCTTGAACGCAAGAAGAAGAACAAAAATTGGGATGAATCGAGCTCCTCCGAAGACGAGGAGAAAATCAACAAAGGCGAGGTGGCAAACTACGCCTTTACGCCTTTCGACGCTGAGGTAATCAAAATGCCTTTAATTTACTTTGAAATTACATGATGCTTAAAGCATTTTTCTTTTTTATTTAATTTTCTTAAAAATTACATGTTTAATAATTTTATACTGAAAATACAAACAATTAGGAATCATGCTTATCATTCTAGTAATTTTGAAAATAATCATGAAAATTACATGTTTATGATAAACAAAATGATTGTGATTAAAAATACCTTATGAAACCATGCTATATGTGGTTGAGAAGTAATAATGTGTATCATGTTAATTTCCATTGTTATTTCTCGATTTTGAGTATATGAAATCATGCTTAATTTGAAGTTATGATTAATGAGTATATATTTTTTATGTATGATGATTCTTGATTATCGATTTTCATGATAATAACAGTGGCTTTAAAAAATTGATGCATGTTTTCATAAATGAAAAGGCATGCTAACATGAAATCGATCACTTAAAATGAAACACTTAAAAAGGGGAAAAATATATTATCAATGAAATCATGAATCTATTTATGTTATAAATTTTGTGACCCATAAAAATGATTTTGATGATTTAAATTTGAAATGAGTTTTATCAAAATCATGATCTTGATTTATCAAATTGAATGCATTAAAAATGAATGATGATTTTTCTCTTGAATGATTGTGACTTGTATTCCTTGTATTAATGATATGATTTTTATGCAATTCTTTGTATTCATGAAATATTTATCTCATCACCCAATTATTTCTTTTTCAATATTCCTCAAGTGATGATATGAATGCATGAGATATTCATGAATTTATTTTGATGTATGCAAATGAGAAGTTTCGATCATGCATGGTAGGATGCAATGTGACAAATTAATACCATGATGATTTGAAATATTTATGATTTGGAATGATGCATATGCTTTTTATTATGATAATGTATGATGTGTATCATGAATGTTTAAAAGAAAAATTAAAATTTATAATGCTTTGGTGATTATGCATGTTCTAAAATGTTATAAAATTCACTAGCTTGCATGATGTAGAACTTAGCTATATTGAACATCACCAAGGAATGCTATCTTGCCTATCTCAAGAAGCAAAAAGTTAACTTGCACATCTAGCAAAACTTATATTTCAAGAAGCAAGAGTTGCTTTCTTGAACATCTCAAAATTGCTAGCTTGCGGGCCTTAAAATGTAGAAATTTTTTGCTAGCTTGTATATGGTAAACTTGCTATCATACTACCATGATGATGAGCATGCCTTATCTTCATGATTATATTTGAAAAACTATGGCAAAAATATGTCCGAATGATTAAACGTGTTAAAATTATTTTTCGGACTTTTTTGATCGAATGATCAAATCACTTGATTGCCATAATGATTTTACACAATTACTTGCCATGATTACATGTTGGAAATTATGTGCTTGAATACAAAAATTTCCATGATAATAAGCATGTTTTACCTTCATGATTGTAATTGAATATCTCTAGTAAAACCCTGTCCGAATGTATGAAAGTGTCAAATTTCATTTTCGGATTTTCTTGATCCTAACAATTAGATTTTCTTGATACATTATCCTCTTCCGAACTTAACAAGCATATGTCATATCAAGTTTAATTCACATCATTGATTTTTGACATATGGAATCATCTAGCAAATGCACTTATCATGTGAAAAATATTTTTCGAGAAACATATTTGATGATTCCCTCTTATAAAAGGAAGATATACAAGGATTTGACTCACTTACATACCTTAATCCTTACAAAAAATGAAGTGTGCTTTAACATCTTATCGATTTGAACTTCACATATGGCTTTCCTCCTTCATGTAAAAAGATAACAAATAAAAAGGAAGAAGCAATAAAAGCTATCTCTATGTCATGTTTTCCTCGAGATGTTTGCATAATTGGTATCCTATCACTCACTGTTGGAAAATGACATGAACCAACTTATGGCATCGCACTTATATTTAAAATTTGCTTATATCGTTCTCTTTGTCGTTGATAACAAAGGGGGAGAAATATATAAATTGATACTATGAGTGCCATATTTGAAGAATATGAATAGATGTTATGAATGCCATATTATGATGAGATATCAAAAGCAGCATTTATATGAATAGGTGCTATGAATGTCATATCATGTTAAGATATCAAGAACTTGAATCGCAATTTTACATGTTGATATCTTACCATTTGATAATAGCAAACTTGCATGATGATAACAATAGATATTATGTTTTTCATGCAATGAGTTGAACCAATATCACAAACACTTGATTGTGGTACTTCTCCTTTTTGTTGATGACAAAAGGGGAGAAGTATGTTGATGACATGACATGTTATGCATATGTTTATGATGACATGTTGCTTGGATTTTTAAATCCAAGAGTTTCTATCAATATGGCATATTGATAGGGGGAGTTTGTTTAAACTCTGGGAGTTAAGGTTAACTCCGTTTATGATGACATGTTGCTTAGATTTTTGAATCTAATAGTTTCTATCAATATGGTATATTGATAGGGGGAGTTTGTTTAAACTTCGGGAGTTAAGGTTAACTCCGTCATCAAGTGGTTGTCATCATCAAAAAGGGGGAGATTGTTGAATCTCGTATTTTGATGATGAAACTACTTGATATATGTTTATGATTTAATTTGCGTTTTGAGTGACGCAGGATGCCTCGATCAGGATGAGATAATTAAAGCAGGAAAATCATGTTGTGCCGGAGGAACATGTCAGAAGATTAGACGTCGGGCCGGTGGATCGGTCGACGTATCGACAGAAGGCTTCGGGCCGTGGACTCGGGCATCGGGCCAAGAAGAGCGGGTATTGTGCCAAGGATATCGGAGTTGCAGAGTCAATTGGCCGATTGGGCAATAGGCTACAGGATAGGACGATGCGCCGAAGAATCGGACGAAGCGTCGAGGGACCAATGACATGCTGGACAACTTGGTTAATTGCTTAGGATTAATTGTCTCGATCGAAGTTTTTGTTTTAAGTGTGCAGGATTAACTACGATGAAAGTAAGACATGCAGTAGGAGTTGCGCCGGAGTCATGACAATGATCACGTTGGGAGTTCGAGAGCTCGACGGAAGTTCGGACAATCGTCGGAGGTTCTGCGGGAACAAATCCGAGAAGTCTAGAAGCTTGCCAAAGGAGCTCGTCGGAACTTGCCAAGTGGATCGTCGCAGTCCAGGAGTTTGCCGGAAGTCCGCAGGAGCATCACCGAGGGTTCATCGGATGATCGACGGAAGTTCGCCGGAAACTCGCCGGAAGAAGCGAGTGACGCACCGAAGCAAGCTGCAGAATATGTCTTAGGAAATAATCGTAGTTAGCACTTTGATTAAGTTAGAAATGGGAGGTGATCCCATTAGCTTAATCTTGGGGCAATTGGGCCCCTGAAGAACTCAAATTGGGTCGAATGGTTCAACCCATTCGGACCCAGGTTGCTGTGGGAGGTGCAACCGCCCAGGCAGGGAGGTAGCACCGCCCAGGCTATGTCTCCCAGCGAGACTGGGCGGTGCAACCGCCCCAGCCAAGAGGTGCAACCGCCCAGGGCTCAGTCTCCGAGCGAGACTGGGCGGTGCAACCTCCTCTGTCATGAGGTAGCACCGCCAGAGCTCAAGTTTCGAGCTCTGCCAAGCGGTGCAACCTCTCCAGTCAGGCGGTGCAACCGCCTGAGCTCGATCTTCGAGCTCTGGCAGAGAGGTGCAACCGCCCCTGACAGAGGTAGCACCGCCCAGAGGCTCAATCTTCGAGCTCTGCCAGGCGGTGCAACCTCTCCAGTCAGGAGGTGCAACCGCCTGATCCCGGAATTCCAGGATTTCTTCGTTTTGAGCTCCAAATTTGAACTGGGTTGGGGCCTATAAATACCCCACCCATTCAGCACTGAAAAGATATAGACCTACACTGAATTCTACATCTTTTCTGTGATTTTAAGAGCTCAAATTTGTGTAAAGTCCAAACGTTCTCCTCTTTCTGTTCTTCAAGTCTTGAGTTGTAAAGAGATGAGAGAAAGGTTCTGTAAGGGTTGTCTCCTAAGCCCGTCAAAAGGAGTGAAACTGTAAAAGGGCGGTTGGCCTTCGCCTATTGAAGGAAGGCCTCTAGTTGACGTCGGTAACCTCGTCGGTGGAGGAAGCCAAAAGTGGAGTAGGTCAAGACTGACCGAACCACTCTAAATCTCTGGTTTGCATTTATTTTGAGCACTTTATCATTACTGCAAACCTCCTACATAGCTACTGCTCTCTGCGCTCTTTCGAACAAGTTTCTAAGTTCTGATCTTTCCGAATCTGCATTCAGATGTAAATCGGTGTTTTCGTACGATCTTTACATTGCAGTTTACATTTACGTTTTGATTCTATTTATAACTGCAAACTGTCTTCTGCGCTTTTACGAACGAGTTTCTTTGCAGTTTACGTTTACGTTTTGACTCCATTTATAATCTGCGCTTAGACGCAAACTGCGCTCAAACGCAAACTGCGCTTAGACGCAATCTGAGCTTAGACGCAAACTGCGCTTAGATGCAAACTGCGTTTAGACGCAATCTGCATTTAGACGCAAACTACATTTAGACGCAAACTGCATTTAGACGCAAACTGTGCTTAGACACAAACTGCATTTAGATGCAAACTGCGTAAACTGCGCTTGGACGCAAACTGTGTTTAGACGTAAACTGCACTTAATCATAAGTAATCTTAGAATCAGCTTTTGCATCGAAACAGTTCTTATCGAACAAACGCAGCTTTCGTTTTTAATCGCTGAAAGATTTCTACTGCACTAATTCACCCCCCCCCCCCCTCTTAGTGCTCTCGATCCTAACAACAATACCCGCTCTTCTTGGCCCGATACCCGAGTCCACGGCCCGAAGCCTTCCGTCGATACATCGACCGATCCACCGACCCGACGTCCAATCTTCTGGCATGTTTCTCCAGCACAACATGAATTTTCCTGCTTTAATTGTCTCATCCTGATCGAAGCATCCTGCGTCTCTCAAAATGTAGATTAAATCATAAACATATATCAAGTAGTTTCATCATCAAAATACGAGATTCAACAATATACTGTTAGACATGGTGCGGTCTATGATGAGTTTCACCGACCTACCCGTTTCATTATGGGAATACACCCTAGAGACCGTAGCTTTCCTTCTGAACATAATTCCAACTAAGTCAGTAGTATCTACACCATATGAGATATTGAAAGGGAAGAAGTCCGATCTTAAGGTTATTAAGATTTGGAGATGCTCTACCCATATTAAAAGATAACCCTGATAAGTTAGAATCCAGGACGGAACTATGCAAGTTCGTGGGATACCCCAAGGAAATTTATGGGTATTATTTCTATCACCCAAAGGACCAAAAGATCTTTATAGCTAAGAGAGCAGTGTTCCATTAGAAGGAACACATTCTTGGCGGAAATAGTGGGAGCATGATAGAGTTGAGTGAGGTTGAAAAACTTAGCTCAAGCGCCAATCCATTGCCCAAGTCTGTTCAGGTACCTAGCAAACAAGTTCTAATTTTACGTAGGTGTGGTAGAGTATCCCATCCTCCTGAGAGATACATGAGATATATTAAAGGAGAGAATGTTGAGGATATTGATCCTCAGACCTATGACTAACTATTATGAATATAAACTCCAAGAAGTGGCAAGAAGCCATAAATTCTGAAATTGATTCTATCTACTCCAACAAGGTTTGGAACCTCGTTGATGCACCCAAGGGTATTATACCCATTGGTTGCAAGTGAATCTTCAAGAAGAAGATCGGAGTAGATGGAAACGTGGAGACTTATAAAGCAAGGCTAGTAGCCAAGAGGTATTATGAAAGACAAGGTGTTGACTACGATGAAACCTTCTCACCCATAGCTATACTAAAATCCATCTGAATTATATTGGCTATTGCAGCACACTATGATTATGAGATCTGGTAAATGGACATGAAAATCACGTTCCTCAATGACAACCTCGAGGAGGAGGTGTATATGATACAACACGAGGGATTCGTATCCAAAGATAGTCCAGATAAGGTGTGTAGGTTGCTTAGGTCCATCTTTGGATTAAAACAAACTTTCTAAAGTTGGAACATAAGATTTGATGAGACGATCATGTTGAATCTCGTATTTTGATGATGAAACTACTTGATATATGTTTATGATTTAATTTGCGTTTTGAGTGACGCAAGATGCCTCGATCAGGATGAGACAATTAAAGCAGGAAAATCATGTTGTGCCGGAGGAACATGTCAGAAGATTGGACGTCGGGCCGGTGGATCGGTCGACGTATCGACAGAAGGCTTCGGGCCGTAGACTCGGGCATCGGGCCAAGAAGAGCGGGTATTGTGCCAAGGATATCGGAGTTGCGGAGTCAACAGGCCGATTGGGCAATAGGCTGCAGGAAAGGACGATGCGCCGAAGAATCGGACGAAGCGTCGAGGGACCAATGACATGCTGGACAACTTGGTTAATTGCTTAGGATTAATTGTCTCGATCGAAGTTTTTGTTTTAAGTGTGCAGGATTAACTACGATGAAAGTAAGACATGCAGCAGGAGTTGCGCCGGAGTCAAGACAATGATCACGTTGGGAGTTCGAGAGTTCTACGGAAGTTCGGACGGTCGTCGGAGGTTCTGCGGGAACAAATCCGAGAAGTCCAGGAGCTTGCCAAAGAAGCTCGTCGGAACTCGCCAAGTGGATCGTCACAAGTCCAGGAGTTTGCCGGAAGTCCGTAGGAGCATCACCGAGGGTTCATCGGATGATCGACGGAAGTTCGCCGGAAGCTCACCGAAAGAAGCGATTGACGTACCGGAGCAAGTTGCAGTAAATGTCTTAGGAAATAATCGTAGTTAGCATAATGATTAAGTTAGAAATGGGAGGTGATCCCATTAACTTAATCTTGGGGTAATCGGGCCCTTGAAAAATCCAAATTGGGCCGAATGAATCAACTCATTCGGACCTGAAATAGTGCTAGGAGGTAGCACCGCCAGGATAAGAGGTAGCACCGCCCAGGAGGCAGTCTCCAAGCGAGACTGGGCGGTGCAACCGCCCCAGCCAGGAGGTGCAACCGCCCGGGCTCAGTCTCCGAGCGAGACTGGGCGGTGCAACCTCTTATATCAAGAGGTAGCACCGCCAGAGCTCAAGTTTCGAGCTCTGCCAGGCGGTGCAACCTCTCCAGTCAGGCGGTGCAACCGCCTGAGCTCGGTCTTCGAGCTCTGGCAGAGAGGTGCAACCGCCCCTGACAGAGGTGGCACCGCCCAGAGGCTCAGTCTTCGAGCTCTGCTAGGCGGTGCAACCTCTCCAGTCAGGAGGTGCAACCGCCTGATCCCGAAATTCTGGGATTTGATCGTTTTGAGCTCCAAATTTGAACTGGGTTGGGGCCTATAAATACCCCACCCATTCAGCACTGAAAGCACAGAACACACACTCGAAATCTTGCTATATTTCTGTGTTTTTTAGAGCTCAAAGCTGCTAGTTCTCCTCTTTCTGTTCTTCAAGTCTTGAGTTGTAAAGAGAGGAGAGAAAGGTTCTGTAAGGGTTGTCTCCTGAGCCCGTCAAAAGGAGTGAAACTGTAAAAGGGCAGTTGGCCTTCGCCTATTGAAGGAAGGCCTCTAGTTGACGTCGGTGACCTCGTCGGTGGAGGAAGCCAAAAGTGGAGTAGGTCAAGACTGACCGAACCACTCTAAATCTCTGGTTTGCTTTTATTTTGAGCACTTTATCATTACTGCAAACCTCCTACATAGCTACTGCTCTCTGCGCTTTTACGAACAAGTTTCTAAGTTCTGATCTTTCCGAATCTGCATTCGGACGTAAATCGGTGTTTTTGTACGATCTTTACATTGCAGTTTACATTTATGTTTTGATTCTACTTATAACTGCAAACTGTCTTCTGCGCTTTTACGAACGAGTTTCTTTGTAGTTTACGTTTATGTTTTGATTCCATTTATAACTGCAAACTGCCTTCTGCGCTTTTGCGAACGAGTGTCTAAGTTCAGATCTTTCCGAATCTGAGCTTAGACGTAAACTACGCTTAGACGCAAACTGTGTTTAGATGCAAACTGCGCTTAGACGCAATCTGAGCTTAGACGCAAACTGCGCTTAGATGCAAACTGCGCTTAGACGCAATCTGCATTTAGACGCAAACTACGTAAACTACGCTTAGACGCAAACTGTGTTTAGACGTAAACTGCACTTAATCATAAGTAATCTTAGAATCGGCTTTTACATCAAAATAGTTTTTATCGAACGAACGCAACTTTCGTTTTTAATCGCTGAAAGATTTCCGCTGCACTAATTCCTCGCCCCCCCCCTCTTAGTGCTCTTGATCCTAACAATTGGTATCAGAGCGGGGTATTTCTCATTTCGGATTTACACCCGAGAGAAATGGCTCTTCAAGAGGGCTTTTCGGTCTTTCGTCCACCGTTCTTTAACGGATTGGACTACACTTATTGGAAAACTCGAATGAGAGTTTTCTTGATTTCTCTAAATCTGGATTTATGGAATATCGTTGAAAACGGTTTTCAACTTCCCTCTAAACCGATGAACGAATGGTCGGATTTAGAAAAGAAGTATTTTTCTTTAAACGCAAAGGCTATAAATGCCTTATTTTGCGCTTTGGACAAAAATGAGTTCAATCGTATTTTTACGTGCGAAACGGCTTTTGACATTTGGCGAACACTTGAAATCACGCACGAGGGAACTAGTAGAGTCAAAGACTCGAAAGTTAACATTTTATTGCATGATTTTGAGCTTTTTCGAATGCAACCAAACGAGACTATAGGCGACATGTACACCCATTTCACGGATGTCGTCAATAGTTTAAGAGCTCTTGGAAAATGTTTTTCGGATTTTGAACTCGTAAACAAGATTTTGCGCTCACTTTCTAAACCTTGGGTTTCAAAAGTAACTGCTATTCAAGAATCGAAAAACTTGAACCAATTTCCACTTGAAGAACTAATTGGTTCATTGATCACATATGAAATGACGTGCAATGCACGTGAAGAACTTGAGAACCACCTTCCAAAGAACAGGAAGGATTTGGGACATAGAACATTTGAAGACCACTCGAGCATAAGCTCAAGTGTGAACTTAAACTACAAATGAAACAAAAATTAAAAAGTAAAAAGAACGGAACTACTTGCTTTGAACGCAAGAAGAAGAACAAAAATTGGGATGAATCGAGCTCCTCCGAAGACGAGGAGAAAATCAACAAAGGTGAGGTGGCAAACTACGCCTTTACGCCTTTCGACGCTGAGGTAATCAAAATGCCTTTAATTTACTTTGAAATTATATGATGCTTTTCATAAAGTATTTTTCTTTTTTATTTAATTTTCTTGAAAATTGCATGTTTAATAATTTTATAATGAAAATACAAACAATTAGGAATCATGCTTATCATTCTAGTAAATTTGAAAATAATCATGAAAATTGCATGTTTATGATAAACAAAATGATTTTGATTAAAAATACCTTATGAAATCATGCTATATGTGGTTGAGAAGTAATAATGTGTATCATGTTGATTTCCATTGTTATTTCTCGATTTTGAGTATATGAAATCATGTTTAATTTGAAGTTATGATTAATGAGTATATATTTTTGAAATTATGTATGATGATTCTTGATTATCGATTTTCATGATAATAACAGTGGCTTTAAAAAATTGATGCATGTTTTCATAAATGAAAAGGCATGCTAACATGAAATCGACCACTTAAAATGAAACACTTAAAAAGGGGGAAAATACATTATCAATGAAATCATGAATCTATTTATGTTATAAATTTTGTGAGCCATAAAAATGATTTTGATGATTTAAATTTGAAATGAGTTTTATCAAAATCATGATCTTGATTTATCAAATTGAATGTATTGAAAATGAATGATGAATTTTCTCTTGAATGATTGTGACTTGTATTCCTTGTATTCATGATATGATTTTTATGCAATTCTTTGTACTCATGAAATATTTATCTCATCACCCAATTATTTCTTTTCAATATTCCTCAAGTGATGATATGAATGCATGAGATATTCATGAATTTATATTGATGTATGCAAATGAGAAGTTTCAATCATGCATGGTAGGATGCAATGTGACAAATTAATACCATGATAATTTGAAATATTTATGATTTGGAATTATGCATATGCTTTTTATTATGATAATGTATGATGTGTATCATGAATGTTTAAAAAAAAAAATTAAATAAATAAATGTTTATATCATGTTAGATGGTTTTACATATTATGCATGATAAGCTATAATGATGAGTGAAACAATGATTGAAATAATATGAATGATGATTTGGAATCATGCATATAATAATGAGTTTATATGTTTTGAAAATGTGCATGTTTTAATTTGAAAATATAATGATGCACAAATGAGATTGATACTAACCTTTGTCATGATTTAAAAATTGATGTAAAGGGTTTTTCCCTTCTTTTTGACAATGACAAAAGGGGAGATAGCTAGCTTGCACAATTCAAGAAGAAAGCAAAAATTGCACTTCTCAAAAGAGAAGAAATTGCTATCTTAAACATCACCAAGAAGTGCTATCTTACAAATCTCAAGACACACAAATGCAATCATGCAAAATTTGTAATTTTGCACATCATTAAAATTTATGATGCTTTGGTGATTATGCATGTTCTAAAATGTTATAAAATTCACTAGCTTGCATGATGTAGAACTTAGCTATATTGAACATCACCAAGGAATGCTATCTTGCCTATCTCAAGAAGCAAAAAGTTAACTTGCACATCTAGCAAAACTTATATTTCAAGAAGCAAGAGTTGCTTTCTTGAACATCTCAAAATTGCTAGCTTGCGGGCCTTAAAATGTAGAAATTTTTTGCTAGCTTGTATATGGTAAACTTGCTATCATACTACTATGATGATGAGCATGCCTTATCTTCATGATTATATTTGAAAAACTATGGCAAAAATATGTCCGAATGATTAATCGAGTTAAAATTATTTTTCGGACTTTTTTGATTGAATGATCAAATCACTTGATTGCAATAATGATTTTACACAATTACTTGCCATGATTACATGTTGGAAATTATGTGCTTGAATACAAAAATTTCCATGATAATAAGCATGTTTTACCTTCATGATTGTAATTGAATATCTCTAGTAAAACCCTGTCCGAATGTATGAAAGGTTCAAATTTCATTTTCGGATTTTCTTGATCCTAACAATTGGATTTTCTTGATACATTATCCTCTTCCGAACTTAACAAGCATATGTCATATCAAGTTTAATTCACATCATTGATTTTTGACATATGGAATCATCTAGCAAATGCACTTATCATGTGAAAAATATTTTTCGAGAAACATATTTGATGATTCCCTCTTATAAAAGGAAGATATACAAGGATTTGACTCACTTACATATCTTAATCCTTGCAAAAATGAAGTGTGCTTTAACATCTTATCGATTTGAACTTCACATATGGCTTTCCTCCTTCATGTAAAAAGATAACAAATAAAAAGGAAGAAGCAATAAAAGCTATCTCTATGTCATGTTTTCCTCGAGATATTTGCATAATTGGTATCCTATCACTCACTGTTGGAAAATGACATGAACCAACTTATGGCATCACACTTATATTTAAAATTTGCTTATATCGTTCTCCTTGTTGTTGATGACAAAGGGGGAGAAATATATAAATTGATACTATGAGTGCCATATTTGAAGAATATGAATAGATGTCATGAATGCCATATTATGATGAGATATCAAAAGCAGCATTCATATGAATAGGTGCTATGAATGTCATATCATGTTAAGATATCAAGAACTTGAATCGCAATTTTACATGTTGATATCTTACCATTTGATGATAGCAAACTTGCTTGATGATAACAATAGATATTATGTTTTTCATGCAATGAGTTGAACCAAATCATAAACACTTGATTGTGGTACTTCTCCTTTTTGTTGATGACAAAGGGGGAGAAGTATGTTGATGACATGACATGTTATGCATAAGTTTATGATGACATGTTGCTTGGATTTTTGAATCCAAGAGTTTCTATCAATATGGCATATTAATAGGGGGAGTTTGTTTAAACTCTGGGAGTTAAGGTTAACTCCGTTTATGATGACATGTTGCTTAGATTTTTGAATCTAAGAGTTTCCATCAATATGACATATTGATAGAGGGAGTTTGTTTAAACTCCAGGAGTTAAGTTTAGCTCCGTCATCAAGTGGTTGTCATCATCAAAAAGGGGGAGATTGTTGAATCTCGTATTTTGATGATGAAACTACTTGATATATGTTTATGATTTAATTTGCGTTTTGAGTGACGCAGGATGCCTCGATCAGGATGAGACAATTAAAGCAGAAAAATCATGTTGTGCCGGAGGAACATGTCAGAAGATTGGACGTCGGGCCGGTGGATCGGTCGACGTATCGACAGAAGGCTTCGGGCCGTGGACTCGGGCATCGGGCCAAGAAGAGCGGGTATTGTGCCAAGGATATCGGAGTTGCAGAGTCAACAGGCCGATTGGGCAATAGGCTGCAGGAAAGGACGATGCGCCGAAGAATCGGACGAAGCGTCGAGGGACCAATAACATGCCGGACAACTTGGTTAATTGCTTAGGATTAATTGTCTCGATCGAAGTTTTTGTTTTAAGTGTGCAGGATTAACTACGATGAAAGTAAGACATGCAGCAGGAGTTGCGCCGGAGTCAAGACAATGATCACGTTGGGAGTTCGAGAGTTCTATGGAAGTTCGGACGGTCGTCGGAGGTTCTGCGGGAACAAATCCGAGAAGTCCAGGAGCTTGCCAAAGAAGCTCGTCGGAACTCGCCAAGTGGATCGTCGCAGGTCCAGGAGTTTGCCGGAAGTCCGCAGGAGCATCACCGAGGGTTCATCGGATGATCGACGGAAGTTCGCCGGAAGCTCACCGGAAGAAGCGATTGACGTACCGGAGCGAGTTGCAGTAAATGTCTTAGGAAATAATCGTAGTTAGCACAATGATTAAGTTAGAAATGGGAGGTGATCCCATTAACTTAATCTTAGGGCAATCGGGCCCCTGAAAGACCCAAATTGGGCCGAATGAATCAACTCATTCGGACCTGAAATAGTGCTAGGAGGTAGCACCGCTAGGATAAGAGGTAGCACCGTCCAGGAAGCAGTCTCCAAGCGAGACTGGGCGGTGCAACTGCCCCAGCCAGGAGGTGCAACCGCCCGGGCTCAGTCTCCGAGCGAGACTGGGCGGTGCAACCTCTTCTGTCAAGAGGTAGCACCGCCAGAGCTCAAGTTTCGAGCTCTGCCAGGCGGTGCAACCTCTCCAGTCAGGTGGTGCAACCGCCTGAGCTCGGTCTTCGAGCTCTGGCAGAGAGGTGCAACCGCCCCTGACAGAGGTGGCACCGCCTAGAGGCTCAGTCTTCGAGCTCTGCCAGGCGGTGCAACCTCTCGAGTCAGGAGGTGCAACCGCCTGATCCCGGAATTCCGGGATTTGATCGTTTTGAGCTCCAAATTTGAACTGGGTTGGGGCCTATAAATACCCCACCCATTCAGCACTGAAAGCATAGAACACACACTCGAAATCTTGCTATATTTCTGTGTTTTTTAGAGCTCAAATCTGCTAGTTCTCCTCTTTCTGTTATTCAAGTCTTGAGTTGTAAAGAGAGGAGAGAAAGGTTCTGTAAGGGTTGTCTCCTGAGCCCGTCAAAAGGAGTGAAACTGTAAAAGGGCAGTTGGCCTTCGCCTATTGAAGGAAGGCCTCTAGTTGACGTCGGTGACCTCGTCGGTGGAGGAAGCCAAAAGTGGAGTAGGTCAAGACTGACCGAACCACTCTAAATCTCTGGTTTGCTTTTATTTTGAGCACTTTATCATTATTGCAAACCTCCTACATAGCTACTGCTCTCTGCGCTTTTACGAACAAGTTTCTAAGTTCTGATCTTTCCGAATCTGCGTTCAGACGTAAATCGGTGTTTTCGTACGATCTTTACATTGCAGTTTACATTTACGTTTTGATTCTACTTATAACTGCAAACTGTCTTCTGCGCTTTTACGAACGAGTTTCTTTGCAGTTTATGTTTACGTTTTGATTCCATTTATAACTGCAAACTGCCTTCTGCGCTTTTGCGAACGAGTGTCTAAGTTCAGATCTTTCCGAATCTGAGCTTAGACGTAAACTGCGCTTAGATGCAAACTGTGTTTAGATGCAAACTGCGCTTAGACGCAATCTGCACTTAGACGCAATCTGCTCTTAGACGCAAACTGCGCTTAGACACAAACTGCGCTTAGATGCAAACTACACTTAGACGCAATCTGCTTTTAGACGCAAACTGCGTAAACTGCGCTTAGACGCAAACTGTGTTTAGACGTAAACTGCACTTAATCATAAGTAATCTTAGAATCGGCTTTTACATCAAAATAGTTTTTATCGAACGAACGCAGCTTTCGTTTTTAATCGCTGAAAGATTTCCGCTGCACTAATTCACCCCCCCCCCTCTTAGTGCTCTCGATCCTAATAGATCAGATCTTATAACTTTATTAAGATTGAAGATGAGCCTTGTGTGTACAGGAAGGTAAGTGGGAGTGCTATTACTTTCTTGGTGCTATATGTGGATGACATCTTGATCATTGGGAATAATGTAGGAATGCTCTCAACGGTAAAGGCTTGGTTATCTAGACATTTCTCCATGAAGGATTTAGAGGAAACATTCTATATTTTAGGGATTCAAATCTATAGAGATAGATTCAAGATGATGCTTGGTTTGTCTCAATCCAAGTACATAGACACAATTGTCAAAAGGTTTAGCATAGAAAATTCTAAGAGAGGTCTCATACCGATGAGACATAGGATATTACTTTCTAGGAGTATGTCCCCAAAGACTCCTGAAGAAAGGGCGAATATGGATTGGATACCTTATTCCTCAGTGATAGAGTCTATCATGTATGTTAAGTTATGTATTAGGCTTGATACAACATATGCTTTGAGTGTCACGAGCAAGTATTAGACAGATCCAGGCTGGAGTACTAGAAAGTAGTAAAGTATATCCTTAAGTACTTGAGAAGGACTAAGGATCTTTTACTGATATATGAAGATAGTAGCCTCAGGATTGAGGGCTACATGGACTCGAGTTTTCGGTCCGAAGTCGATCACATCAAGTCTAATTTGGGGTATGTGTTCAACCTGAATGGAGGAGCAGTATGCTGGAAGAGTTCCAAGCAAGATAATATTACTGACTCGACCTTAGAGGCGAAGTACATTGCTGCAGTAGAGGCAACAAAGTAGGGAGTTTGGATGAAAAAGTTTATCGCAAAGCTGAGAGTCATGCTAGCAGCAAGGAGCTGATTCTCTTATATTGTGACAACAATTGGGTGATTACTCAAGCGAAGGAACCCAGGTCTCATCAGAAGTCTAAGCATATTTTGAGGAGGTTCCACTTGATCAGAGAAATCGTTGCCCGAGGAGATGTAGCAGTGGAAAGAGTTCTATCTGAAGATAACATTGTAGATCCACTAACAAATCCATTGTCTTAAATTGTCTTTGAGCGTCACAAGGGTCTGATATGGATCAGATATATAGGTGATTGACTTTATGTCAAGTGGGAGATTGTTAGTCATAGGTGCCCTACAAGCCAATCACGTGAGTGATGACACGTATAACATGACACACACTCTTTTTGCTTATTATATTATTTGATATTTTATCACTTTATATTGCTTGTTACACGAATATATTGTGATGTCTATGGATCTGTACAATGAGAATTGAATTATAATGAGATCACGATAATAAGATCGATTCACCTTTGAACATATACCCTAAATAATCCCGGGTTACTCAAGAGAGACATCGAAATAATCGGACAAATTGGTAAATTGTATACTTGTATATATGATAGAGGTGGTTGGTCTCATAGCTGCTCATGTGAGGACACTATGGATACAATGCAGGTGCTCATTGGAGAATGAGTTCATTGATTGATCCACTCACGGAATGCTAGATGGTTGATGATGCCTTATTATCAGATAGTGATTCCATCGTCCTAGTGGTTTCTTAGACTTGAGACACAAAGAATGTCCTGTATGAGTACTCCACTCTTTGATACTAAACTTATTAGCTTATAAGTTCTAGATTTAGTGCAGCTGGTTATCGGGAGTGATAGCTAATCTTATGAGGACTGTTGAGTGTCGATAGGAGATCATTTGCTCTCAGTGTCATGAGAGGAATATCCCATATATTCTTGCTCAAACAAATCTTTAACTAGGGTCATTTAGATTGATAGAGAAAGAGTTCTATGGGAGAATCCGATTAGAGCGAGACTCGAGTAGAAATTGTATGAGCCTAATAGTACCATACTCGGTATATAATCTTTGGGGTATTACACGGGTGAGAGACTAAAGATATATGGTAATTGAGGACAGATAGGTCCAAAGGATTGGATTCCCCTGTATCGTTTAAGGATTATGATATAGTGGCCTAGTACGTTCATAGTCGATGAATCATGTGAATGCTAGTCATGGGTGCCGTGGAAACTAATCATATGAGTGATGACATATATGACATGACACACAATTTTTTTTATTATTATTATGATAATTTCTCACTTCATATTGCTTGTTGCATGAATATATTATGAATTCCATTGATCTATGCAATAAGAATCAAATCGTGATGAGATCACGATAATGAGACTGATTCACCTTTAAACACAGACCCTAAATAATCCTGGTCATAGGTTACTTGAGAGGGACATCGAGATAACTGGATAGACTGGTGTACTATATGCCCATCCATATGATGGAGGCGGTTGGTCTCATAGCTACTTATGTGAGGATACTAAGGATACAGTGCAGGTGCTCATTGGAGAATGAGTTCAATGACTGATCTACTCATTGAATACTGGATGGTTGATGATACCTTACTGTCAGACAGTGATTTCGTAGTCTCAGTAGTATATCTGGTCCTTAGACTTGAGACACCAACGATATCCTATATCTATACTCCACTCCTTGATACCAGACTTATAGGTTTGGAAGTTTCAGATCTAGTACAATCGGTTATTAGGAGTGACAACCAACCTTACGAGGGCTATTGAGAATCGATAGAGAATTATTCGCTCTTGATATCATGAGAGGAATATCATGTGTATTCTTGTTTAGATAAATCCTTGGCCAAGGTCATTCGGATTGAGAGAGAAAGAGTTCTCTAGCAGAATTCGATTAGAGCGAGACTCGAGGAGAAACTGTATGGGCCTGATAATGCCATGCATGGTATATAGTTTCTGAGATATTAGATGAATAAGAGACTATATGTACATATTAACTAAGGACAGATAGGTCCAATGGATTGGATTCCCCTGTATCATCTGGGGACTGCGACGTAATAGCCTAATACGTCCATAGTCGATGAGTCGAGTGAATTATTATAGAGATAATAATTCACAAAGCTAGAAAGAGTTCTGACAAGTATGACTCACGACCAGCTTAATATTGGGCCTAGAGGGTCACACACATATGGTAGGCATTGCGATGAGTAAAGGTTCATATATGAGATATCCGCTAGAGCCCCTATCTTATTGGATATCCAATAAACCATTGAATTATTGGATCCCATGAATGAGATCCAATAAGAGCTAATAAGAGATTATTAAGTAAAGACTCACTAGTCTAAGAGGCTTTGGTAGTTGGATAGAGATCCAGTACTAAATATGGTAGGATTCATTAGGGTTAAGTTAACTAGGGGTCTCTATAAATAGGAGGAAACTAAAGACCCATAGATTGAGGCTTCCTAATTGTTACCTCCTATTCTCCTCTCACATTCTCCTCCTCACATAGCAGACATAGAGATTTGAGGAGTGTCGTCACAACCCTACTATGTAGATCACCGCTAGCGAGGAGGACACTTGACCTTCTTCATCCTCTCTTACAAATTTACAGGGATTTAGGGATATAATGTAGGGAAATATAGGGGTGACATCACATATGCAATAGAAGAATAGAAACAAAAATCCTCAAATTTCTCAAAAATGTGTTCGTCGTCGTGCAAACATTAGTGCACAAAATCCGTGAAACTAGAAACCACGCATGAGATAGTTGTATTACTTAGGGAGATTGTATATCCCTGAATCCCCGTAGATCTGTAGGAGAGGACGAAGGAGATCAAGCGTTCTCCTCTCTAATGGTGATTCACGAAGTAGGGCTACGACGGCGCTCCTCAAATTACTGCCTAAATCTCTACACTTGCTATCTGAGAAGGAGAAGGGGAGAGAAGAATATGAGGTTGCAACCCAGAAACCTCTAACTTATGGGTCTTTGGTTCCCTCTTATTTACAAAGGCCCCCTATCAAATTAATCCTAATGAATCATTCCTTATTGGGTATTAGATCTCCATCCAACTACCCAAGTCTTTTAGATTAGTGGATCTATATCCAAGAATCTCTCATTGGCTCTTATTGGATCTCATCCATGGGATCCAATAATTCAAGAGCTTATTGGATATCCAATAAGATAATGGCTCCAATGGATATCTCATATCTGAACCTCTACTCGTCACAATACCTACTATATGTGTGTGACCCTCTAGGCTCAATATCGAACTAGTCGTGAGTCATACCTACAAGAACTCCTTCTGGCTCAATGAATTATTATCTCCATAATAATTCACTTGATTCATCGACTACGGACGTACTAGGCCACTACGCCGTAGTCCCCAGACGATACATGAGAATTCAATTCTTTGGACATATCTATCATCAGTTATTGTATATCTATAGTCCCTTATCCATCTGATATCCCAGAGATCATATACCGGACATGGTTCTGTCAAGCCTATACAATTTCTACTCGAGTCTCGCTTTAATCGAATTCCCCAAAGAACTCTCTCTCTCAATCCAAATTACCCCACCTAGGGATTTGTCTAAGAAAGAACACATAGGATATTCCTCTGGTGACACCGAGAGTGGATGATTCTCTATCGACACTCAATAGTTCTCGTAAGGTTGACTGCCACTCCCGATGACCGACTGTGCTAGATCTGGAACTTCCAGGCCTATAAGTTTAGTAGCAAAGAATGAAGTACTCATAAAGGACATCCTTGGTGTCTCTATTAGGACCAAAATCGACATTAAGAGGGGGGGGGGGGGTGAATTAGTGCTTTTGTAAAATTACGTTGGTTTGAAAACTTCATTCGATGAAATTGTATCGGAAAGACGTTTAAACTTAAAATGTTTGCAAGAATAGTAATGAGTAGACAAGGCAATTGCAAAATAAGTAAACATGTAGAGAAATGGAGGCATACCAATTTTATAGTGGTTCAGTCATCGTGACCTATATTCACTCCCGATTCCTCTTCACTCGAGGCTACCGACTTCTACTACCGTTCTTCTTTCAATGGGCTAAGATCAACTACCCTTACAACTCTTTCTCATTTTCATAGGTTTAGGAGATAACCTTTATACCCCTCAAGGTAACCCTCACACACCCCTCTTAGAACAACCTTTAAGCTCAAGGAGGAGGGAACTTAACTTTTCAACACTTTTATATTAGAATCATAGCCCCTTTCTGCTTAATTTCTTGTTGCCCCAAGCAGGAAAGAGTGGGGTATTTATAGACCCCAAACGACTTCAAAAATAGAGCAAAAAAAAGTCTCATCTCAGGTTTCCTGGGTTCCTAGTGGTACCACCGCCTGTGCTGGTCGGTACTACCACCTACAGCGTTGACATTGGGTAATACCACCGCCTAGACTAACGGTACCACTGCTTGACACAGTTTGGGAGACTATGTCTGGGTGGTACCACTGCCCAGTCTAAGATTGTCATCACTCAAGCCAATTATGGATCACTGAATGGGCCTTCTATTTGGCCCAAAACAACCCCAATTCGGGTCTAGTTAGCCCCTAATTAAGTTGGTCTAATTATATTCTAAACCAACTCAATTAGAACTAAAACTACTTCGATCTAGACAATTATTATAAAGCATTAATCACATGTTGTCTGACATATCACTAGTTCATCCAGTGCTTCGTCTGACCCTTTGGCGCATCGTTCTCCTTCAGCATATTGCACAATCGACATATTGTCTTCCTGCAACATCCGATCTCCTTGGCACTGTAGGAAAATCTAGGGGCGAGATTACATGCGTAGCAGAAGAACATAAAATAAAAAATCTCAAATTTCCTAATAATGTGTTTGTTGTTATGCGAAGATTGGTGCATAAAATCCACGAAATTGAAAACCATGCATGAGTTAGTTTTGTTACATAGGGAGTTTGTATATCCCTGAATCCCTACAGATCTATAGGAGAGGATGAAGGAGGTCAAGCGTCCTCCTCTCTAGCGGTGATCCACATAGTAGGGCTACAACGACACTCCTCTAATCACTGTCCTAAAACTCCATACCTGTTATCTGAGGAGGAGAAGGCAAGAGGAGAATAAGAGGTGACAACAAAAAATGTCTAGCCTATGAGTGTTTGGTTTCTCCTATTTATGAAGGCCCATTGTCAACTTAATCCTAATTGATCCTGTCTTATTATGTATTGGATCTCTATCCAACTACCCAAGCCTCTTAGATTAGTAGATCTCTATCCAATAATCTCTCATTAGCTCTTATTAGATCTTATCTATATGATCCAATAATTCATGGGCTTATTAGATATTCAATAAGATAAGGGCTCCGACAGATATCTCATATTTGAACCTCTAGTCATCGCAATGCCTACCATATGTGTGTGATCCTCTAGGCCTAATATTGAGCTGGCCATGAGTAATACGTATCAGAACTTATTCTGGCTCAACGAATTATTATCTCTATAATAATTCACTCGACTCATTGACTGCAGACATACTAGGCCACTACGCTGTAGTCCCCAGATGATACAAGGGAATCCAATCATTTGGATATATCTATACTTAGTTATCATATTTTTATAGTCCCTTATCCATCTAATATCCCATAGACCGTATACTAGGCATGGTGCTGTCAGACCCATACGGTTTCTATTCGAGTCTCGCTCTAATCAGATTATCCTAGAGAACTCTTTCTCTCTTAATCTGAATGACCCTAATTAGGGATTTGTCTGAGCAAGAATACATGGGATATTCCTCTCATGACATCGAGAGCGGATGATCCTCTATCGACACTCAATAGTCCTTGTAAGGTTGGCTACCACTCCCGATAATTGGATGTGCTATATTTAAAACTTTTAAACCTATAAGTTCTGTATCAAAGAGTTGAGTACTCATATAAGGAATCCTCGGTGTCTCTAGTCTAAAGACTAGGTACACCATTGGAATAACGAAATTGCAGTCTGACAATGAGATATCATTAATCATCTAGCATTCCGTGAGTGGATCAATCAGTGAACTCATTCTCTAATGAGAACATGCACTATAGCCCTAGTGTCCCCACATGAGCAGCTATGAGACCAACTGCCTCTATCATATGGATGGGTATACAGCACACTAGTATGTTCGGTTATCTCAATGTCCCTCTCGAGTAACCTATGACCAAGATTATTTAGGGTCTGTGTTTAAATGTGAATCAGTCTCATTATCGTGATCTCATCACGATCCGATTTCCATTGCACAGATTTATGGACATCACAATATATATGCATATATGCAATAAGTAATATAAAGTGATAAAATGCTAAAATATAATAAGAAAAAAGAATGCATATCATGTCATATGTGTCATCACTCACGTGATTGGCTTGCAGGGCACCTATGACTAGCAATCTTCCACTTGACCTAAAGCCAATCACATTTGTATCTGATCCCTATCAGACCCCTGTGACGCTCAAAGATAATATGAGATAATGGCTTTGTCAGTAGATCTACGATGTTATTGATAAGACCCTAAAGGTCTTATCGTCGCTCTAATACCAAATGATAAGACCCTAAAGTCTTATCGTGGAAGAAAGGGGAGAAATGGGGATGATAATGATCGCTTCGAGGGGATCGGCCCTCCTTGATCACTTCGAGGGGATCGGCCTCCTAGGGTTTGTCCAAAGATAGAATAATATTTTTCATAGATAACTGAAAAGAAGTAGTTACATCCCTATTTATAGAGTTCCACCTAGAATTCATCAGGACTTAAACTCTAATAATAAATAAATATTAAATAAACCTCTACTTGACTCTAACTGAACCAAACCGACTCAATAAACAACTGGACTAAACAGACTCAATAAACATTATTCAAAAACTCAGAAAAAGGGTCCTAACAGTTCCTCCCTCTTCAAATCAGTCTTGTCCTCAAGGCTGAGCAGCATCAATCTCTAGGAGCTTCTCTTTCAGCACTTTAGCCATAGACTATCTGTAACGCATCACAACCCGTTGATCAAGTAAGTATGATCTCCACTTTTTGATAGTGTAAGCAACAAGTCGGTCTTTCAATGTAGCAATCGTTGCATGAAACTTCTGGCCCTGTATAATCAATTTTATCTTTGAACCTTTGTTATCACAAGTGAAAATCCGTCCATCAACGATCTTTACTTCGAATCTGTCATAGTCTTCAATGTGGTGGGCCAATCGGTTAACAGTCTCACTGTCCATAAAATTGTTAGTTCTACCAGTATCAATCAAAACTATAACAAGCTGATGTTCCAGAGTTTCGTCAATTTTCATAGTTTGCGGGTTAGAGTAGTCGGCTAATGCATGCATTGTATATATGGTAGGTCCAACATCTTCATTAGAATTTATACCTTCATGATCGGAGTCCACATTCTTAGCTTTCAGTTCCTCTCCAATTGGTTCAATCATCAAAAGTTGCCCTTGTTTACATCGATGCTCCATACTCCATTTTTATCATAATACAAACCCCTTGCTGATCTTTCCTTGCTAATTTTTTTCTCATGTAGATTTGCAAATGAGATCGCAGCTATCATAGTACAGGATTGACGAGCCTTAACTTCACATCGGATCTCTAGAATAAGCCTTTCAATAAATGTATCCAGAAGTTGTCGGTTCAACCAATCTCTAGCTTAATTTGATAATCTTTCAAACCTACTCTGATATTCTAACACTGTAGAAGTTTGATGAATTTTGGCGAGCTGGCAATCAACATTCTCATATTCGGATGGGCCAAAGCGAACAAGAAGCCCTCTTTTGAACTGCTCCCACGAAGGAACTCCGTGAAAAGTTTCATACCAATCGTACCACTGGAGTGCATCTCCCTCGAGCTGGATTAAGGCCACTTCTACCTTGGATTCTTCTGGGGTTCTGTGAAAACGAATAAAAATTTCTGCCTTAGAGATCCAATTGGTCGGATCTCCATCTTTCCATCTTGGAAATTCCATCTTCATGTGTGAGTAATTTGTATCACAATCTTGGGGCCCTTTTCCTGTATTTTCAGATCTGTGCAACATAGAACTTGAGCCTCCATTTTGTTAAAATTTGCTAAGGCTCTCCAGTAGGCTCTTTTTGAAATCATTTAGTGTTTCTTGCAGTCGGTTCTCAATTCTGATTTCCAATGCTTCCATTTGTACTTTCACCGAGTTATCAGTGGCCATTGCGTAAGACTGCAAATATGTAATCTCAACTCCTGTTTTTGGTGTCGGGTCAAGGGCATCAACACTATCGATGCGAAGTTGCCGAGGAGGTGGACGCCAAGGGCAGTGCTACGATCGCTGCGTTAGAGGAAGAGTAGCTACCCTGTGTTTGTGTCACTGCATGAGATGAGAGCACCGGCTGAAAGGCGATGGTTGCGACTATTGTGACCCTAGGAGGCAATCGCCGAGCAGCCATGTTGATGCTGCGGTGATGGCAACCGACAACTGCAGCAGCGGAAGCAGAACAAGAGGGAGGTGGCGTTGAAGCGGCCGAGGTTGAGGCTGCAGTGGTGGCAACCGGTGGCTGCGGCAACGATGCAGATCAAGGGGGGCTGCAGCAACGGTGCAGATCGAGGGGGTTGAGGTGAAGGCTGCGGTGGCTGGCAGCAGCAGTCGTTGCTGGCCGGAGCGCAGCGGCGGCGTGGAGAAGGAGGCAGCGAGGGTCGTGGCAGGCTGGGCGGCGAGCGGCGTCGTCGCTGGCTGGGCAGCAGTGGCGACGGTGGTGGCAACCGGCGTTCGCAGCAGCAAGGGGATCCACGACTGCGGCAGCAAGGGGACCCGCGACTGCGACGGTGGTAACTGCCCTGTTTCGGTCACCACCGATGCAGAGCAAGGGGAAGCAGCGGCTGGGAAGCGAGCGGGAGCAGCGGCTGGGAGGCGAGCGACGGTCGTCGCACGGGGGAACAGCGACTGGAAGGCGACGGCGACGGCGCTCGAGGCGACGGCGGCGGCTGGAAACAAGGGCAGCAGATGTGAGTTGCCGTGATTGCCCTGTTTCGGTTACAAAAGATGCAGAGCAAGGGGGATCGGCTGCTGGGAGGCGTGCGGTGGTCGTCGCACGGTGCCTGGCAGCGGTGGTGGCTCGGCAACGAAGGAGAGGGGTGGCGTTGAAGTGGCCGAGAAACAGCGCCGGCGGTAGAGGCAACCGGCGCCTGCGGCAGCAGAGGGATCGGCGGCTGCTCTGTTTCTATCGCACCACAGAAACAGCGACGCCGACAGATCGCACGGCCGAAGCTGCAACCAAGGGAAGGCAGCGATGGCGGTGCGGCTAGGGCAGCGTCGCCGACGGTAGAAGCGGCGATGGGTGGTCCGCTGGCTGGGAAACGGCGACCGCGGCCCTTCTCGCTCGAGCGAGATGCGGGCAGCGAGGAGGCGAGGTGAGAAGGTGGCTGGCCGTGGCACAGCGGCAGCGGTGGGCGCTGGCCGGGAAGCAGCGGCGACGGTGGTCGCCGAGCAGGAAGCAGGGGTGCGTGGCTGCGGTTGCTGCTGCTTCTTCTTTCTTTCTTTCTTTCCTCCATTATTATTATTATTATTTTATAGCTACGACAGGGAAAACGCTAAGGATCGCCGCTCTGATACCAAATGATAAGACCCTAAAGTCTTATCATAGGTTTTGATACCAAATGATAAGATCCTAAAGTTTTATCGTGGAAGAAATGGGAGAAATGAGGATGATAATGATCGCTTCGAGGGGATCGGCCTCCAAAGTCTTATCGTGGAAGAAATGGGAGAAACTCCAAAGTCTTATCGTGGAAGAAATGGAGAGGGGATCGGCCTCGTTGATCGCTTCGAGGGGATCGGCCCTCCTTGATCACTTTCGAGGGGATATAATATTTTTTATAGATTACCGAAAAGAAGCAGTTACATCCCTATTTATAGAGTTCCACCCAGAGTCCATTAGGACTTGAACTCTAATAATAAATAAATATTAAATAAACCTCTACTTGACTCGAACTGAACCAAACCGACTCAATAAACAACTGGACTAAATCGACTAAATAAACATTATTCAAAAGCTTAGAAAAAGGGTCCTAACAGTTCCTCCCTCTTCAAATCAGCCTTGTCCTCAAGGCCGATCCCCTCGAAGTGATCATCCCCTTTCTCTTCTTCTTTTTTTTTACGATAAGACTTTAGGGTCTTATTATTTGGTATCAGAGCCTACGATAAGACTTTAGGGTCTTATCAGTTATCTTCAGATGGAACTCTTTCCACTGCTATATCTCATGGGCCACTATCTCTTTAATAAGTTGGAACTTCTTTAGAACACTTCTGATGAGATCCGGTGACACAAGAATGCCTAATTTGCTACAATCTGCTCATAAGGACCTTGTTGATGCTATGATATTTCTTTTAGCCCACAATATTACCTCATAGTTTTTCAACTCAGCTCACTCAATTATGACAGCTCATGAGCATATTCCCTACACAAAGTTAAAACTGTTTCAAGGTACTTTTCTTCATGGCTACGAAACGTATTAAAGGAGTTAGTTACCAGCTGTAAGACACTTAATCTCATAATTCTCATTGCATGAAGGGTTATTTCATGCACTAGTACTTACTTTGGTATTCTAGGGTTAGAAAAGGGTTAAGAAACTGATGATATTTTGGCAGAAGCTTTCTTGGAGTGCTCCCTTAAACTCTGTATCTCTTGGATGCTTCCTTGAGTGATGAGTCTTTTATTTTCAGTTCTGTATCTTTGTTTATTAGCCTTAGGGTAATGATCTTTTTGTATCCTTTTGCGATTTTAAACTTGGTGGTGAGCTTTCTTTCGATTTTATTAAAGTTCTGTCGTGAGTTCTTTCCTTTCCTACTATCGGCTTTTTTCCGAAATCCATTTAGCACTCTCCCCCATATCAGTTTGGTATCAGAGCTATGTTAAGATCAAGAACGAGTACTAAGAGGAGGGAGGGGGAGGGGGGGGAGTGAATTAGTGTAGCGGATAAAAATGATCAATTTAAATGATTTCAAAAAACTTTGTACGAGGGAACTCTTAGTTCTATGAAAAACAATTTTGAGAATATGTTTTGACTTGAATAAACTTGTAAGTGAGTAGAGAAGAGGGGATTGGATAATTTATAATGAAGTAAAATAAAATGCATGACAAGTAAAGAAAATAAGTAGTAAAGAAAGAACACACTGAAATTTATAGTGGTTCGGTCGTTGTGACCTACATCCACTTCTGATTCCTCCTTCGTCGAGGTCACCGGCATCCACTAATGGTCTTCATTCAATAAACGAAGATTAACCACCTCTTTATAGTACTTTCTCCTTTTCACGGGTTTAGGAGATAACCCTTACAAGCCTCACACATCTTCTTGGATGATTACAAAGCTAAAGAGAGAGAGGGGGAGG
The DNA here is from genome assembly GCF_036884655.1 of Musa acuminata AAA Group. Lineage (NCBI taxonomy): Eukaryota > Viridiplantae > Streptophyta > Magnoliopsida > Zingiberales > Musaceae > Musa > Musa acuminata. The sequence continues at coordinate 9,477,545 of NC_088348.1, read as the reverse complement.
ACTCTTTGCACTTTTACAACACTTTTACACCCTAGCACTTGAAGATTTTTTCACACTATGATTGCACTTTGTTACCCTTTCATGTAGAAAAGGGTGGGGTACTTATAGGCCCCAATGACTTCAAAATTAGAGCTAAAAAATATCTCATCTTGGGTTTCCGGGATACTACCACCGCTAATACTGGACGGTACCACCGCCTAGTATGGCGGTACTATCGCTTGACAGAGTTGACACTGGGCAGTACCACCGTTTGACAGAGCCTTGGAGATTAGGCTCTGGCGGTACTACCACTGACAAGGCGGTACCACCGCTTGGCAGTAATAACTGCCGGTGGTACCACCGCTCAGTCTGGGCGATACCGTCGCCCATACCACTTGGGAGACCACTCCCTGGGCAGTTCCACTGCCCCAGTCTAGTGGTGCCACCGCCAGACAAGGTCCCGTAACCTGGTTGAGCCTTGAATCCGGCCTAAAGTAGTCTAATTATGAGCCTAATTGGCCCTTAATTGGGTTAATGAGATTACATCCTAAACCTAACCCTAATTATGTGCTAACTACGATTTTTAAGATATACACTAAACAAAACAAGCCTAGTAAGTCTAGGTTTCTTCGAGCGAGCTTCCAATGATCTTCTGGTAGACTTTCGATGATCTCTCGGCAATCTTCCAGCGGACTTCCGGCAAGCTCCTAGACTTCACGACGATCTTCTTGATGAGTTCCGACGAGCTTCTTCTCGGTCAATTCCGATAGCATTTCTGACAAACCTCCGGACTTCCGATGAACTCTTGAACTCCCAACGAAATCTCGATCTTGACTCTAGCACTTCGTTTTGCTTTATGCCTTGATCGCTATCGTAGTTAATCCTGTAAACTTTTCTCAATATATAGATTTGATCAAATAATTTACTAATTGATTTCATCATCAAAATTCGAGATTTAACAATCTCCTCCTTTTTTATGATGACAATCAATTGATGACAGAATTAACCTTAACTCCCCCTATCTATATGCTATACTTAAGAAAAAATACTCTTGAATTCAAGGCCTTTGAATTCAAGCAATAAACTGATAAGTTATATGTATTTAAACTTATCGACATGCACATCATGATACTAATCATGATTTACCATCTCAAAATGTAATACCATGTATTTATCATAATACAAATGATGTCAAGGCTTGACATCCATTTTTAAATCCAATATAGAATGATGATAGACAATCATTATTTTCAAGTATGATACAAATTTCAAATATGAAATTTAGCAAGATTCAATTTTCAAAGATGACAATTCATCAATCCGAGGCATGATATCAATTGTAAGTAGGAAATTAAGCGTGATAGTCACGATGATAGACATTTATCATTTTGATTCGAAATCAAACATAATTTTAAGAATGAAACATTTTCAAGTATTCATGCCACATTATGATACGTTTCAAGAATTCATGATACATTTCAAGTATCTACGATACATATGATGCATATGTAATACATTTTGATATTTTTCAAGTATTTATGATATATTTGACGATTCCAATCATATTTCAAGTAATCGCAAAACATTCAAGCATTTACAATAAGATACATTTAACACATTATTTCAAACATTCATAATGCCAATTTATCATCAATTTACCATATTTCTCCCCCTTTGTCATTAACAAAAAGGAGAACTTCAACAATGCAAGTGTGTTAAAAAAAAATCAAACAAGTTCCACACCAATTTATCCAAGCCAAAAAGGAAGGTAAGCAAAAACTTTACATGATAACTACTTTTAGGTTTTAAAATAGATAAGCTAACATTTTCACTTTAGATGTGCAAAAGATTTTTGGTTCTTCTTGAGATGTGCAAGTTTCTTTCTTTCATTATCATAAAAAATAAGAAGAAGAGGAAGAAGAGTAAGGGAGGAATTCATCAAGAACCAAATTCATGAAAGGATTTGAACCAAGTCAAATCCCAAACAAAAAATGAGTTTCATCAAATCAAACTTCTATTTTAACAAAGAGAAAGGATTCATTAAAAGGATCAAGATGTCCATACAAAATTAAATCCTTATTCATGCAAGTGATCATCACATACTAAAAGTCCATAAAAAATTTTCTTTCATGAGAAGAGCAAGGAAGGATTCATAGGAAAGGAGCATGAAATGAAGGATAAAAAATCCACGAATGAAATCTATGAGTGAAGGGACTAAGTGTATAAAAAATAATTAAGTGATGGAGTAAGGGTATTGTTAGGATTCTAGCTAGGAGAGTCCTAATTGAATTTTATTGAAAGGGGCATTCATGTAAAACCTACCTAGCTGACCCTTATTAAAGAGGTAAAGAGGTTGGCTAGGGTTAGGGTTAGTTAGGAGGTTGCTTCTTAAAGTATAAGTCTTATTAGGAGTTGGTTAGAAGTAGGAGTCTTGAGTAGGAGTCCTATTAGGAGTTGGGGTTTAGAAACCCTATAAATAGTCATATATTCATCATCTTTTCAAAAGCAATAGATGAATCTTCTTAGCAGCTTTTGAGCAGTAACTTGGAGGAAGGAACCCCTATAGAGTTCCAAGGAGGTCGATCCCCTAAAGAGATCAACCCCAAGCATAGAATCCGCTAGGGTTCTAACACTTGATTTTATAGTAGCATTCTTAATGTCTCACTGTCCTTCCATAGCCATCCATCAGTCCTCCATAGCTGCCCAAAGAAATTCCCATAATTGCTTAAAAGATCGTCGCCAAATTCTACCGTCATCTCCACTACCATAGATCATCCTTTGATCTCCTTGTGAATTACAATAGGTTCTGGTTTCCTACCTTACTACTACTGTAATTTAGTTATCCTTATTCAAAAATTTTAAAAAATCATTCCTATATTGCTGCATAAAATTTTTGTCGCAAAGTTTTTATCTCTATGACGAAAGATGCACTGCAGAATTCCAACCGTATAGCACAACTTATTTGACCTTGCTACTATGTTTTTTCTATCCAAATCTCTATGAAATTTTTATGACAGCTTTAACACTTCCCAACAGCAGATTTCCCTTTGGTTTCATCAAAAAATTCTCGATATAAATTACTAATCTTTTACATCTGTACTGCTAGATACACTACAGAATTCGAACTGCATAGCACAATTTGTTTGATCTTGCTACTACATTTTTTCTATCCAAATCTCTATAAAATTTGTACAACAGCTTTGACACTTCCTAATAGTAGATTTTCCTTTAGTTTTGTTAAAAAATTCTTAATATAAACTATTGATCTTTTATATCTAAACTGCTAGATGCACTGTAGAATTCCAACTGCATAGCATAGCTTGTTTGATTTTGTTACTGCATTTTTTCTATCCAAATCTCTACAAAATTTTTACGATAGCTTTGACACTTCCTAATAGAAGATTTTTCTTTAGTTTTATTAAAAAAAATTTAATATAAACTACTGACCTTTTACGTCCAAATTGCTATACTTTAGACGTAAAATTCTACTGTAGTACCTTTCTATGATCCTTAATTTTTCCGAACCATCCACCACCCCATGCCATTAACTCATCATCAGAAAAAAGACAAGAATATCTACAAGCATATGCTATGGCTTCTCAAGATCCAATTGATGCCAAATTTGAAGCATAGGAATCTCGGATTGAATCGCGGCTTGAATCGTGCTTGGAGGACAAATTATGCGCTTTGTTTGCAGAATTTAGAATTGGACAATCGCCGAGTCCAACCAAATTTTAGCAAGGAGAGAGTTCAGAGAGGCCTTCAGAGAAGGAGGGATAGCCCTTGGACATGCTTCAGCTATGCATGAGGGTGGACTTCCCATGATGGGAAGAAGGAGACCCAGCGGGGTGGATTTCGCGCGTCGAACGTTACTTTCGCTACTACCGAACATCGGATGATGCTACGGTGGAAATTGCTGTCATCCACTTTGAAGGAGATGCTATTCAATGGTACAATTGACTGGAATACAATTATGGGGCTCCGACGTGGAATCAATTTAAGAACGCACTGCTGAATCGTTTCGGACCTGCAGAGTATGAAAATATCGATGGACAACTCACAAAGATTCGACAAACCCCTATGATTCAAGAGTACCAAACCAGGTCTGAAAAGCTATCCTACCTTTCTCATGATTGAACTGACTTTCAATTGTTAAGAATATTCATCGAAGGACTCAAGACAGAGATAAAAGGGGAGGTTAAGGAGCGGCAGCCCCGTACCATGACAACTATAATTTCTTTTGCCCGAATACAAGAAGAACGACTTCAACCAAGATACTCGGAGGATAAGAATCTCTCCTAGGCCCATGGCATATAAACCTCCTTTTGCTCCCAGCCATCCTTCACTACCAAAAAAGTTGACAAGAGAAGAACTACGTGACCAATCAGCAAAGGGTCTTTGTTGGCATTGTGACGAGCCATGGAACCACGATCATTGCTGCAAAAGGGGCCACCTCCTACTGATTGAACCTCTTGAAGATATGGAGGAGGAGGTCCAAGAGTATGAGGAAGAGGTCGCAGATGAATAATAGCCACTGGTCGATATTGCGATGCATGCCCTTGCCGTTTACGCAAACTTGCAAACGATGAAAGTGAGAGGACTTCTGAAGCAACAACCTATCACTATTCTTATTGACACTGGGAGCACTAATAGTTTTATAAATAGCAAGGTTGCTGTCTGGATGGCCTTACCTATCGAGAACTGCAGTAAGTTTGATATTAAAGTTGCCGACGGACGAATTTTGAAGTATGATCATAGGTGCCCACGAGTGAAACTGTTACTGCAGAATCAAGAGATAATTGCATATTTCTTCCTCCTCCCTCTTGATGATTATAAGGTCATGTTTGACATTGAATGACTGATAACATTAGGTGATTTTTCCTAAAATTTTATGAAACTAATTATGAAATTCTACAGTAAGAGGAAACAGGTGATACTGCGTGGGAAACGTGGGGGCGACGTAACGATGATTTGCACACAATGAATGGAGAAGGTTTTGCACAAAGCATGCAGCAGATTTTTGGTATAACTTGAGCAGCAAACTAAGGGAGAGCCAACAGAATTTGAAGATCCAAACCTGCTTCCTTTGCTTGCTGAATTTTCAGATATATTTGACGAACCATGCAACCTACCTCCTACCCGTCGGCATGATCATTATATACCGATTCTTTTAGGAAAACCTCTAGAAAATACTCGACCATATTAGTATCCATATCTCCAGAAGGATGAAATAGAAAAGATTGTAAAAGAGATGCTCAAAACAGGAGTTATTCGGTCAAGTTGCAGCCCCTACTCTTCACCGGTGCTCCTCGTAAGAAAGAAGGACGGAACATGGCAAATGTGCGTTGATTACTGAGCTCTCAACGGTATAACCATCGAGGACAAATATCCTATTTCAGTAGTAGATGAATTACTTAATGAATTAAAGGGACCATGAGTCTTCACAAAGTTGGACCTTCGATTCGGGTATCATCAAATACGAGTGTGCGAAGAAGACATACCGAAAATCGAATTTCAAACACAACAGCCACTACAATTTTTTGGGAATACCCTTTGGTTTCACCAATGCTCCCTCCACCTTCCAAAGCCTTATGAATGATATTTTTTAGAATTATCTTCGTAAGTTTGTGCTAGTTTTCTTCGACGATATCCTTATTTACAGCCCTTATCTTGAAAGTCATTTTCAGCACTTATGACTTGTTTTAACGATTTTGTGAGAACATGTCCTTTTTGTCAAAAAATCAAAGTGTAGCTTTCTTCAATAGAAGGTGAAATATATTTGGCATATCATATCAGAGGAAGGTGTGGCGATGGACCCCTCCAAAATTGAAGCAATGCAGAAACTGGTCAACCCAGAGGAACATAAAACGCTACGCAACTTTCTTGGTTTAACAGGCTACTATTGCAAGTTCGTGAAAAACTATGGAAAGATCAGTACACCCCTTACTTCCTCGCTGAAGAAAGATGCTTTCTAATGGTCAGACAAAATCATCACCACCTTCGATGAACTTAAAGCCACAATGATGACAATGCCCTTACTAGCACTACCCGACTTCGGCAAGACTTTTGTTATTGAAGCCGATGCCTCCAGAGTGTGCTGTACTAATACAAGATGGCCACCCCCTCACTTATACTAGTAAGGTATTATCTCTTTCCCATCTCAAGATGACTATTTATGACAAGGAGATGCTCACGATTGTGCATGCAGTGACTAAATAGAGACCGTACTTGATCGGGTGACATTTTCAAATCAAGAACTACTATAAAAGCCTAAAATATTTCTTGGAGTAGAAGATATCTTTCCTCGAGTAACAAAAATGGGTAACAAAGCTTATTGGATATGATTATGAAATAACTTACAAAAAGGGGAAAGAGAATGTTGTTACAGATGCGCTTTCGCGGCTACCCGAGCAAGCTGAATTTTTGGTTGTTTTACTTTCGACCAGTGACTTCCTTAAGGATATTAAGAGGGAATGGTAGGAAGATCCAGAGACTAATAAGATCATAAAAAAAATTGGAGGAAGCACCAAGCTCCGTGGCTCATTACAGTTGGGACTCAAAAGAATTGCACTATAAGGGACGCATTGTGCTTGTGCCAAATTCTACTTGCATAAAGACCATCCTTCAAGTGATGCATTCCACACCTATGGCCAGACACTTCAGGTTCCTTAGAACCTATAAGAGAATTAAGCAAAATTTTTATTGGGTAGGGATGAAAAATATTATTGCTATATTTGTGGCACAATGTGAAGTATGTCAACGACATAAAGACGAGACTGTGGCAAGCTCTGGAAAGCTGCAGCCTCTACCTGTCTCGGACCCAATATGGACTGTTATATTAATAGACTTCATCGAAGGGCTTCCCTACATTGCTTCTAGTATTGCTCGAATCTTTATGGAGAATATTGTAAAATTACATTGGATGCCAAAATCTATTATAAGTGATCTTGATAAGGTCTTCACAAGTAGATTTTAGATAGAGTTATTTCAAATGCAGGGCACTAAATTGAAAATGAGTATGATGTTAGGACCGAGAGCACTAAGAGGGGGGGGGGGGGTGAATTAGTGCAGCGGAAATCTTTCAGCGATTAAAAACGAAAGCTGCGTTCGTTCGATAAAAACTATTTTGATGCAAAAGCCGATTCTAAGATTACTTATGATTAAGTGCAGTTTACGTCTAAACACAGTTTGCGTCTAAGCGCAGTTTATGCAGGTTGCGTCTAAATGCAAATTGCATCTAAGTGCAGTTTGCGTCTAAGCTCAAATTGCGTCTAAGCGCAGTTTGCGTCTAAGCGCAGTTTGCGTTTAAGCTCAGATTGCGTCTAAGCGCAGTTTGTGTCTAAGCGCAGTTTGCGTCTAAATGGAATCAAAACGTAAACGTAAACTGCAAAGAAACTCGTTCGTAAAAGCGCAGAAGACAGTTTGCAGTTATAAATAGAATCAAAACGTAAATGTAAACTGCAATGTAAAGATCGTACGAAAATACCGATTTACATTTGAATGCAGATTCGGAAAGATCAGAACTTAGAAACTTGTTCGTAAAAGCGTAGAGAGCAGTAGCTATGTAGGAGGTTTGCAGTAATGATAAAGTGCTCAAAATAAAAGCAAACCAGAGATTTAGAGTGGTTCGGTCAGTCTTGACCTACTCCACTTTTGGCTTCCTCCACCGACGAGGTCACCAATGTCAACTAGAGGCCTTCCTTCAATAGGCGAAGGCCAACTACTCTCTTACAGATTCACTCCTTTTGACGGGCTTAGGAGACAACCCTTACAGAAGTTTTCTCTCCTCTCTTTACAACTCAAACTTGAAGAATAGAAAGAGGAGAACTAACAGTTTTGAGCTCTAAGAAACACTGAAAGATAGCAAGATTTCGAGTGTGTGTTCTATGCTTTCAGTGCTGAATGGGTGGGGTATTTATAGGCCCCAACCCAGTTCAAATTTGGAGCTCAAAACGATCAAATCCCGGAATTCCGGGATCAGGCGGTTGCACCTCCTGATTGGAGCGGTTGCACCGCCTGGCAGAGCTCGAAGACTGAGCCTCTAGGCGGTGCCACCTCTGTCAGGGGCGGTTGCACCTCTCTGCCAGAGCTCGAAGACCGAGCTCAGGCGGTTGCACCGCCTGACTGGAGAGGTTGCACCGCTTGGCAGAGCTCGAAACTTGAGCTCTGGCGGTGCTACCTCTTGACAGAAGAGGTTGCACCGCCCAGTCTCGCTCGGAGACTGAGCCCGGGGCGGTGCCACCTCTTGGCTGGGGCGGTTGCACCTCCCAGTCTCGCTGGGAGACATAGCCTGGGCGGTGCTACCTCCCTGCCTGGGCGGTTGCACCTCCCACAGCAACCTGGGTCCGAATGGGTTGAACCATTCGACCCAATTTGAGTTCTTCAGGGGCCCAATTGCCCCAAGATTAAGCTAATGGGATCACCTCCCATTTCTAACTTAATCAAAGTGCTAACTACGATTATTTCCTAAGACATATTCTGCAGCTTGCTTCGGTGCGTCACTCGCTTCTTCCGGCGAGTTTCCGGCGAACTTCCGTCGATCATCCAATGAACCCTCGGTGATGCTCCTGCGGACTTCCGGCAAACTCCTGGACTGCGACGATCCACTTGGCAAGTTCCGATGAGCTCCTTTGGCAAGCTTCTGGACTTCTCGGATTTGTTCCCGCAGAACCTCCGACGACTGTCCGAACTTCCGTCGAGCTCTCGAACTCCCAACGTGATCATTGTCATGACTCCGGCGCAACTCCTGCTGCATGTCTTACTTTCATCGTAGTTAATCATGCACACTCAAAACAAAAACTTCGATCAAGACAATTAATCCTAAGCAATTAACCAAGTTGTCCGGCATGTCATTGGTCCCTCGACGCTTCGTCCGATTCTTCGGCGCATCGTCCTTTCCTGCAGCCTATTGCCCAATCGACCTGTTGACTCCGCAACTCCGATATCCTTGGCACAATACCCGCTCTTCTTGGCCCGATGCCCGAGTCCACGGCCCGAAGCCTTCTGTCGATACGTCGACCGATCCACCGGCCCGACGTCCAATCTTCTGACATGTTCCTCCGGCACAACATGATTTTCCTGCTTTAATTGTCTCATCCTGATCGAGGCATCCTGCGTCACTCAAAACGTAAATTAAATCATAAACATATATGTAGTAGTTTTATCATCAAAATACGAGATTCAACAATCTCCCCCTTTTTTATGATGACAACCACTTGATGACGAAGTTAACCTTAACTCCCGAAGTTTAAACAAACTCCCCCTATCAATATGCCATATTTGATAGAAACTCTTAGATTCAAAAATCTAAGCAACATGTCATCATAAACGGAGTTAACCTTAACTCCCAGAGTTTAAACAAACTCCCCCTATCAATATGCCATATTGATAGAAACTCTCGGATTCAAAAATCCAAGCAACATGTCATCATTAACTTATGCATAACATGTGATGTCATCAACATACTTCTCCCCCTTTGTCATCAACAAAAAGGAGAAGTACCACAATCAAGTGTTTGTGATGTAAGTTTTAACTCATTGCATGAAAAACATAATATCTATTGTTACCATCATGCAAGTTTGCTATCATCAAATGGTAAGATATCAACATGTAAAATTGTGATTCAATTTCTTGATATCTTAACATGATATGACATTCATAGCACCTATTCATATGAATGTTGCTTTTGATATCTCATCATAATATGTCATTCATAACATCTATTCATATTCCTCAAATATGGCACTCATAGTATCAATTTATATATTTCTCCCCCTTTGTCATCAACAACAAGGAGACCGATATAAGCAAATTTTAAATATAAGTGCGATGCCATAAGTTGGTTCATGTCATTTTCCAACAGTGAGTGATAGGATACCAATTATGCAAACATCTCGAGGAAAACATGACATGGAGATAGCTTTTATTGCTTCTTCCTTTTTATTTGTTATCTTTTTACATGAAGGAGGAAAGCTATATATGAAGTTCAAATTGATAAGATATTAAAGCACACTTCATTTTTGCAAGGATTAAGATATGTAAGTGAGTCAAATCCTTGTATGTAAAAATATCTTCCTTTTATAAGAGGGAATCATCAAATATGTTTCTCGAAAAATATTTTTCACATGATAAGTGCATTTGCTAGATGATTCCATATGTCAAAAATCAATGATGTGAATTAAACTTGATATGACATATGCTTATTAAATTCGGAAGAGGATAATGTATCAAGAAAATCCAATTGTTAGGATCAAGAAAATTCGAAAATGAAATTTGACACTTTCATACATTCGGACAGGGTTTTACTAGAGATATTCAATTACAATCATGAAGGTAAAACATGCTTATTATCATGGAAATTTTTGTATTCAAGCACATAATTTCCAACATGTAATCATGGCAAGTAATTGTGTAAAATCATTATGGCAATCAAGTGATTTGATCATTTAATCAAAAAAAAATCCGAAAAATAATTTTAACAGGTTTAATCATTCGGACAGGTTTTTGCCATAGTTTTTCAAATATAATCATGAAGATAAGGTATGCTCATCATCATGGTAGTATGATAGCAAGTTTACCATATTCAAGCTAGCAAAAAATTTCTACATTTTAAGGCCCGCAAGCTAGCAATTTTGAGATGTTCAAGAAAGCAACTCTTGCTTCTTGAAATATAAGTTTTGCTAGATGTGCAAGTTAACTTTTTGCTTCTTGAGATAGGCAAGATAGCATTCCTTGGTGATGTTCAATATAGCTAAGTTCTACATCATGCAAGCTAGTGAATTTTATAACATTTTAGAACATGCATAATCACCAAAGCATCATAAATTTTAATGATGTGCAAAATTACAAATTTTGCATGATTGCATTTGTGTGTCTTGAGATTTGCAAGATAGCACTTCTTGGTGATGTTCAAGATAGCAATTTCTTCTCTTTTGAGAAGTGCAATTTTTGCTTTCTTCTTGAATTGTGCAAGCTAGCTATCTCCCCTTTTGTCATTGTCAAAAAGAAGGGAAAAACCCTTTACATCAATTTTTAAATCATGACAAAGGTTAGTATCAATCTCATTTGTGCATCATTATATTTTCAAATTAAAACATGCACATTTTCAAAACATATAAACTCATTATTATATACATGATTCCAAATCATCATTCATATTATTTCAATCATTGTTTCACTCATCATTATAGCTTATCATGCATAATACGTAAAACCATCTAACATGATATAAACATTTATTTATTTATTTATTTTTAAACATTCATGATACACATCATACATTATCATAATAAAAAGCATATGCATCATTCCAAATCATAAATATTTCAAATCATCATGGTATTAATTTGTCACATTGCATCCTACCATGCATGATCGAAACTTCTCATTTGCATACATCAATATAAATTCATGAATATCTCATGCATTCATATCATCACTTGAGGAATATTGAAAAGAAATAATTGGGTGATGAGATAAATATTTCATGAGTATAAAGAATTGCATAAAAATCATATCATGAATACAAGGAATACAAGTCACAATCATTCAAGAGAAAAATCATCATTCATTTTTAATTCATTCAATTTGATAAATCAAGATCATGATTTTGATAAAACTCATTTCAAATTTAAATCATCAAAATAATTTTTATGGCTCACAAAATTTATAACATAAATAGATTCATGATTTCATTGATAATATATTTTTCCCTTTTTAAGTGTTTCATTTTAAGTGGTCGATTTCATGTTAGCATGCCTTTTCATTTATGAAAACATGCATCAATTTTTTTAAAGCCACTGTTATTATCATGAAAATCGATAATCAAGAATCATCATACATAATTTCAAAAATATATACTCATTAATCATAACTTCAAATTAAACATGATTTCATATACTCAAAATCGAGAAATAACAATGGAAATCAACATGATACACATTATTACTTCTCAACCACATATAGCATGATTTCATAAGGTATTTTTAATCAAAATCATTTTGTTTATCATAAACATGCAATTTTCATGATTATTTTCAAAATTACTAGAATGATAAGCATGATTCCTAATTGTTTGTATTTTCATTATAAAATTATTAAACATACAATTTTTAAGAAAATTAAAAAAGGAGAAATGCTTTATGAAAAGCATCATGTAATTTCAAAGTAAATTAAAGGCATTTTGATTACCTCAGCGTCGAAAGGCGTAAAGGCGTAGTTTGCCACCTCGCCTTTGTTGATTTTCTCCTCGTCTTCGGAGGAGCTCGATTCATCCCAGTTTTTGTTCTTCTTCTTGCGTTCAAAGCAAGTAGTTCCGTTCTTTTTACTTTTTAATTTTTGTTTCATTTGTAGTTTAAGTTCACCATCACTTGAGCTTATGCTCGAGTGGTCTTCAAATATTCTATGTCCCAAATCCTTCCTGTTCTTTGGAAGGTGGTTCTCAAGTTCTTCACGTGCATTGCACGTCATTTCATATGTGATCAATGAACCAATTAGTTCTTCAAGTGGAAATTGGTTCAAGTTTTTCGATTCTTGAATAGCAGTTACTTTTGAATCCCAAGTTTTAGAAAGTGAGCGTAAAACTTTGTTAACGAGTTCAAAATCCGAAAAGCTTTTACTAAGTGATTTTAAACCATTGACGACATCCGTAAAACGGGTGGACATGTCAACAACGGTTTCGCTTGGTTTCATATGAAAAAGCTCGAAATCATGCAGTAAAATATTAACTTTCGAGTCTTTGACTCTACTAGTTCCCTCGTGCGTGATTTCAAGAGTGCGCCAAATATCGAAAGCCGTTTCGCACAAAGAAACCCGATTGAACTCATTTTTGTCCAAAGCGCAAAATAAGGCATTCATAGCCTTTGCGTTTAAAGAAAAATACTTCTTCTCTAAATCCGACCATTCGTTCATCGGTTTAGAGGGAAGTTGAAAACCGTTTTCAACGATATTCCATAAATCCAGATTTAGAGAAATCAAGAAAACTCTCATTCGAGTTTTCCAATAAGTGTAGTCCAATCCGTTAAAGAACGGTGGACGAAAGACCGAAAAGCCCTCTTGAAGAGCCATTTCTCTCGGGTGTAAATCTGAAATGAGAAATACCCCGCTCTGATACCAATTGTTAGGATCGAGAGCACTAAGAGGGGGGGGGGGGGTGAATTAGTGCAGCGGAAATCTTTTAGTGATTAAAAACGAAAGCTGCGTTCGTTCGATAAAAACTATTTTGATGCAAAAGCCGATTCTAAGATTACTTATGATTAAGTGCAGTTTACGTCTAAACACAGTTTGCGTCTAAGCGCAGTTTACGCAGTTTGCGTCTAAATGCAGTTTGCGTCTAAATGCAGATTGCGTCTAAGCGCAGTTTGCATCTAAGCGCAGTTTACGTCTAAGCTCAGATTGCGTCTAAGCGCAGTTTGCGTCTAAACTCAGATTGCGTCTAAGAGCAGTTTGCGTCTAAGCACAGTTTGCGTCTAAATGGAATCAAAATGTAAACGTAAACTGCAAAGAAACTCGTTCGTAAAAGCGCAGAAGACAGTTTGCAGTTATAAATAGAATCAAAACGTAAATGTAAACTGCAATGTAAAGATCGTACGAAAATACCGATTTACATCTGAATGCAGATTCGGAAAGATCAGAACTTAGAAACTTATTCGTAAAAGCGTAGAGAGCAGTACCTATGTAGGAGGTTTGCAGTAATGATAAAGTGCTCAAAATAAAAGCAAACCAGAGATTTAGAGTGGTTCGGTCAGTCTTGACCTACTCCACTTTTGGCTTCCTCCACCGACGAGGTCACCGATGTCAACTAGAGGCCTTCCTTCAATAGGCGAAGGCCAACTACCCTCTTACAGATTCACTCCTTTTGACGGGCTTAGGAGACAACCCTTACAGAAGTTTTCTCTCCTCTCTTTACAACTCAAACTTGAAGAATAGAAAGAGGAGAACTAGCAGTTTTGAGCTCTAAGAAACACAGAAAGATAGCAAGATTTCGAGTGTGTGTTCTATGCTTTCAGTGCTGAATGGGTGGGGTATTTATAGGCCCCAACCCAGTTCAAATTTGGAGCTCAAAACGATCAATTCCCGGAATTCCGGGATCAGGCGGTTGCACCTCCTGACTGGAGCGGTTGCACCGCCTGGCAGAGCTCGAAGACTGAGCCTCTGGGCGGTGCCACCTCTGTCAGGGGCGGTTGCACCTCTCTGCTAGAGCTCGAAGACCGAGCTCAGGCGGTTGCACCGCCTGACTGGAGAGGTTGCACCGCCTGGCAGAGCTCGAAACTTGAGCTCTGGCGGTGCTACCTCTTGACAGAAGAGGTTGCACCGCCCGGTCTCGCTCGGAGACTGAGCCCGGGGCGGTGCCACCTCTTGGCTGGGGCGGTTGCACCTCCCAGTCTCGCTGGGAGACATAGCTTGGGCGGTGCTACCTCCCTGCCTGGGCGGTTGCACCTCCCACAGCAACCTGGGTCCGAATGGGTTGAACCATTCGACCCAATTTGAGTTCTTCAGGGGCCCAATTGCCCCAAGATTAAGCTAATGGGATCACCTCCCATTTCTAACTTAATCAAAGTGCTAACTACGATTATTTCCTAAGACATATTCTGCAGCTTGCTTCGGTGCGTCACTCGCTTCTTCCGGCGAGTTTCCGGCGAACTTCCGTCGATCATCCGATGAACCCTCGGTGATGCTCCTGCGGACTTCCGGCAAACTCCTGGACTGCGACGATCCACTTGGCAAGTTCCGACGAGCTCCTTTGGCAAGCTTCTGGACTTCTCGGATTTGTTCCCGCAGAACCTCCGACGACTGTCCGAACTTCCGTCGAGCTCTCGAACTCCCAACGTGATCATTGTCATGACTCCGGCGCAACTCCTGTTGCATGTCTTACTTTCATCGTAGTTAATCCTGCACACTCAAAACAAAAACTTCGATCGAGACAATTAATCCTAAGCAATTAACCAAGTTGTCCGGCATGTCATTGGTCCCTCGACGCTTCGTCCGATTCTTCGGCGCATCGTCCTTTCCTGCAGCCTATTGCCCAATCGGCCCGTTGACTCCGCAACTCCGATATCCTTGGCACAATACCCGCTCTTCTTGGCCCGATGCCCGAGTCCACGGCCCGAAGCCTTCTGTAGATACGTCGACCGATCCACCGGCCCGACGTCCAATCTTCTGACATGTTCCTCCGGCACAACATGATTTTCCCGCTTTAATTGTCTCATCCTGATCGAGGCATCCTGCGTCACTCAAAACGTAAATTAAATCATAAACATATATCAAGTAGTTTCATCATCAAAATACGAGATTCAACATATGACATATCACCCACAAATTGACGACTAGACTGAAGTGGTGAACAGGTGGTTGGAGACATACCTTAGATGTTTCACTGGTGACCTGCCAAAAGAATGGACAAAGTGGCTTCCCTGGGCCGAGTGGTGGTATAATACAACTTATCATTTATCCACAAAATGTATTCCCTATGAGGCTATATATGGCCGACCTCTCCTGTGATCCCAAAATATGTGTTGGGCACCTCTAAAGTAGAACAAGTAGATAGGGAACTATAAGATAGAGATAGAATACTGAAGTTACTAAAAGATAATCTCACTGCAGCCCAAGCAAGGATGAAACAATAATATGATCAACATAAAGGCGAAAGAGAATTTTCAGTAGGAGATTGAGTCTTCCTTAAGCTCCAGCCATACAAGCAAACATCAATCCAGACTAGAACATCTATGAAGCTTTCACCTTGGTTCTATGGACCCTACCAAATTTTGGAGCGCATCATAGCGTTAGCATACAAATTGGACTTACCCGCTAGCTCGCGAATCCATTCAGTCTTCCCTATGCCATGTTTAAAGCTCAAGCTGGGACAAAACGAGATAGCCTAAAGTCATATACCAAATATGACAAACCAAGGAGAACTCCAGACCCAGCCGAGTGCTATTATTGATCGACGGATCGTGACTAGACGACGATGACCCACTACTGAAGTGCTAATATAGTAGGCGAACCAACCAGCAGAAGATGCCACTTGGGAGAACTATGATGTCTTGAAGATTAAATTCCCAGAATTCATGGATCGTCAGCCTCGAGGACAAGGCTGATTTGAAGAGGGGGGTCTATTAGGACTCTAGCTAGGAGAGTCCTAATTGAATTTTATTGAAAGGGGCATTCAAGTAAAACCTATTAGGATTAAGAGGTCAGCACTAAGAGGGGGAGTGAATTAGTGTAGCGGTAAAATCACGTCTTCAAAAACTTTCGTACGATAAAATTTGTTTATGTTGAAAACGATTTCAAAAACTTAACTTGAAAGCATATAGAAGCGTAGTGACTAAGTAAAGTAGTTTGCAGTATGTAAATGACAACAATAGAAATGCAAACCAAATTTTTAGAGTGGTTTGGTCAATGTGACCTACATCCACTTTCGGCTTCCTCCTCTGATGAGGTCACTGGCATCCACTAGAGGCCTTCCTTCAATAAGCGAAGGCCAATCACCTTTTACACCCCTCTTCTCCTTTTCACGAGTTTAGGAGATAACCCTTACAAGCACTCACTCTCCTCTCTAAACAGAATTCTAACACTTAGACTAGAGGAGGATTCTCACAAGAGATTTCTACAGCATCACTTTTTAAACTTTCTGTGCTTGTATATGTTAACCAGGGATGAGAGGGGTATTTATAGGCTTCAAGTTGATTCAAACTTGGAGCCTAAAACTTTCTCATCCTGGGTTCCCCGGGTACAGGCGGTACCGCTACTTACGTTGGGCGATACCACCGCCCAGTGTCAGTCTGACACTAACACTGCCTTGGGCGGTACCACCGCCCAGGTCTAACGGTACCACCACCTGGGGGGCAGTGTTGGGTGGTATCACCGCTTAGACTAGTGGTACCACCACCTGGCACCCTACCAGGGGTGGTACAATCGCCCAGACTAGCGGTACCACTACCTGACACAATCTCGAAGACTATGCCACGACGGTGAGACTTCTTGGGGCACTATTTGGGCCTCTTATTGGGCCCAACACAGTCCTTACATGGGCCTAGCTAGCCCCTAATTGGGTTGGCCCAAAACCAAACCCAATTACATGCTAACTACGAAATCTAAGATATAATCTGAGCTAAATAAGTCCGTAAGTCTATTCTTCCAGCGAGCTTCCGGCGATCTTCCGGCGAACTTCTGATGATCTCTCGGCAATGTTCCGACGGACTCCCGACAAGCTCCTGGACTTTATGATAATCTTCTTGGTGAGTTTCGATGAGCTTCTCTGGCAAGCTCTGAGACTTCTCGGCTGGTTCCGACAGAACTTCTGATGAACTTCCGGACTTCCGACGAACTCTCGAACTCCTAATAAAATCACGTCCTTGACTCCGGGACTTTATTTTGCTACATGCTTTACTATCGTAGTTAATCCTGCACATATAAAACACACTTCAATCTAGACAATTAATACTAAGCATTAATCAAGTTGTCCGACATATCATTGGTCCCTCAACGCTTCATCTGATTCTTCGGCGCATTGTCCTCTCTTACGGCCTATTACCCAATCGACTAGTTGACCTCTGCAACTCCAATTTCCTTGGTGTAATTTTCACTCTTTTTGGCCCGATACTCGAACCCATGGCTCAAAGCCTTCTATCGATACGTCGACCGGTCCTCTAGATCGACGTCCAATCTTCTGACATGTTCCACTTTGGCTCAACATGATTCTTTCTGCCTTAATTGTCTCTCCCTAATCAAAGCTTCCTGCGTCATTCAAAACACAGATCAAATCATAAACACTATAAATTGGTTTCATCATCAAAATCCGAGATTCAACACTCTCTGATTAGGTGGAACCTCCTCAGAATGTGCTTAAACTTCTGATGAAACCTAGGTTCTTTCGTTTGAACAATTGCCCCGTTATTGTCACAATATAAGGAAATTGGCTCCTTGCTACTCAGCATGACTCCTAGATCTGTAATAAACTTCTTTATCTGGACTCTCTGCTTTGTTGCCTCTACTGCAGCAATGTTCTCTGCCTTTGTGGTGGAGTCAGCAATAATATCTTGTTTGGAACTCTTCCAATATATTACTCCTCTATTTAGGGTGAACACATACCCCGAATTAGACTTGCTATAATCGATATCGGACTGGAAACTCGAGTCTGTGTAGACTTTAACCCTAAGGCTACTATCTTCATATACTAGTAAAAGATCCATAGTCCTTCTCAAGTACTTAAGGATACACTTTATTGCTTTCTAGTGCTCCAAGTCGGGATCCGCCTGATACCCACTCGTGATACTCAGAGCATGCGCTATATTAGGCCTAGTACATAGCATGACTGATATGATAGACCTTATCGCTAAGGCATAGGATATCCTATCCATGTTTGTCCTTTCTTTAGGAGTCTTTAGGGACATACTCCTAGAAAGCGATATCCCATGTCTCATCAGTATGATACCTCTTTTGGAATTTTCCATGCCAAACCTTTTGATAATGGTGTCTATGTACCTGAATAAAGACAAGCCAAGCATCATCTTAGATCTATCTCTATAGATCTGAATCCCCAAGATATAGGATGCTTCCCCTAAGTCTTTCATAGAGAAATGTCTAGATAACTAAGCCTTTGCTATGGATAGCATTCCTATATCATTCCCAATGATCAGGATGTTATCCACATATAACACCAAGAAAGTGATAGTGCTCCCACTTACCTTTCTGTACACACAAGGCTCATATTCGTTCTTAACGAAGTCATAAGATCTTACTGCCTCATCAAATCTTATGTTCCAACTTTGGAAAACTTGCTTCAGTCCATAAATAGACCTAAGCAACCTACACACCTTATCTGGGCAATCCTTGGACACGAATCCCTCAGGCTGTATCATATACACCTCCTCCTCAAGGTTGTCGTTTAGGAACATGATTTTCATGTCTATTTTTCAGATCTCATAATCATAGTGTGCTACAATAGCCAACAGAATTCGAATAGATTTCAACATGGCTACGGGTGAGAAGGTTTCATCATAGTCAACACATTACTTTTGATGATACTCCTTAGCCACTAGCTTTGCTTTATAGGTCTCACTTTTCCATCTATTCGATCTTCTTCTTGAAGATCCACTTGCAACCAATGGGTATAATACCCTCGGGTGCATCAACTAGGTTATAAACCTTGTTGGAGTACATGGAATCCATCTCAGAATTCATGGCTTCGTGCCACTTTCCAGAGTCTATACTGGTAATAGCCTCCTCGTATGTTTGAGAATCAATATCCTCAACATCCTCTCCTCTAATATATCCCACATATCTCTCAGGAGGATATGATACTTTGTCGGACCTACGTAAAATTGGAACTTATGTGCTAGGTACCTGAACAAACTTGGGCTATGGATTGGTGCTTGAGCTATGTTCTTTAACCTTACTCAACCCTATCATGCTCCCACTATCTCCGCCAAGAATGTGTTCCTTCTCAAGGAACATCGCTCTCTTGGCTATAAAGATCTTTTAATTCTCAGGGTGATAGAAATAATACCCATAAGTTTTATTGGGGTAACCCATAAACTTGCACCGTTCCGTACTGGATTTCAACATATCGGGATTGTGTCTTTTAATGTGGATAAGACATCCCCAAATCTTAACAACAATAAGATCTAGATTCTTCCCTTTCCATATCTCATATGGTGTAAACACTACTGACTTAGTTGGAACTCTATTCAGAAGGAAAGTTGCGGTCTCCAAGGCGTATCCCCAAAATGAGACGGGTAGGTCGGCGAAGCTTATCATGGACCACAACATGTCTAATAGTGTATGATTCCTCATTTTGGATATACCATTGAGTTGAGGTGTATAAGGAGGTGTCCATTGGGATGGAGTCCCATAGTCCTTGAGGAACTAGGTGAACTCTGTACTTGAGTACTCACCTCCTCGATCTGATCAAAGTGTCTTGACTCTTTCCAATCTGGTTCTCCACATCATTCTTATATTTTTTGAATTTCTCAAAGGCCTCCGACTTATACTTCATCAAGTACACATCCATACCTTGAGAAATCATGAATAAAAGTAATAAAGTAGGAGTAACCACTTATGACATAAGTTGCAATGGGACCCACATATATCACTATATATGAGTTCTAACAGCTCAGTGGCTCTCTCTCTCTCTCTTATTCTACTAAATGGAGAGTTGGTCAATTTTCCATGAATGCAAGGCTCGCAAGTTACTCATAGTCGAATGAATCTAGATATTCATCCTTTAGCACCTTTTGAATCCTTACCTCATTGATGTGACCTAGTCTACAATGTCATAAATATACACTATTCATCTCATCTCGTTTCCTCTTGGACACACTTACATCCATGATATGTGGAGCAGTGTCTAGCATAAACAAACCATTATATAATGTTCCTCTCTTGATGATCTCATCATATAATAATATTGAACAACCATTATTTTCAAAAACTAAATTATATCTACTAACTATCAAACATGAAATGGAAATAATATTTTTGATAATAGAAGGAACAAAATAGCATGCATCCAATGCAATAATAGCTCCACTAGGTAGATATATGGTGACCTCGCCAACAACTACTATAACAACTTTTGCTTCATTGACCAGAGGTCCATTTCGCCTCTCACCAATCTCCTAGGTCTTGCTAGAACTTACAACGAATTACAAATATGATAAGCATTACCAATATCGAATACTCATGTGTTATCATAAGAGTCTAACAAATGGAGACTAATCATAAATATACTTGGAGCTTCTCCAAGCTTCTATTTTACCCTCTCTATAAGGTACTCTTTGCAGTTCCTCTTCTAATGCCCATCTTTACCATAGTGGAAGTACTGGCTACTAGTCATAGGTGCCCTACAAGCCAATCATGTAAATAATGGCACATGTGACATGATATGTATTCTTTTTGTTTATTATATTTTTGATATTTTATTACTTTATATTGCTTGTTGCATATATGCATATATATATTGTGATGTCCATGGATCTGTGCAATGGGAATCGGATCGTGATGAGATGATAACAATGAGACCGATTCACCTTTAAACACAGATCCTAAATAATCCTGATCAAAGGTTACTCGAGAGGGACATCTAGATAACCGAACAAAGTGGTGTACTGTATACCCATCCATATGATGGAGGTAGCTGGTTTCATAGCTGCTCGTATGGGGACACTAGGGTTACAGTGCAGGTTCTCATTAGAGAATGAGTTCACTGATTGCTCCACTCATAGAATGTTGGATGGTTGATGATGCCTTATTATCAGATAATGATTCCATCATCCTAGTGGTGTATCTAGTCCTTAGACCTGAGACACCAAGGATGTCCCGTATGAGTACTTAACTCCTTTATACTAGACTTATAGGCTTGTAAGTTTCAGATCTAGTACAATTGGTCATTGGGAATGACAATCAATCTTACAAGAACTATTGAGTGTTGATAGAAGATCACTCACTCTCAGTGTCATAAGAGGAATATCCCATGTATTATTGCTTAAACAAATCCCTAGTCAGGGTCATTCAAATTGAGAGAGAAAGAGTTCTCCAAATGAATCCAATTAGAGCAAAATTCGAGTAAAAATTGTATGGGTCTAATAGTACCATGCCCAATATACGGTCTCTGGGGTATTAGATGGATGATGAACTATAGATACACGGTAATTAAGGATAGATAAGTCTAATGGATTAGATTCTCCTATATCGTTTGGGGACTACGATGCAATGTCCTAATACGTCCGCAATCAATGAGTCGAGTGAATTATTTTGGAGATAATAATTTATTGAGCTAGAAAGAGTTCTGACATGTATGACTCTCGGCTAGCTCGATATTGGGCCTAGAGGGTCACACACATATGGTAGGTATTACGATGAGTAGAGGTTTAGATATGAGATATCCGCCGGAGCTCCTATCTTATTGGATATCCAATAAGCCCCTAAATTATTGGATCCTATGAATGAGATCCAATAAGAGCCAATGAGAGATTATTGGATAGAGATCCACTAATTTAATAGGCTTGAGTAGTTGGATGAAGATCCAATACCCAATAGGCAGGATCCATTAAGGTTAAGTAGACAAGGGACCTCTATAAATAGGAGCAAACCAAAAACCCATAAGCTAGAGGCTTCTTGATTTCCACCTCCTATTCTTCTCTCCTCTTCTCCTCCTCAGATAGTAGGTGTGGAGTTTTGGGGCAGTGATTTGAGGAGTGTCGTCACAGCCCTATGAGAGAGGAGGACGCTTGACCTCCTTCATCCTCTCCTACAGATCCATATGGATTAAGGGATATACGATCTCTTTAGATAAAACACAACTATCTCACACGTGGATTTAAGTTTTATGAGTTTTTACACACCAATATTCACATGACAACGAACACCTTTTAGGAAATTTGGGTCTTTTATTTTCTATTCTTCCGTTGCCCATGTGATATCTGTAGGGAAATCTAGGGGCAACATCACAAGCACAGTAGAAGAATATAAAAAACAAAATCTCAAATTCTCAAAAATGTGTTCGTTGTTATGTGAAGATTGGTGTGCAAAATCCACGAAACAAAAAACTATGTATATTAAATATTGTATTACCTAGGGAGATCGTATATCCCTGAATCCTTACTGATCTCTAGGAGAGGGTGAAGGAGGTCAAATGCTCTCCTCTCTAGCGGTGATCTACACAACAGCGTTGTGACAATACTCCTCTAGTTTTCAGGTCTGATATCTAAGGTGGAGAGGGGGAGAAGAATATGAGAGGCAACCCAAAAAGGCTCTAGCCTATTAACCACTTATTCTCTCCTATTTATAGAGGTCCCCTGTCAACTTAACCCTAATGGATTCTGCCCTATTGGGTATTGGATCTTCATCCAACTACCCAAGCCTTTTAGATTAGTGAATCTCTATCTAATAATCTCTCATTGGCTCTTATTGAATCTCATCTATAGGATCCAATAATTCAGGGGCTTATTGGATATCCAAAAAGATAGGGGCTCCGACGGATATCTTATATCCGAACCTCTACTCACCGCAACGCCTACCATATGTGTGTGACTCTCTAGGCCTAATATCGAGCTGGCTATGAGTCAAACTTATCAGAACTCCTTCTATCCCAGTAAATTATTATCTCTATAATAATTTACTCGACTCATCGACTATGGACGTACTGGGGCACTACGTCATAGTCCCCAAACAATATCGGGGAGTCTAATCCATTGGACCTGTCTACCCTCGGTTAGCATGTACCTACAATCCCTCATTCATCTAATATCTTAGAAACCGTATATAGGGTATGGTGTTGTCAGACCCATATGGTTTTTACTCGAGTCTCACTCTAATCGGATTCTCCTAGAGATCTCTTTCTCTCTTAATCCGAATGATCCTAGTCGTAGATTTGTCTGAACAAGAATACATGGGATATTCCTCTCATGACACCGAGAGTGGATGATCCTCTATCAACACTCAATAGTCCTCGTATGATTGGCTACCACTCTCGATGACCAATTGTGCTAGATCTGGAATCTCTAGACCTATAAGTCTGGTATCAAAGATTGGAGTACTCATATAGGACATCCTTAGTGTGTCAAGTCTAATGACCAGATACACAACTGAGACTATAGAATCATTGCCTAACAATAGGCATCATCAACCATCCAGCATTCCACAAGCGGATCAATCAGTGAACTCATTCTCCAACGAGCACATGTACTGTATTCATAGTGTCCCCACACGAGCAGCTATGAGACCAACTGCATCCATCATATGGATGAATATACAATAAACTAGTATGTCTGGTATCTCGATGTCCCTCTCGAGTAACTTATGACCGGGATTATTTAGGATTTGTGTTTAAAGCCGAATCGGTCTCATTATCGTGATCTCATCACGATCCAATTCCCATTGCACAAATCCATAGACATCACAATATACTCGAGCAATATGCAATATAAAATGATAAAATATTAAATAATAATAAATAAAAAGATTATGTGTCATGTCACACGTGTCATCACCCATGTGATTGGTTTGCAAGACACCTATGACTAGCAATCTCCCGCTTGACCTAAAGCCAAACATCTGTGTCTGATCT
Organism: Musa acuminata AAA Group; assembly: GCF_036884655.1. Taxonomy (NCBI): domain Eukaryota; kingdom Viridiplantae; phylum Streptophyta; class Magnoliopsida; order Zingiberales; family Musaceae; genus Musa; species Musa acuminata. Next base: position 9,453,502 of record NC_088348.1, on the reverse strand, counting down.
CCATCAGACCCCTGTGATGCTCAAAGACAATCTGAGACAACGGCTTTGTTAGTGGATCTATAATATTATCTTCGGATGGAACTCTTTCCACTCCTACATCTCCTCGGGTCACGATCTCTTTGATCAGGTGGAACCTACTCAGAACATTTCTGATAAGACCTAGGTTCCTTCGCTTGAGCAATCGCCCCGTTATTGTCACAATATAAGGGAATCAGCTCCTCGTTGCTTGGCACGACTCTCGAATCTGTGATGAACTTCTTCATCCAGACTTCCTCTTTTGCTACCTCTACTGCAACAATGTACTTCGCCTCTATAGTCAAGTCAGCAATAGTATCTTGCTTGGAACTCTTCCCCCATACTGCTTCTCCATTCAGGGTATACACATACCTCAAATTTGACTTGCTATCATCGATATCGGATTAGAAACTTGAGTTCATGTAGCCTTCAATCTTGAGGCTACTACCTTCATGTACTAGTAAAAGATCTTTAGTCCTTCTCAAGTACTTAAGGATACACTTTACTGCTTTCTAGTGCTCCAAACCTGGATCCGTGTTAGGACCCTTTTTCTGAGCTTTTGAATAATGTTTATTGAGTCTGTTTAGTCCAGTTGTTTATTGAGTCAGTTTGGTTCAGTTAGAGTCAAGTAGAGGTTTATTTAATATTTATTTATTATTAGAGTTCAAGTCCTGATGGACTTTGGGTGGAACTCTATAAATAGGGATGTAATTGCTTCTTTTTAGGAATCTATGAAAAATACTATTATTGTCTTTGGACAAACCCTAGGAGGTCGATCCCCTCGAAGAGATTAAGGAGGGCCGATCCCCCCCCTCGATCCCCTCGAAGAGATCAAGGAGGGCCGATCCCCTCGAAGCGATCATTATCATTCCCTTTTCTCCCATTTCTTTCACGATAAGACCGCAACCTTGCTTCCTTTCTTCCTCCCCACCATCACCGTTGTCGTTGTTTCCCCGGCCAGTGACCTTCGACCACCGCTCGACCTCCTCGCTGCCCCATCTCGTTCAAAAAAAAAAAAGGGAAAGAAAAAAGAGAAGAAGAAACACGAGAGGAAGAAGAAGCCGCAGCCACCCCTGCGTCCCCTGCTTCCGGCCAGCCCACCCGCCGCTGCTGCTCTCCGGCCAGCGCCCACCATTGCCCCGCTTCCCGGCCGGTGACCACCGCCGCCGCTGTTCCCTGGCCAGGAGACGACGTTACCAGCGTCCATCCCAGCCCTACTGCCGCCGCCCGCCTCCCCTTGCGTCGCAGCGCAGCCGCTCGACCTCTCCTCTTCGGCGATCGTTGGTGACGCTGCTCCCAGCCGCGCCACCATTGCTGCCTCTCCACCGCAGCCGCCGATTGTCGCCCTCCTCGCGGCGACCGAAACAGGGCAACTCACGTATTGCCCTTGTTCCCAGCCGCGTCACCACCACTTTTCCCAGACGCATCGCCGCCGCTCGATCATCCGGCCAGCGACCTCTTCTCCTTGCGTCCCCATCTCGCTCGAGCGAGAAGGACCGCCGGCACCGCAGCCGTAGCCGCCGGTTGCCGCAGCCCCTCCTTGCAGCGGTTGCAGAAACAGAGCTTCCTCTGTTGCCGCAGCCCCTCGTCGATCGCAGCCACGCCTCGAGCGCCGTCGCCTTCCAGCCGACCCACCACCACTGCCAGCCACCGTGCGGTGACCGCTGCTCGCCTCCCAGCCGCCGCTTCCCCTGGCTCGGGCGAGAACGACCGCCGCCACTGCCCCTTGCTCTGCATCTTTTGTAACCGAAACAGGGCAATCACGGGCAACTCACATCTGCTGCCCTTGTTTCCAGCCGCCGCCGTCGCCTCGAGCGCCGTCGCCGTCGCCTTCCAGCCGCTGCTCCCCCGTGCGACGACCGCCGCTCGCCGCCCAGCCGCTGCTCCCGCTCGCTTCCCAGCCGCTGCTTCCATTTGCTCTGCATCCGTGGTGACCGAAACAGGGCAATTACCACCGTCGCAGTCGCGGGTCCCCTTGCTGCCGCAGTCGCGGATCCCCTTGCTGCTGCGAACGCCGGTTGCCACCACCGTCGCCACTGCTGCCCAGCCAGCGACGACGCCGCTCGCCGCCCAGCCTGGCAGCCTCCGGTTGCCGCAGCCCTCGTTGCAACGATTGCAGAAACATAGCTTCCTCTATTGCTGCAGCCTGCCACGACCCTCGCTGCCTCCTTCTCCACCGCTGCCGTTGCGCTCCGGCCAGCAACGACTGCTACTGCCAGCCACCACAGCCTTCACCTCAACCCCCTCGATCTGCACCGTTGCTGCAGCCCCCTTGCTCTGCATCGTTGCCGCAGCCGCCGGTTGCCACCACTGCAGCCTCAACCCCGGCCGCTTCAACGCCACTTCCCTCTTGTTCTGCCTCCGCTGCTGTAGTTGTCGGTTGCCATCACCACAACCTCAACCCCGGCCGCTTCAACGCCACTTCCCTCTTGTTCTGCCTCCGCTACTGTAGTTGTCGGTTGCCATCACCGCAGCCTTAACACGGCTGCTCGGCGATTGCTTCCTTGGGTCACAACAGCCGCAACCGTCACCTTTCAGCCTTGGCGCTCTCATCTCACGCAGTGACACAAACATAGGGCAGCTACTCTTCCTCCAACGCAGCGACCGCAGCACTGCCCTTGGCGTCCACCTCCTCGGCAACTTCGCATCGACAGTATTGATGCCCTTGACCGACACCAAAAACAGAAGTTGAGATTACAGATTTGCAGTCTTACGCAATGGCCATTGATAACTCGGTGAAAGCACAAATGGAAGCATTGGAAATCAGAATTGAGAACCGACTGCAAGAAACACTTAATGATTTCAAAAAGAGCCTACTGGAGAGCCTTAGCAAATTTCAACAAAATGGAGGCTCAAGTTCTACATTGCACAGATCTGAAAATACAGGAAAAGGGCCCCAAGATTGTGACACAAATTACTCACACATGAAGATGGAATTTTCAAGATGGAAAGATGAAGATCCGACCAATTGGATCTCTAAGGCAGAAAATTTTTTCCGTTTTCACAGAACCCCAGAAGAATCCAAGGTAGAAGTGGCCATAATCTAGCTCGAGGGAGATGCACTCCAGTGGTACGATTGGTATGAAACTTTCCACGGAGTTCCTTCGTGGGAGCAGTTCAAAAGAGGGCTTCTTGTTCGCTTTGGCCCATCCGAATATGAGAATGTTGATTGCCAGCTCGTCAAAATTCATCAAACTTCTACAGTGTTAGAATATCAGAGTAGGTTTGAAAGATTATCAAATCAAGCTAGAGATTGGTCGAACCGACAACTTCTAGATACATTTATTGAAGGGCTTATTCCAGAGATCCGGTGTGAAGTTAAGGCTCGTCAACCCCGTACTATGATAGCTGCGATCTCATTTGCAAATCTACATGAGAAAAAAATTAGCAAGGAAAGAACAGCAAGGGGTTTGTATTATGATGAAAAATGGAGTATAGAGCATCGATGTAAACAAGGGCAACTTCTGATGATTGAACCAATTGGAGAGGAACCAAAAGCTAAGAATGTGGACTCCGATCATGAAGGTATAAATTCTAATAAAGATGTTGGACCTACCATATATACAATGCATGTATTAGCCGACTACTCTAACCCGCAAATTATGGAAGTTGGCGAAACTCTAGAACATCAGCTTGTTATAGTTTTGATTGATACTGGTAGCACTAACAATTCTATGGACAGTGAGACTGTTGAAAGATTGGCCCACCACATTGAAGACTACAGATTCGAAGTAAAGATCATTGATGGATGGATTTTCACTTGTGATAGCAAAGGTTCCAAGATAAAATTGATTATATAGGGCCAGAAGTTTCATGCAATGATTACTACACTGAAAGACCGACCTGTTGCTTACACTATCAAAAAGTGGAGACCATACTTACTTGATCAACGGGTTATGATGCGTTGCAGATAGTCTATGGCTAAAGTACTGAAAGAGAAGCTCCCCGAGATTGATGCTGCTCAGCCTTGAGGACAAGGCTGATTTGAAGAGGGAGGAACTGTTAGGACCCTTTTTCTGAGCTTTTGAATAATGTTTATTGAGTCTGTTTAGTCCAGTTGTTTATTGAGTCAGTTTGGTTCAGTTAGAGTCAAGTAGAGGTTTATTTAATATTTATTTATTATTAGAGTTCAAGTCCTGATGGACTTTGGGTGGAACTCTATAAATAGGGATGTAATTGCTTCTTTTCAGGAATCTATGAAAAATACTATTATTGTCTTTGGACAAACCCTAGGAGGTCGATCCCATCGAAGTGATCAAGGAGGGTCGATCCCCTCGAAGAGATCAAGGAGGGCCGATCCCCTCGAAGCGATCAAGGAGGGCCGATCCCCTCGAAGAGATCAAGGAGGGCCGATCCCCTCGAAGCGATCATTATCATTCCCTTTTCTCCCATTTCTTTCACGATAAGACCTTAGGGTCTTATCAATCCGCTTGATACATTCCCGTGACACTCAAAGAATGTGCTATATCAGGCCTGGTACATAGAATGACATACATGATAGACCCTATCGCTGAGGCATATGGCATCCTATTGCTAGAACCCTTGCAGATTCTAAACTTGGGGTTGATCTCTTTAGGGGATCGGCCTCCTTGGAACTCTATAGGGGTTCCTCCCTCCAAGTTACTGCTCAAAGGCTGCAGAAAAGATTCATCTATTCCTTATCAAAAGAGGTGGAATACATGACTATTTATAGGGCTTCTAAACTCTAACTCCTAATAGGACTCTTACTTAAGACTCCTACTTCTAACCAACTCTTAATAGGACTCCTACTCAAGACTCCTACTTATAACCAACTCCTAATAGAACTCCTACTCAAGACTCCTATTCCTTTATAACTCCTTATTCTTCTCTAAGAAATAACCTCCTAACCCTAGCCGGCCACTTCATCTCTTTAATAGGGGTCGGCTTAGGTAGGTTTTACATGAATGTCCCTCTCAATTAGGACTCTCCTAGCTAGAGTCCTAACAAACCCGCCCTCTTCAAATCAGCCTTGTCCTCGAGGCTGACGATTCATAAATTTTGGGAATTTGATCTTCAAGTCATCATAGTTCTCCCAAGTGGCATCTTCTGTTAGTAGGTTTGCCCACTGTATTAGCAATTCAGTAGTGGATCGTCGTCGTCGAGTCACGATCCGTCGATCAATAATGGCACTTGGCTGAGTCCAAAGTTCTCCTTGGGTAGTCATATTTGGTGGGTGGCTTTGGGCTGTCTCCAAGCACCTATTTACAACTTTCGTCTGGCCGTCGGTTTGTGGGTGATATGCCATACTCCTTTTCAATTTAGTACCCTGCATATGGAATAACTTTGTCCTGCTCGTGAAGATGCAAGTAGAATTTATCATAAGCAAAATGCATCCCTTATAGTGTAATTCTTTTGAGTCCCAATTGTAATGAGCCATGGGGCTTGGTGCTTCCTCCAATTTTTTTATAATCTTACTAGTCTCTGAATCTTCCTACCATTCCATCTTAATATCCTTAAGAAAGTCGCTGGTCGGAAGTGAAACGACCGAAACTTCAACTTGCTCGGGTAGCTGCGAAAGCGCATCTGCAAGAACATTCTCTTTCCCCTTTTAGTAAGTTTTTTAATAATCAAATCCAAGAAGTTTTATTACCCTTTTTTGTTGCTCAGGGGATGATATTTTTCGCTCCAAAAAGTACTTGAGGCTTTTATGGTCGGTTTTAATTTGAAATCGTCAGCCAATCAAGTAAGGTCTCCACCTCGTTGCTGCGCGCACAATGGCGAGCATCTCCTTATCATATGTTGACTTATTTTGATGGGAGGGAGATAATGCCTTGCTAGTGTATGTGAGTGGTCGACCATCTTGCATGAGAATGGCTCCAATTCCGACTCCAGATGCGTTAGCCTCAATAATGAAGGGTCGGTTGAAATCTGGTAGTGTTAGCACCGGCGTCGTCGTCATGGCTACCTTAAGTTTGTTGAAGGCAGCGGAGGCTCTGTCCGACCATTGGAAGATATCTTTTTCCAGTAAGGAAGTAAGTGGTGCACTGATCTTTCCATAGTTTTTCATGAACTTGCGGTAGTAGCTTGTTAAACCCAGAAATCTATGCAGTAATTTTATGTTCCTCGGGGTCGGCCAGTTCTGCATTGCTTCTATTTTGGAGGGTCCACTGCTATACCTTTCTCTGATATGATATGCCCAAGATATTCCACCTTCTGTTGAAGAAAGCAAAAATTTTTAGTGGTTATTGTGTGTTCAAAAGGTGGTTTTCGGTATGTCTTCTTTATACACTCGTATTTGATGATACCCGGATCAAAGGTCCAGCTTTGTGAAGATTTGTACTCCCTTTCATCTAGCAATTCATCTACTATTGGAATAGGGTATTTATCCTTGATGGTTATGCCATTAAGAGCTCGGTAATCAATACACAATCGCCATGTTCCGTCCTTCTTTCATATGAGGAGCAACTTGGCCGAATAACTCCTATTTTGAGCATCTCTTTTACAATCCTTTCTATTTCATCCTTCTGGAGATGTGGATACTAATGTGGCTGAGTATTTGCTGGACATTTGCCTGGAAGAATTGTTATATAATGATCATACCGACGAGTAAGAGGTAGGTTGCACGGTTCATCAAATATATCTGAAAATTCAGCAAGCAAAGGAAGTAGATTTGGATCTTCAAATTCTATTGGCTCTCCCTTAGTTTTCTGCTCAAGTTGTACCAAAAAGTTGCTGCATACTTTATGCAAAATCTTCTCCATTTGTTGTGTGCAAATCGTTGTTACATCGCCCCCACATTTCCTTTGCAGCATCACCTGTTTCCCCTTACTATAAAATTTCATAATTAGTTTCATAAAATTTCAAGAAACATCACCTATTGTTATCAACAATTCAATTCTATACATGGCCTCATGATCATCAAGAGGGAGAAGGCAGAAATCTGCAATTATCTCTTGGTCCTGCAGCAATAGTTTCTCCTGCGGGCGCCTACGATCACAATTTAAAATCCGTCCGTCGGTGACCTTAACATCAAACCTGTAGTGATTCTCGATAGGTAATGCTATCCGAACAGCAAGCTTACTATTTAGGAAGTTAGTAGTACTGCCCGTGTCGATGAGAACAATGATCGGTTGTTGTTTGAGAAGGCCTCCAACTTTCATCGTTTGCGGGTTTGAGTAGCTAGCTAGTGTATGTACTATAACTTCGGTCGGTTGTGGCTCTTTTTCTACATCTTCTTCTTCATGTTTAAGGCTCTCTTTTGGATGTTCAATGACCTCTTCTTCTATCGGTTCAATCATAAGAAGTCCCCCTTTACTACAGCGATGCTCACGGCTCCACGGCTCGTCACAATGCCAACATAACCCCTTCGCATATCGCTCCCGAAGCTCTTCTCTTGTTAACCTCTTTGGTGTAGGGACTTGGTCGACAGTAGGGGGGGCTAAGGGCTTCAATATTACTAGTTGAGGAGCGACCCTAGTCCTCCGAGCTTCATGGTTCAATTGCTCCTCTTGATGTCGTGCGAAAGAGATGGCTGCCATAAGCGTATACGATTGTCGCGCTTTAACTTCTTCTCGGATCTCCGGCTTCAAGCCTTCAATGAAGGTCCTCAATAGCTATTTTTGAGACCAATCATGAGTTTGATTAGATAACCTTTCAAACCTGGTTTGGTACTCCTGAATGGTAGAGGTTTGTCGGATCTTTCTTGTTGTCCGTCAATATTCTCGTAATCGGTTGGTCTGAAGCGGATCAGTAGTCCTTCTTTGAATTGTCGCCATGAAAGGACTCTATAAGTATGTTCAAACCAGTCAAACCACTGTATAGCATCCCCTTCAAGATGTATAGCTGCAATTTTCACCATAGATACATCCGCGGTTTTGTGGTACTGAAAATATCGCTCCGCGCATGAGATCCAACCAATCGGGTCTCCTTCTTCCCATCTAGGGAAGTCCACTCTCATGCATGGATAGTTGGGGTCGATCATAGAGCCTCCCCTCCCTTGGAAGTCATCTCTTCGGGCTTGGTGTGATTGGGCAAAGCTCTCTCCTTGATATGATTTCTTCGGGCTTAGTGGTCGGCCCAATCTGAGTTCAGTAAAGAGCGACCGAATCTTATCCTCCATTCGCACCTCCAAGGCTTCGAATTTAGCATTGATTGCCTCCTTAGATGCCATAGTATATGCCCCTAAATCTATGATGTTAAGATTTCTCTTTTATTGCTGCGTTAAAGGCATGTATAGGTTGAGAGAAGTGATGGTCGAAAGGGTTGGTGGATGTAGGCTGCGATTTAGGCTTGTTTTGTGGCTGTTTTGGGTGCAGTTTGAGGGCATGGTTTAGTAGAGTTTTAGGGCTATGGATGAAAGTTTTGGATCTATGGTAGATAGTAGCAAAGGTTTGACAGAAATCCGTGGAAGTTGCAGCAAGTATGTGTTGTCTTGTAAGAGTAGAATTGTCGTCGAAGAAACAACGATTTCTCGACGTAATTTTCACCAAAAACTTGAGAGAATTGAGGAGGGAATTGATAGCAAAATCACAGTTTATATAACAGCAAGGATGTCTAATTTAATCAAGAAAATTTTGGCAGTATAACAGCAAGAAAATTGGTGCAAGTTGCGATTGCAGAATTCTCGTCGAAAAATTTCAGCGGCCTACGACGAAAATTTGCAGCAACCCAAAATCATTTTTAGAGATGAATTCCTTAATAAATCAATCTTAGATTGAAGCCAAGATGATCTATGCAGTGTATAAGAAATTTCATTCAAAAAAGATTGCAAATAGATGGGTTAAGGCAACAATATGCGGCTGAAATTTTCTGCAGCACAGATTTTTAAGTATAGCAGATTGGACGTAAAAGATCAGTGATTTATATTAAGAATTTTTTTATGAAACCAAAGGGAAATCCACTGTTAGGAAGTGTTAAAGCTATCATAAAAATTTCATAGAGATTTGGATAGAAACAATGTAGTATCAAGATCAAATAAACAGTGCTATGCGGCTGAAATTTTACAATGCAGATTTTCAAGTATAGCAGATTAGACGTAAAAGATCAATGATTTATATTGAGAATTTTTTGACAAAACTAAAGGAAAATATGCTGTTAGGAAGTGTCAAAGATGTCATAAAAATTTTGTGAAAATTTGGATAGAAAAAACACAGTAGCAAGATCAAACAGATAGTGCTATGCGGTTAGAATTCTGCAATGTATCTTTCGTCGTAGAGATGAAATATTTATGACGAAAAGTTTATGCAGCAATATAGGAACAATTTTTTTAGGATTTTTGAATAAGGATAACTAAATTTCAGCAGCAGTAAGGTAGAAAACCAGAACCTGTTGCAATTCACGGGGAGATCAAAGGATGATCCGCGGTGGTGGAGATGACGATAGAATTTGGCGACGATCTTTTAAGCAATTGTGGGAATTGCTTTGAGCAGTTGTGGAGGGTTGATGGATGGCTATGGAAGGGCAGCGAGATGCCAAGAACGCTACTCTGATACCAGGTGCTAGAACCCTTGCAGATTCTAAACTTGGGGTTGATCTCTTTAGGGGATCGGCCTCCTTGAAACTCTATAGGGGTTCCTCCCTCCAAGTTGCTGCTGAAAGGCTGCAGAAAAGATTCATCTATTGCTTATCAAAAGAGGTGGAATACATGACTATTTATAGGGCTTCTAAACCCTAACTCCTAATAGGACTCTTACTTAAGACTCCTACTTCTAACCAACTCTTAATAGGACTCCTACTCAAGACTCCTACTTATAACCAACTCCTAATAGGACTCCTACTCAAGACTCCTATTCCTTTATAACTCCTTATTCTTCTCTAAGAAATAACCTCATAACCCTAGCCGGCCACTTCATCTCTTTAATAGGGGTCGGCTTAGGTAGGTTTTACATGAATGTCCCTCTCAATTAGGACTCTCCTAGCTAGAGTCCTAACACCTATCCATATTCGCCTTTTCATTAGGAGTCTTTTGGGACATACTCCTAGAAAACGATATCCCATGTCTCATCGGTATGAGATCTCTCTTAGAATTTTTTATTTCAAACCTTTTAATAATGGTATCTATGTACCTAGACTGAGATAAGCCAAGCATCCTCGTGGATCTATCTCTATATATTTGAATCTCCAAGATATAGGATGCTTCCCCTAAGTCCTTAATGGAGAAGTGTTTAGATAATCAAGTCTTTACTGTATATAGCATTCCTACATCATTCTCAATTATCAGGATGTCATCCACATATAACACCAAGAATGTAATAGCGCTCCCACTTACATTCTTATACACAAAAGGCTCATCTTTGTTCTTAACGAAGTCATAAGATCTGGTTGCCTCATCAAATCTTATGTTCCAACTTCGGGAAGCTTGCTTTAGTCCATAAATGGATCTAAACAACCTACACACCTTATTTGGGCAGTCCTTAGAAACGAATCCCTCTGGCTATATCATATACACCTCCTCCTCGAGGTTGTCATTGAGAAATACAATTTTCAAGTCTATCTGTCAGATTTCATAATCATAGTGTGTTGCAATAGCTAATAGAATTTGGATGGATTTTAGCATGGCTACGAGTGAGAAGGTTTTGTCATAGTCAACATCTTGCCTTTGACGATACCCCTTAGCCACTAGCCTTGCTTTATAGGTCTCTACTTTTTCATCTACTCCGATCTTCTTCTTAAAGATCCATTTGAAACCGATGGGTATAATACCCTTGGGTGCATCAACTAGGTTCCAAACCTTGTTAGAGTACATAGAATCCATCTTAGAATTCATGGCTTCTTGCCACTTCCCGGAGTCTATACTCATAATAGCTTCCTTATCGGTCTTATGATCAATATCCTCTCCTCTAATATGTCCCACATATCTCTCAGGAGAATGGGATATTCTGTCGGACCTACGTAAAGTTGAAACTTGTGTGCTTGGTACCTGAATAGACTCAAGCTGTGGAGTGGTGCATGAGCTAGATTCTCCAAGCTCGCTCAACTCTATCATGCTCCCACTATCTCCGCCAAGAATGTGTTCCTTCTCAAGGAATACTGCTCGCTTAGCTACAAAGACCTTTTGGTCCTCAGGATAATAGAAATAATACACACAAATTTTTTTGGGTTATCCCATGAACTTGCACCGCTCCATCCTCGATTCTAATATATCAGGGTCATGTCTTTTAACATAAGTAGGGCAGCCCCAAATCTTAATAACCTTCAGATCATGTTTCTTCTATTTTCATATCTCATATGGTGTAGACACTACCGACTTAGTTATAACTCTATTCAGAAAGTAAGCTATGGTCTCTATGGTGTATCCCTAGAATGAGATAGGTAGGTCAGCGAAATTTATCATAGGCTACACCATGTCTAATAATGTACAATCCCTTTCAAATATATCATTGAGCTGAGGTGTATAAGGAGGTGTCCATTGAGATAGAATCTCATTGTCCTTGAGAAACGGGGTGAACTATGTACTCGAGTACTCACGTCCTCGATCTAATCGAAGAGTCTTGATACTCTTTCCAATCTAATTCTCCACTTCATTCTTATACTCTCTGAATTTCTTAAAGGCCTCGGACTTGTACTTCATCAAGTACACATATCCATACCTTAAGATATCATCAGTAAAAGTAATAAAGTAGAAGTAACCACCTATGACATGAGTTGACATGGGTCCATATACAGCACTATGTATAAGTTTCAGTAGCTCAGTAGCTCTTTATCCAGTTCCATTAAAAGGAGAGTTGATCAGTTTTTCACGAAGGCAAGGCTCACAAGTTGCATATGACTCATAGTCAAATGGATCTAGATATCCACTATTTAATAACTTTTGAATCCTTCCCTCATGGATGTGACCTAGCCTACAATGTCACATATATGCACTGTTCACCTCATCTCGTTTCCTCTTGGACATACTTACATATTCATGATATGTGGAGCAATGTCTAGCATAAACAAACCATTATACAATATTCCTCTCGTGATGATCTCATCATCTAATAATATTGAACAAACATTATTCTCAAAAACTAATTTATATCCACCAACTATAAAACATAAATTTGAAATAATATTTTTGATAATAAAAGGAATAAAATAGCATGCATCCAATGCAATAATAGCTTCACCAGGCAAATATAGGGTGACCTCGCCAACACTACTATAGTAATTTTTGCTCTATTGCCCATCTTGAGGTCCATCTTATCTCTCTCCAATCTCTTAGGTCTTGCCAGAACCTACAATGAATTACAAATATGATAAGCACTACCGGTATCCAATACCCATGTGTTATCATAAGAGTCTGATAAATGGAGATTGATCATGAATGTACCTAAAACTTCTCTAAGTTTCTATTTCGCCCTCTTTGCATAGTACTCTTTGTAGTTCCTTTTCCGGTGCTCATCTTTATCGCGGTGGAAGCACTGGCCTTTGTCCTTTGTCGGGTCTTTCTTAGCAAACTTTGCTTTACCCGGTTTGCTCTTACCCTTGCCCTTCTTCAGGGACTTTTTTAGTTTCCTTTTCTTTCTGGTCTCACCAGTGTAGAGAACTGGCTTCTTTTTCTTGATAGTGCTCTCTGCCTCCCTTAACATATTGAGGAGCTCAGGGAGAGTCACCTTAAGCTTGTTCATATTAAAATTCATTATGACAATTCCTAGACATGTGAGTTTTTCTATCCACTCAGTCATCTTTAGGACATGTTTCTGAACCGGTGTCCTCTCAGTCATCTTAGCACGAAAGAGGCTCTTCGATATGCTGAGTCCTTCCTTGTTCCTCAAACAGTTTATGAACATGTAGGAGAATGGATCTGGCATCCATCTTTTCATGTTGTCTCTGTAACTCAAGAGTCATGTAGGCCAACATGAAACACTGAGTAAGAGTGGAGTCATCAATATACTTCACGTAACAAGCAATCTCATCTTCATTTGCCCCTTCCTTGGGAGTAGGCATCACTATATCAAAGACATACAAGATTTTCTCCGCCGTGAGAACAATTCTCAAGTTGTGGAGCCAATCCGTATAATTTGGACCAGTGAGGCAGTTATCATCAAGTATGCCACGTAAGGGATTTGAAAATGATATTTTTTGAAATAAATACGCAGCAAAAATAAATAATATGCAGATTTTACAAAAATACACAATTAAGATATGGACTTCTATCTTAATTTGCTCCCATTATTTTATTGGCGAGTCATGCAACACTCTCAGCACGTGAAATGAAAGTCTCCGGTAGACTTCTAGTGGGGATCAGGATCCAATCAATGCCTTAGTGTAACCTCGAGAGACTCGACCAATCACACTAAGCTCAGAAGGTAGACAACTCTTGTCGATCACAACTCTTTATGATTCCTATCTTGTTTGTGCTAGTCATAGGTGCCCAGCAAGCCAATCACGTGAGTGATGGCACGTGTGACTTGATACAGAATCTTTTTGCTTATTATATTTTGGCGTATATCACTTTATAACTATTGCATAAATGCATACATATATTGTGATGTCCTTGGATTTGTGCAATGGGAATCGGATCGTGATGAGATCACGATAATGAGATCGATTCACCTTTAAACACATATCCTAAATAATCCCGGTCATAGGTTACTCGAGAGGGACATCGTGATAACCGGATAGACTAGTGTGCTGTATACCCGTCCATATGATGGATGCAGCTGGTCTCATAGCTGCTCGTATAGGGACACTAGGGATACAGTACAGGTGCTCATTGGAGAATAAGTTCACTGATTGATCCGCTTACGGAATGCTGGATGGTTGATGATGCCTTGTTGTCAGACAGCAATTCCGTGGTCCTAGTGGTTTATCTGGTCCTTAGACTTGAGACACCAAGGATGTCCTGTATGAGTGCTCCACTCTTTGATACCAGACTTATAGGTTTGGCTATCCCAGATCTAGTACAGCTGGTCATTGGGAGTGGTAGTCGACCTTACGAGGGCTATTGAGTGTCGATAGAGGATCATCCACTCTCGGCATCATGAGAGGAATATCCCATGTGTTCTTGCTCAGACAAATCCCTGGCCAGGGTCATTCGGGTTGAGAGAGAAAGAGTTCTCCGGGAGAATCCGATTAGAGCGAGACTCGAGTAAAAACCGTATGGGTCTGACAACACCATGCTCGATATACGGTCTTTGGGATATTAGATGGATGAGGGATTATAGGTACACGGTAACTGAGGACAGACAGGTCCAATGGATTGGATTCCCCTGTATCGTCTGGGGATTACGGCGTAGTGGCCTAGTACTTCCGTAGTCGATGAGTCAAGTGAATTATTACAGAGATAATAATTCACTGAGTTAGAAGGAGTTCTGACAGGTATGACTCACGGCCAGCTCGATATTGGGCCTAGAGGGTCACACACATATGGTAGGCATTGCGATGAGTAGAGGTTCGGATATGAGATATCCGACGGAGCCCTTGTCTTATTGGATGCAGATCCAATACCCACTAGGGGAGGACCCATTAGGGTTTGACAGGGGACCTCTATAAATAGGCGGGATTCAGAGCCTCATAGGCTAGAGCCTTTGCTTGCCTTTCCTATTCTCCTCTTCCTCTCCACCTTAGTGCAGACCTGGAGTTTTGAGGAGCGTCGTCGCAACCCTACTGTGTGGATCACCGCTAAAGAGGAGGACGCTTGACCTCCTTCACCCTCTCCTAAGGATCTGCAAGGAAACAGGGATATACGATCTCCCTAGGTAACACAACCTACTCTATACACAGTTTTAAGTTTCGCGGATTTTGCGCACCAATTTCGCATGACGACGAATCTCTTTGGGAATCAGGGATTTTGTTTTCTTGTTCTTCCGCTGCGCATGTGATGTCACTCCCATGATTTCCCAACAGTTTGGCCTCTGAATCACCATGGTCTCGAGGGACTCGACCAACCATGATGTTTGGTTAAGTCAACATCATCGTTACAAGGTGAGTCTGATTCGATGATATGCCCTCGAGGGACTCGACTAAGCATACCATGTCCTCAGGTCGTCGATGACATCTCTATGTCGTAGGCAAGATAGTGAATCGTAATATAGGTAAGCCTCGAGGGACTCGACCAACTCAACCTACACCGAGAATCGGTCTCTACCTATAACAATGGAAGGCCACATGGGTCAATCTAATTGCCTTATGTTTACCGACTTAATATTGTCGAGAGAGGGGATTTTAATTTAGTCTCCTAATGTAATGTGTCACACACATATATATTTAATATATATCTACATCGCATGCAAATATATATACATATCTAGTAAGTGTATAAGCAATCACACATCACATGAGCAATTACATCATATTGTCATAGACCACAGCCTAATGTGAACAGGCCTGAGCTAGTGGGCCTAATCACTCACATCAAGATCTATATATGCAACGGTGCATCTTCATGCATCGCGATCATCCGTCTCAGCCTCGTGGGTCCCGCTATCACTTCCACGCTCTCGCTGCGCCTCCTTGTGTGATTACAACTTAATCATGGGCACGCAGGCCCGATAATAAATGAGAAATAAAATAGAGACTCGTAAGCCCCAATAATAATAATCACAAGTATATACATCATCACACGATCCACGATCATCCGTCCACATATCATACATCACATGTACACATCATCATCATATAAGACTACTAGATAATAATAAAAATAATAATCAATTAAATTTTTTAATTAATTAATATTTTCGAGGATATATAGGAAATTTTTTGAATTCTGAACGGCATTTTGGTAATTTAGACAAAAAGGATAGATTCAGAATTTCTAAAATTCTAAGGGGCAAAACAATCTTTTGCCCAAAAATCCTAATCCTTTGTTTCTCCCCTTGCTTGTTGTGGCTACTACTACCCTGCAGGCGGTGGCCCCCTACGGCGGGGGGCGGCGGGCAGGGGCGTCGCCCCTACCTGTGGGCAGCTCGCCCGTAGGCGTTGTGCCCACGAGTGCAGTGTCCGTAGGCGCCTCGCCAGCGGGTGGCGCCCCCCTCTTGCGGGCACTGTGCTCGCCGGTTGCTCCCGCGGGGTGCCGGCGCCACCGCCACCGCCCCCGCCCAACCCCCTCCCCCCTCCCGACCGACCACAAGCCTGCTACAAGCAGGCCGTCGACCGATTGCTGTAGGCATAGCGTCTGCACATGCACCTACATGTGCGCCTGCGTTGTGCTGCTATTGCAGGCGGCTGCATGCACGCAGATGGTAGAGCTGCAATCTACAAGGGTAGTAAGTGCAACAACAGTTGCTGCCCTTTCTCACTTTTATGTCAACAATTTTTGACGTCAAAAGCTTCTCCAAAACACAACACAAGCAATTCAAAACTAATCTTTCTTACGAGCAACCTGGCTTTGATACCACTATAGGGAAATCTAGGGGCAACATCACATGCACCGCGGAAGAATATAAAAAATAAAATCCCTAATTCTCAAATATGTGTTCGTCGTCATGTGAAGATTGGTGCGGAAAATCAATGAAATAAAAAACTATGTATATTAAAGATTGTGTTACTCAGGGAGATTGTATATCCTTGAATCCTTCCTGATCTCTAGAAGAAGGTGAAGGAGGTTAAGCGCCCTCCTCAATAGCGGTGATCCACACAACAGGGCTGCGACGATACTCCTCTAGTCTCCAGGCCTACTGTCTGAGGTGGAGAAGGGGAGGAGAATAGGAGAAGCAATCTAAAAAGGCTCTAGCCTATGAAAACTGATTCCTTCCCATTTATAGAGGTCTCCTATCAACTTAACCCTAATGGATCCTGCCCTATTGGGTATTAGATATCCATCTAACTACCCAAGCCTCTTAGATTAGTGGATCTCTCTCTAATAATCTCTTATTGGATCTCACTCATAGGATCCAATAATTCAGGGGCTTATTGGATATCCAATAAGATAGGGGCTCCGGCGGATATCTCATATCTGAACCTCCACTCATTGCAATGCCTACCATATGTATGTGACCCTCTAGGCCCAATATTGAGCTAACCGTGAGTCATACCTATTAGAACTCCTTCTGGCTCAATGAATTATTATCTTCATAATAATTCACTCGACTCATGGGCTGTAGACATACTAAGCCACTACGCCGCAGTCCCCAAACGATATAGGGGAATCCAATCCATTGGACATGTCTGTCCTCAGTTACCATGTACCTATAGTCCCTCATCCATTTAATATCCTAGAAACCGTATATAGGTTATGGTGCTGTCAGACCCATACGGTTTCTACTCGAGTCTCGCTCTAATCGGATTCTCTCGGAGAACTCTTTCTCTCTCAATCTGAATGACCCTAGCTATAGATTTGTCTGAACAAGAATACATGGGATATTCCTCTCATGACACCGAGAGTAGATGATCCTCTATCGATACTCAATAGTCCTTGTCAGGTTGGCTACCACTCCCGATGATTGGCTGTGCAAGATCTGTAACCTCCAGACCTATAAGTCTGGTATCAAAGACTGGAGTACTCATACAGGACATCCTTGGTGTCTCAAGTCTAAGGACCAGATACACAATTGGGACTACGGAATCATTGTCTGACAATAAAGCATCATCAACTATCTAGCATTTTGTAACCGAATCAATCAGTGAACTCATTCTCCAATGAGCACCTGTATTGTATTTCTAGTATCCCCAGACGAGTAACTATAAGACCAACTGCATCCATCATATAGACGGGTATATAGCATACTAGTCTATCCGGTTATCTTAATGTCCCTCTCAAGTAACCAATGACGAGGATTATTTAGGATGTGTTTAAAGGCGAATCGGTCTCATTTTCGTGATCTCATCATAATCCGATTCTCATTGCATAAATCCATTGACATCACAATTTACTCAAGAAATAGGCAATATAAAGTGATAAAATATCAAATAATAATAAATAAAAAGACTATGTGTCAAGTCACACGTGTCATCACTCACGTGATTAGCTTACAGGGCACCTATGAGTAGTAATATTGCCCCTAGATTTTCTTACATTAGCCTTTGTCCTTTGTCGGGTCTTTCTTAGCAACATTTGCTTTACCCGGTCTGCCCTTGTCCTTTTTAAGAGACTTTTCTGCCTTCCTTTTATTTCTGGTCTCAATAGTATAAAGAATTGTTGGGAGATCTTAGGGCGACATCACATGTGCTGCGGAAGATTAAGAAAACAAAATCTTCAATTTCCCAAGGAGATGTTCGTCATCGTACGAAGATTGGTGTGAAAAAATCTATGAAACAAACTACATATAGAATAGATTATGTTACCTAGGGAGATTGTATATCCATGTTTCCTTGTAGATCTCTAGGAGAGGGTGAAGGAGGTCAAGCGTCCTCCTCTCTAGCGGTGATCCACACAGCAGGGCTACGATGACGCTCCTCAAAACTCTAGGCCAGCTCTGAGATGGAGAGGGGGAGGAGAATAGGAGAGGCAAGCAAAGGCTCTAGCCTATGAACCACTGAATCCCTCATATCTATAGAGGTCCCTTGTCAAACCCTAATGGATCCTCCCCTTTTGGGTATTGGATCTCTCATGGGCTCTTATTGGATCTCGTCCATAGGATCCAATAATTCAGGGGCTTATTGGATATCCAATAAGATAGGGGCTCCGGCAAATATCTCATATCCGAACCTCTACTCATCACAATGCCTACCATATGTGTGTGACCCTCTAGGCCCAATATCGAGCTGGCCGTGAGTCATACCTGTCAGAACTCCTTTTGACTCAGTGAATTATTATCTCTATAATAATTCACTCGACTCATCGAATACGAAAGTACTAGGTCACTACGTCGTAGTCCTCAGACAATACAGGGGAATCCAATCCATTGGGCCTATCTATCCTCAGTTATCGTATACCTATAATTCCTCATCCATCTAATATCCTAGAGACTATATATCGGGCATGGTGCTGTCAGACCCATACGGTTTCTTCTCGAGTATCGCTCTAATCGGATTCTCCCGGAGAACTCTTTCTCTCTCAATCTGAATAACCCTGGCCAGGAATTTGTCTGAGCAAGAACACATAGGATATTCCTCTCATGATGTCGAGAGTGGATTAGTATAGCGGAAAACTTTCGTCGGTTCAAAAAAGACTTCGCATGAAAATTGTTTCGAAAAGATCTTTAACTTGAGAGCAAATGGAAGTATAGTTGATGTAAAGCAATGGAGGCAGTTTGCAGTTAAGATAAAGAGCAGAATGTAAATGCAAATCGAGATTTAGAGTGGTTTGGTCAATCTTGACCTACATCCACTTTTGGCTTCCTCCTCCGACGATGTCACCGACATCCACTAGAGACCATCCTTCAATAGGTGAAGGCCAATCACCTTTTACACCCCTCTTCTCCTTTTACCTGGTTTAGGAGATAACCCTTACAAGCACTCACACTCCTCTCTTACAGAAATCTAACACTTAGAGTAGAGGACGGAATTCTAAAGAGATTGCAGCAGCGTTTCTTTGCTTTTAGACTCTCTGTGCTTGTGTGCTTTAACTAGGGATAAGAGGGGTATTTATAAGCTTCAAGTTGATTCAAACTTGGAGCCTAAAACTTTCCCATCCCGGGTTCCCCGAGCATGGGCGGTACCACCGCCCAGTGTCAATCTGGCTGACACTGCCCTGGGCGATACCACCACCCAGATCTGGCGATACCATCGCCTGGGGGGTCAGTGCTGGGCGGTACCATCGCCTGGCACCCTGCCAGGGGTGGTACAACTACCCAAACTAGCGGTACCATCGTCTGACATAGTCTCGGAGACTGTGCCACGATGGTGAGACTTCTTGAGGCATTATTTGGGCTTCTTATTGGGCCCAACATAGTTCTTACATGGGCCTAGCTGGCCCCTAATTGGGTTGGCCCAAATCCAAGCCCAATTGCATGCTAACTACGAAATCCTAAGACATTTGCTAAGCTAAACAAGTCCCTATGTCTATCTTCCAGCGATCTTCTGGTGAACTTCTGACGATCTCTCGGTAATGTTCCGGCGAACTCCTGGCAAGCTCCTGGACTTCACAACGATTTTCTTGGCGAGTTCCAATGAGCTTCTCTAGCAAGCTCCGTGACTTCTCTACTGGTTCCTCCAGAACTTCTGATGAACGTCCGGACTTCTGACGAATGTCCGGACTTCTGACGAACTCTCGGACTCCCAACATAATTACGTCCTTGACTTCGGGACTTTATTTTACTTTATGCCTTGCTATCGTAGTTAATCCTACATATGTAAAAATACACTTTGATCTAGACAATTAATACTAAGCATTAATCAAGTTGTCCGGCATGTCATTGGTCCCTCGACGCTTCATCCGATTCTTCGGCGCATCGTCCTCTCTTGCAGCCTATTGCCCAATCGGCCAGTTGACTCCGTAACTCCAATATCCTTGGCGCAATATCCGCTCTTCTTGGCCCGATGCCCGAATCCACGGTCCGAAGCCTTCTGTCGATACGTTGCCCGATCCACCGACCCGACATTCAATCTTCTAACATGTTTTCCTCCAACAGAACATGATTTTTTCTGCTTTAAATATCTCATCCTGATCGAAGCACCCTACATCACTCAAAACACAGATTAAAACATAAACACATATCAATTGGTTTCATCATCAAAATACGAGATTCAACAATCTCCCCCTTTTTGATGATGACAACCAATCGACGACGGAGTTAACCTTAACTCCCGGAGTTTAAAAAAACTCCCCCTATCAATATGGCTTATTGATAGAAACTCTTGGATTCAAAAATCCAAGCAACATGTCATGATCAAATCATGCATGTCATCAACATACTTCTCCCCCTTTATCATTAACAAAAAAGAGAAGTTCCAACTCTTATGTGTTTAGAAATACAAGTTCAACTCATTGCATGAAAAACATAATATCAAATTTTATCATCATACAATTTGTAAGCTAGAAAATTTAGCAAGTTCTCCAACATACAAGTTAGCCAATTTTACAACACTTTAGAATATACAAGCTAGCAGTTTTGAGATGTTCAAGAAAGCAACTCTTGCTTCTTGAAATATGCAAGTTACAAGCTAGTGAATTTTTGCTTCCTTTGCAATGTTTGAGCTTGCAATTTTACTTCCATTGCAAAGTGCAAGTATAGTATATTTAGCATCTTGAGATAGGCAAGATAGCACATTTTTGCATTTTTTGAGATTTCAAGCTAGCAATTATTGGTGATGATCAAGATAGCAATTTCTTTTCTTTTGAGAAGTGTAATTTTTGCTTTCTTCTTGAATTGTGCAAGCAAGCTAGTTTGCCTCTTTTCATGATGTTCACGCTAGAAATTCTTGCTCCCCCTTTGTCATTGTCAAAAAGAAGGGAAGACCCATCAATTTTCAAATTATAACGAAGGTTTGTAATTGTTCTTATTTGTGCATCATTATATTTTCAAATTAGAACATGCACAATTTCAAAACCTTACATTTCATTTTTCTTGCACGATACTGAAAAATAAATCATTCATCATAATGAACATATTATACATGATACTAAAACATTAAGCATTTATCAACATTTTGATCATGATACATATCATATGCATCACACATATCATCACAATAAAAGCATAAGTGTTGCATGCATCATTCCAAAATATTTCAAGCCATACAAGTCATAAATACAAGGAAATCATGTCATGAAAAATAACACTACGTGAATACCAAAAGACATAATTCATAAATAATTTTTTTAATAAAATGCAAGAAGTTATGGTGAACGATTTTGATTTTTATAAAGTTTCAAAATATAATTATCAAGATCATAGTTAGTTTTATAGATCTCCTCTTTAGTAAATGGTAAAAGGAAACATAGGAGTACAAAGAAGAGATCATGATTAAAAAAAATTTCAAATAATTTCAAGAGATCA
Organism: Musa acuminata AAA Group; assembly: GCF_036884655.1. Lineage (NCBI taxonomy): Eukaryota > Viridiplantae > Streptophyta > Magnoliopsida > Zingiberales > Musaceae > Musa > Musa acuminata. Next base: position 9,431,723 of record NC_088348.1, on the reverse strand, counting down.
ATATCATGATTTAAATAAAACTCATTCAAATTCAAATCGTCAAATCAAAATCATTTTTAAGAGATTCATACAAATCAATAAGATAGAGAAAAAGAATTTTTAAGAACAATGCTTTTCTCTTTTTAGTTGTTTAAATTCATATGATTTATTTCATTTATGCCAAATAAAAATGTACATCAACGTTTAGGATCGAAAAATGAATTTCGTCATAAAAACTATCAAGACCAATAACTCACAAAAATCATCTTGTATAACTTTAAAATCTCATGCATAAAATCATCAAATCATGGTATCAAAACTTTAATATTTTTATTACAACATCAAGCAAGGTTTCATTGAACATAATTTTGAATGAGTCTTATAGATATCTAAAACTTCTTTCGTTTTAATTTATATGATTGACTTTATATTAACATGCTTAAATTTTTGTTCTTATGTCAAAACCATACATCTTGTTTGAAAAACAAATACAAGGTTCATAAAAAAATATCAAGCCTTCCATACAAAAGTCATGCATCGTCATTGAAAAGCAATATGGAAATCATCAAAATACACATTCTTACTTCTCAAGCACATACATAAGATTAATCTTACTAGGTGTACAATCATTAGATTTATATCTAACATTTTATTACATTAATATAAAACATATAATTTTCATTATCATTTTCAAAATTACGAGCATGATCATATTTTTACATTTTTATTTTTAAACATTTAATTTTTAAGAAAATTAATTCAAAAATAAATTACGAAAAAAATATATTACGAAAAGCATTATGTAATTTTGAAGTAAATTAGAGGGATTTCAATTACCTCATCATTGAAAGTGATTAAGGCGTAGTTTGCCACCTCGCCTTTCTTGATTTTCTCCTCGTCTTCGGAGGAGCTCGATTCATCCCAATTTTTGTTCTTCTTCTTGTGTTCAAAGCATGTAGTTCCATTATTTTTGTTCTTAAATTTTTGTTTCATTAACTTTTTAAATTTCTTAGTGAGTTCAAGTTCACCATCACTTGAGCTTATGCTCGAGTAATCTTTAAATGTTCTATGTCCCAAATTCTTCCTATTCTTTGGAAGGTGGTTTTGTTCATCATGTGTATTGTGCACCATTTCATATGGCATTAATGAACCGATAAGTTCTTCAAGTGAAAAAATATTTAAATATTTTATTTCCTGTATTGCCATTACTTTCGATTCCTAAGTTTTAGAAAGTAATCTTAAGATTTTCTTAACGAGTTCAAAATTTGAAAAGTTTTTACCAAGTCTTTTTAGACTATTGACGACATCCGTAAAACAGGTATATATGTCTTCAATAGTCTCTCTTGGTTCCATACAAAACATCTCAAAATCGTGCATCAAAAAATTTACTTTAAAATCTTTTATACTACTTGTGCCTTCATGTGTGATTTCAAGAGTGCGCCAAATATCGAAAGCTGTTTCGCACAAAGAAACCTGATTAAACTCCATTTTATCTAAGGCGTAAAATAAAGCATTCATAGCCTTTGCATTTAGAGAAAATGTCTTCTTCTCCATATCATTCCAATGGTTCATTGGAAGAGAAGACATTTTAGAACCAGATTCGATAATGTTCCATAAGTTCAAATCCAAAGAAAGCAAGAAAACTCTCATTCGAGTTTTCCAATAAGTATAGTTCGTCCCATTGAAAAAGGGAGGACGAATGAGAGAGTGACCCTCTTAAAAGCTAAAAAGAGCTATTTCTATTTGGGTGTTAAACCAAAGTAGAAAATCATGTTAAACCAATTGTTAGGATCAAGAGTACTAAGAGGGGGGGTGTGAATTAGTGCAGCAAAAAACTTTCGTCGGTTCAAAAAAGACTTCGTACGAAAACTGTTTCAAAAAGATCTTTAACTTAAGAGCAAACGGAAGTATAGTTGATATAAAGCAATGGAGTCAGTTTGTAGTTAAGATAAAGAGCATAATGTAAATGCAAATAGAGATTTAGAGTGGTTCGGTCAATCTCGACCTACATCCACTTTTGGCTTCCTCCTCGAACGAGGTCACCGACATCCACTAGAGACCTTCCTTCAATAGGCGAAGGCCAATCACCTCTTACACCCCTCTTCTCCTTTTACTGGGTTTAGGAGATAACCCTTACAAGCACTCACACTCCTCTCTTACAGAAATCTAATACTTAGAGTAGAGGAGGGAATTCTAAAGAGATTGCAGTAGTGTTTCTTTGCTTTTAGACTCTCTGTACTTGTGTGCTTTAACCAAGGATGAGAGGGGTATTTATAGGCTTCAAGTTGATTCAAACTTGGAGCCTAAAACTTTCCCATCCCGGGTTCCCGGGCACGGGCAGTACCACCGCCTAGTGTCAATTTGGCTGACACTACCCTGGGCGGTACCACCGCCTGGGGGACAGTGCAGGGCAATACCACCACCCAGACTAGTGGTACCACCGCTTGACACAGTCTCGAAGACTGTGCCATGACGATGAGACTTCTTGGGGCATTGTTTGGGCTTCTTATTGGGCCCAACACAGTTCTTATATGGGCCTAGTTGGCCCCTAATTGGGTTGGCCCAAATCCAAGCCCAATTTCGTGTTAACTACGAAATCCTAAAATATTTGCTAAGCTAAACAAGTCCCTATGTCTATCTTCCAGCGAGCTTCCGGCGATCTTCCGACGAACTTTCGACGATCTCTCGGTAATGTTCCGGCGGACTCCCGGCAAGCTCTTGGACTTCACGACAATCTTCTTGGTGAGTTCCGATGAGCTTCTCTGGCAAGCTCCGAGTCTTCTCCGCTGGTTCCTCCAAAACTTCCGATGAACGTCCGGACTTCCGACGAACTCTCGAACTCCCAACGTAATCACGTCCTTGATTTCGAGACTTCATTTTGTTTTATGCCTTGCTATCATAGTTAATCCTACACATGTAAAAACACACTTCAATCTAGACAATTAATACTAAGCATTAATCAAGTTGTCCGACATGTCATTGGTCCCTCGACGCTTCGTCCAATTCTTCAGTGCATCGTCCTCTCTTGTGGCCTATTGCCCAATCGGCCAGTTGACTCTGCAACTCCAATATCCTTGGTGCAATATCCGCTCTTCTTGGCCTGATGCCCGAATCCATGGCTCGAAGCCTTCTATCGATACGTTGATTGATCCACCGGCCCGACGTCTAATCTTCTGACATGTTTTCCTCTAGCAGAACATGATTTTTCCTGCTTTAATTGTCTCATCCTGATCGAAGCACCCTGCGTCACTCAAAATGCAGATTAAAACGTAAACACATATCAATTGGTTTCATCATCAAAATATGAGATTCAACACTATATCCCTAGTGTCCCCACACGAGCAACTATGAGACCAGCTGCATCTATCATATAGATGGGTATATAGCACACTAGTCTGTCCAATTATCACGATGTCCCTCTTGAGTAACCTATGACTGGGATTATTCAGGATCTATGTTTAAAGGTGAATCGATCTCATTATCGTGATCTCATCACGATCCGATTCCCATTGCACAGATCCAAGAACATCACTATATATATATATATATATATATATATATATATATATATATATATATATATGTAATAGCTAATATAAAGTAATAAATATCAAAATATAATAAGCAAAAAGATTTCATGTCAAGTCATACGTGCCATCACTCACGTGATTGGCTTGTTGGGCACCTATGACCAGTAAGAACTAGCTTCTATTTATTGATAGTACTCTCTGCCTCCCTCAATATATTGAAGAGCTCAGGGATAGTCACCTCAAGTTTGTTCATATTAAAATTCATTATGAACTGTAAAAAAGAATCTGGTAGGGACTGAAGCATAAGATCCACACACAAGTTATCCTCTAGGACCATTCATAAACCTATGAGTTTCTCTATCCACTCAATCATCTTTAGGACATGGTAGAGAACTGGCTTCTCTTTCTTGATAGTGCTCTCTGGCTCCCTCAACATGTTGAGGAGCTCAGGGAGAGTCACATCAAGCTTATTCATATTAAAATTCATTATGGCCATTCCTAGATATGTGAGTTTCTCTATCCACTCAATCATCTTTATGACATAGTTCTGAACCGATGTCCCCTCAGTCATCCTAGCGCGGAAGAGGCTCTTGGATATCTCATATCGCTGAGTCCTTCCCTATTCCTCAAATAATTTACAAACATATAGGAGAATGGATCTGGCATCCATCTTATCATGTTGTCTCTATAACTCAGGAGTCATGAAGTTTAACATGTAACACTGAGCAAGAGTGGAGTCATCTATGTACTTCACGTAGTGAGCAATATCATTCTCGCTTGCCTCTTCCTCGGGCGTAAGCATCACCGTATCAAGGACATATGCAATTTTCTCTGCTATGAGAACAATTCTCAGGTTCTGAAGTCAATCTGTATAATTCAGACTAGTGAGATAATTGATATCAAGTATACGACGTAAGAGATTTGAAAGTGATATTTTCTAAAAATAAAGATGCAATATAAATAAATAACATATAGATTTTATAAAATAATAAATAATCAAGATATGGAGTTCTATCTTATTCTACTACCACTATTTTTCTAACAAGTCACGCGACACCCTCAGCACGTAAAACGAAAGTCTCCGATAGACTTCTAGTGGGGATCGGGATCCAATCGACGTCTTAACGTAATCTCGAGGGACTCGACCAATCACGCTAAGCCCGTAAATGTAGGCAACTCTTGCCAATCACAACTCTTTGTGACTCTCGTCCTATTCAGCTTCCGAACCACCATAGTCTCAAGGGACTCGATCAACCATGATGTTTGATTAAGTCAATACCATCGTTACAAGATGAGTTTGATTCGATTATATACCCTCAAGGGACTTGACCAAGCATATCATATCCTCATGTCACCGATGACATCTCTATGTCATAGACAAGATAGCGAATCGTGATATATGTGAGCCTCGAGGGACTCGACCAACTCAACCTACATCGAGAATCGGTCCCTACCTATAATGATAGAAGGCCATGTGGGTCAATCTAATTGTCACATGTTTACCGACTTAATATTTAGAGAGGGGATTTTGATTTGGTCTCTTAATATGACGTATCACACATATACATATTTAAATATGCATCAACATCGCATGCAAATATGTATACATATCTAGTGGGTGCATAAGCAATCATACATCATATAAGTAATCACACCAGATAATCATGGACTACAACCTAATGTGATCAGGCCCGAGCCAATGGGCCTAATCACTCACATCACGATCTACGTGTGCAGCGGTGCATCTCCACGCTCTGTGATCGTCCATCTCGTCCTTATCAATTCCATCGGCATCTCGATGCATCTTCATACATCACGATCGTCCGTCTTAGCCTCATGGGTCCCGCTATCACTTCAATGCTTCTTCCGCTGTGCCTCCTCATGTGATTACAACTTAATCATACGCACGCAAGCCCAATAATAAATGAGAATAAAATTGGAGGCTCATAGGCCCCAATAATAATAATTACATCATATGTACGCACACATCACACGGTCCATGATTATCTGTCAACATCATACATCACATATACATATTATAATATATGACTACTAGATAAATAATAATATATATTTAAAACTTTTAATTAATTAATATTTTTTAAAATTAGGGACATGTAGAGAATTTTCTAAATTATGAGAGTATTTTGGTACTTTGGATAGAAATGACAAAAGTTGACATTTTCAAAATTTAGAGGGGCAAATTTGTTATTTTTATAAAACCCTAATCACCTCAATGCTTCATTGCGGTCACCGCCACCTCTACTCGTCGCAACATCTACCATATGTGTATGACCCTTTAGGCCTAATATTGAGCTAGACGTGAGTCATACTAGTCAGAACTCCTTCTGACTCGATGAATTATTATCTTCGTAATAATTCACTCGACTCATCGACTACAGACGTACTATGTCACTACGTTGCAGCCCCTAGACGGTATAAGGGAATCTAATCCTTTGGACCTATCTATCCTCAGTTATCATGTATCTATAGTCCCTCATCTATCTAATATCCCAAAGACCATATACCGGGGATGATACTATCTGACCCATACAATTTTTGCTCGAGTCTTGCTCTAATCGGATTCTCCCGGAGAACTCTTTCTCTCTCAATCCGAATGATCCTGACCAGAGGTTTGTCTAAGCAAGAACACATAGGATATTCCTCTCATAACACCTAGAGCGGATGATCCTTTATCGATACTCAATAGCCCTCGTAAGGTTGACTACCACTCCCGATGACTGGCTATGCTAGATTTAGAACTTTCAAAACTATAAGTCTGGTATCAAAGAGTGAAGTACTCATATAATACATCTTTGGTATCTCAAGTATAAGGACCAGGTACACCACTGAGATAACAAAATCGTTGTCTAACAATGATGTATCATTAACCATCCAGTATTCCATGGGCGGATCAATCAGTGAACTCATTCTCCAATGAGCACATGCACTATAGCCTTAGTGTCCCCATATGGGCAACTATAAAATCAACTGCCTCCATCATATGGATGGGTATACAACACACTAGTCTATCCGATTATCTTGATGTCCCTCTCGAGTAACTTATGATTAGGATTATTTAGGGTATGTGTTTAAAAGTGAATCGGTCTCATTATCGTGATCTCATCACGATCCGATTATCATTCCACAGATCCATAGACATCACTATATATATATATATATATATATATATATAAAGCAATATAAAGTGATAAAATATCAAATAATATAATAAAAAAAGAATGTGTATTATGTCACATGTATCATCACTCACGTGATTGGTTTGTAGGGCACCTATGAATACCAATATGATAGGTGTTGCGACAAGTAGAGGTTCGAATATGAGATATCCATTAGATCTTATTGGATATCTAATAAGTCATTGAATTATTAGATCCGAGATCTAATAAGAGTTAATAAGAGATTATTGGGTAGAGACCCACTAATCTAAGAGGCTTTGGTAGTTGAATGGAGATCCAATACCTAATATGGTAGGATCGATTATAATAAGTTGATAGGGGGTCTCTTTAAATAAGAGGAAACTAAAGGGTTATGGGCTATGTTTTTTTGGCTACCACCTTCTATTCTCCTCTCTCCCTCTCCTCCTCAACCGCAGCCCCTATTTGAGACGTGTGGATAGAAAAAAGGGGTAGCCCTTTTTTGATTGTGTGGTGCGCACAACGACGAGGATTGTGTAGTAATTTGAGGAGTATCTTCGTAGCCTCTACCGTGTGGATTACCGCTAAAGAGAAAGACAATTGATCTTCTTCATCCTCTCCCATAGATCTGTATATTTTTAGATATATATAATCTTCTTAGGTAACACATCTTTCTTATACGTGCAGTTTTTAATTTCACGGGTTTTTGCGCACTAACTTTTATACGATGATGAAGCCTTCTTTTCATTAGGAAATTCTAAGATTTTTATTTTCTATTCTTTCGCTGCGTATGTGATATCGTTCCAGATTTCCCAACAAACCTCAAATGGGATTTAAACTCACCATGTACCGTATAACCAATATTTAAGGTAATCTTGTGTTATAAGGTTAATGCCATATTGATCAATAAGTAATTAAGACGTAAATCAAAATTTTACATGCAAATACATTTTTTTAGAAAAAAAATTATACTAGAAACTTCAATTTTTATGTTTTTTTTTTGTTTTGACAAGTGTGATCGTTTAAAATTTAATCACTTGCATTATCAAATGAGTTATCAACGTTAAGTAAACTCCAAATGTTTATAATCATAAAATCTCCCATAATTCAAATATTAAATAGCAGCTTCATAAGATGCGATATATCTGATAAGATCAGAATAATATAAACCTGAAAGAAATTATCAGAATTTTCATAATAAACACATCATTAATAAGTTGATCAACACGACGAAAAATGAAACGAAAAAAATCAATCCTTTTTCAAGCAACACAATCTCTAATAGGAACGGTGATGTTTTGTTTCGCTTCAATTAAATTAGTATTTTTTCCCAAAAAAATAATTTTACTGAGAAAAGAACAGTAAGAATAAGTCGATTCGTATGTGTGCGCGGGAATTGCGCGCTTAAAGTCATGAGGAGTTGGCAGTCTTTGGAGGAAAAAGTGCGGATGTGTTCACTTCTTGGATTCAAAGTCAAAGCCAACCCATGTCAGCAGCCTTCATCGGTCAACCGGGCAGTGAGGTCACATTTTGTGGATCTGTGCTGGAATTGCACCGAATGGTGTTGACTATTTTTCCCGCAGTTTTCCTCCGTCAAAATGTCAAACTGGTCATGGTGCTTTTTCAAGTACTTGTTACCCCCCCTTTTGACTTGCTCTCCATGCAAAGTCTCAACCTAATTGAAGTCCAAGGATTGGTAGTTTCACTTCATCAACACTTTTTTCCCTCCCTATGTAAATACTTTTGTGTGCATAGTCATCCAAGTGTTGTTATGCCAAGCATTCATGTGAGTTGTAGAGAAACCCTATTGCTCCATTCTTTAATTATTTTTTTATCACTGAAAATTAATTATTATTATTATTATTATACTCCATTCTTTATTTTTTTTATAACTAAAAATTAATTTAAAAAATTAATAATAGTGCACATATCCACGCACAATATTTACGTCATTTAGTACTATTCGCCTATCTCAATGGAGAAAATTTGAAGTCTTTTCACTTTTATATGAGAATGAAACTTATTAAAAATAATAACTCACTTTTCAATCTTAAGGCTCCTTCTATGTGCTCTCACATAAATCTCATAAAAAAATTATTTTTCACTTTTGAATCTCCATATGTATTAGAGAAATTTCATATCTTTCAATACCATCTCACATTAAAATCTTAACAACAATATATATATATATATATATATATATATATATATATATATATATATATATATACATATATATAGTTGAAATAATAGTAAACTGTGGTTAGATTAACGTAGAAAGTCACCACACTTAAAAAATGCCATTTTCTCACATATTTTCCAATGAATATATGCAAATTATCTTTTTTTTTTCTCCACAGAAATTTAAATTCTTAACAATGCTCTGATTGCCATTATTAAGTGACTGATGTTAACACCTCAAAAATAAATAGGAAAGAAAAAAAAAACAATTTTAACATTTCACAAGTGAGAAAAAAAAAAATCAAAGGTGGCCTCCTGTCTTAATTATCTTCACTTCAAACGAACGTCAAAGAACTCCAAGAATACTACATTTGTGTGTATCGACCACCATCAGGTTCTTCCTTCTCCCGCGGTAGCTTCGGCGCTTATACTTCCGAAGCTCATGCGCAGGAGAGGAAGACGCGTACTGCGGGGGGGGGGGGGTGGAACTTCCTTCTTCTACGACGCGTAGTCGCACATCCCGTATCTGCAGAACCCACCGGGTTTGCACCGGTTGCCGCAGAAGCCGCAGTTGTTGGGGTCGTAGAACACGTTGACGCACCCGCCGCCGCAGCACATCTCCCCGAACCGGCACCGCCTCCCGCACCGCCCGCAGTTGAAGAAGTCCGTTCTCAGGTTCACGCACAGCCTCCCACAGCAGTCCGGCCCGGGGCTTCCCCACGCCCCACGGCACATCCCCGGCACCTCGTCGCACGTCTTGAACCCTCTCGGCCGGTGTCGGTCGCGGAAAGGGTTGTAGCTTCCGAACCACGGTGGCGCGTGCTTGTCCCCGTCCACGGCGGCCATGGGAAACGCATGAGACGTGACCATGGCCATGGCCATGGCCAGTGCAACGGTGAATATGAAGGTTCGCATCTTGGGGCGAGTAGAGAACGAGGATGGGAGAAGAGGAGCAGGGTGATGCGGGGATTTATAAGGAGGAGAAGGGTTGACCGTGGAGGTAAAAGATTTGGAGTTAGGCCTCGTGATGGAATGAACGGGGAGATACTTGAAAGAAGCCTTCATACTGATGAGATATTGTGACTGAGGTTCGTAGATATGTTGGCAGCCTTTGGTAGTGCACGTATACCTACTGGAATCTGTCATGAAATGGCGAGATGTTGTGGACGTCAGTTTGAAGTGGAGTTGTCGAGAGTTCATCAGATGTTCAAATGTGAGAAAAATGCATACTATTTATAATCGATGATCCTTGAAATAATCAAAATACGTTTTGCATTAGAACAATCCTAGATGTGACAGATCGATCTAATGGTGGTTTTGCGCCACGTTGATGTCCACGTACCGAGGTGAAGATGGACGATTTGGATGTTTACAGTAGATCTCATGGACAAGGCTCTAGTGACGTAGTTGATGTGAGTCGAGGGCTCCTCCATCTTGACCACACGCTACGAGAGTCAGGAAGATCTTACGGTGAGATTAGATTGCGAAGCATTCGGACGTTGACCGATGCTTCGGTTTGACTCCGCGCGCCTAATTTAGCTCTGGGAAGAGTCGCAGAACCATCGTTGTTTCGTCTTGCAAACCAAGTCCTAACGTTCATACGCCTTTTGGATCTATCTGCGTTGCTTCCTCAGCCGGTGGATTAATTTTGTACTGCGAGCGACCAAATATCTTCAAATTAATGATCCATTAGGAATGTCATCTCCGCTGTACCGGCCATGGGGGAGAGGAGCGGCGATGGCATTTGCATTTGAAGTTTTATTTTGCGGATTAATCCCTAATCATAAACGAAATCGAATAAAATAATTTTGTCGTGTCGAAACGAACTCACCTGTTGTTGTGCCTGAAGATTGATTGGATGTCCACTCCACGTCTCGCTTCCTCGCTCGATAGCACACTCCTTGTAAGTCGAGGATTGATTCAACAAGGAGCTCAAAAGAATTTGAGTCTGATTCATAGAGTTCAAAAAGTCAGTGCATACCTTTTCGGAAGTCATGGATAGATATAATTCCATTCCGAAGAGGTAGTCACGATAGTCAAAAGCAACAAGACTGGAAATCAAATGGTAGTCTGATACGGATGAGCTAAAATTGGTAGGTAAAACACAAACGAGACATGCAGTTCTCCAACATAGAGATTGGTCCAAGACAGACTTGATGATAAGAAACCAACTAGAAATCCCATGCCAATGGCTGTTGCGGAAATAATACAGCAAAAATAAACTAGTGTAGTGCAATTTCTCAATTGCGGAGCGCTTGAAGCTTATTTAGGTTATATTTGAGATACTATTTGCTGGATGAGAGTTTATTTGATAGACTCCCTAAGAAAATGCGACAAAACAAAATTAGAGCGCATTCAGTCAGCTCGCTGGAACTTTGCGGACCAACAACTTTTCAATCTTCCAGCTCGATAATCTTCACCACTGAAGCATCCCCAACTTTCTGGCACACAACGACTCGATCGTGAGACTTGATCAGACCAGAGGCCTTGCCATGATCGAGAGCAACCTTTAGAACTGACTCGTTGGTGGCACTGGTTGACTCAGCCTGCAAGAACAAAGCAAGCAGGCAAGATATTACATGTGTTACGGTTAAATGAATGGAAGCCAGCAGGCGAGCTTTAAAAACATAATTAGCTACAGATACCCCACCCCAGCATATAATATATTAAAAAAAAATCAACCTCAAGCAGGATCATGAAATTAGCGTAGTCCTGCCGATGATGATGACATTGATACCATTGGATGTCCATTCAGCAATGTCCTTTAGCAGGAGACTGTATCGACTACTTGAATAAATTGCACATACTAAGGCATGGTCCTGCCAATTCTCAGTCTGTGCCTTCGCCAATAAAAAACTTTGGCCATGGTAAATTACGAATTGTCTTAGAAGAACTTAGAAATTAAGGTTTCTAGTCGATTATATAAGGCAATTGGCCTAGATATATAAGTTAACAATAGATCAAAGAGAAATGACAATCAAATTAAGAGAGCAGTTCAAAAGAAAAATCAATCTTTCATCAGGACATGTAAAACACTGTATCTTTTGGTTGGAAAAATGCCAGCCTTTGTAGATAACATGTTAGAGTAAAACAAAACAGGATATCCTTGAAGTCATTCACAAGAAATTTTATCAGTTGGAAGAACTGCATCATCCACAATCGATATATACAAAAATTACATAAAAGATAGATGTTGATGATGAGAAATAAAATTTACTTACAGGATGGCGAGGATCAGCAAGCATGGGAAAAAGGCCTCTAACTATGAGCGATTGCCTAGCCTGCCAATATTATTAGTTTTCATCAGTGTTGACTAAGCTGTAAATGCTAATAAATTAACCATCTGGAAATCCAATACGAGAAAGAAGAGCCGAGGAAATAAAGCGACATCACCATTAAAAAATTACAATTTACTGGAAATAAAAAGAAGACAGGAAACAAAATCCCTAATTATTAGTATAGCATGACAACGATTGATGGTTGAAGTACGGCGTACATTAAACAAGAAAAGGATTGATACTAGAGTACATACTTCAAAAGCGCCACTGAAACTCCACCGAAGTTGGTTTGTTTTAAGCCGAGGGATGACCACAGAGAGTACAGGCATAGTTGGCCTATATTTTGCAATTAACCTACATAAAGAGAAATCTCAAGCGTGTCAAGACTTTTTGATATGTGCCAGTGAACAAGGAAAGCTACGTATCTGAGTGACATTCAACTGAAATAGTACCTTGCAGCTTGTCCAGATGAAGTGAAACAAATTATCACAGAAGCCTTGACTTTAATAGCAGCACGCACCTAAAGATGATTATCGCAAAACACTGAGTCAAGCTTTTTTTCTTCTAACTCAAGAGAAGTACATTGTTTGGATAGTAGTTGATTATACTCGGAACAAGAGAAGGTAAAAACATACAGCTGATGAAGCTATGGACTCCAGGTGGGTCATTGGTTCTCCAACATATTTCACAGTTTTCTTGAAGTACAAATCCTGGTTGAAAACCTTCTCTGCCTGCAAAAATAGTTTTATGGTGAACAAAAAACAAAGCAAAGCAAAGTGAAGAGAAAGGGAGGACAGGCCCCAGGGACTTGAGAAATGCACATTGCAAAAACAAACAATAGATCACAAGAGAATGCAGCAAAATCCAAGAAAAGAAGAAAAAATAACTTCAAACAAAAAGGGCAAAGTCTTCCAACCACTATATTGGCAATATTCTTTTTTCTGAGATTTAGTGTTTGTAGGTTTAGTCACAGCTTTTATCTAATCGGTTACATTAAACCCTTTCAGTGTCCCGACATCCACACACATTTGTCAGATTCCTGTAGTTTTGTGATCATGTTAAATATAGCAATTAATTCATGCAACACAAACAGAATAAGATGTGCATCAAGTACTGACCTGTGCCAGCGAAAACATAGTTTTCTTTGTGGCATGGTTTGCAATACCGTACCGTACCACTCGGTACAGGCAGTACATTGGTACACTTTAGTGTACCATATGTCGGTATGCTCGGTATAGCTTGGAACGTACCATACCGACAGCTGATCGATACACCAGTATGGAGTATTCAGAAACTTGCTTTGTGGCAAAATTTAGAGAAAAGAATATTCATCTTGTGCTACATAATAACCTCTTCTTTACATTTAATACCAGGATTAATAATAGATTATCTTTCTCCAATTATGCAAAACCTTTTCCAAGCACAGAAGGCTGATAAAAAAGCTTCATATAATCATATTACCCATAAAACATATCAACAAATGCAAAAGCAATTTAGAAACAGAAAGTGTCACAAATTTATATGAATTAGAAAGTTGAATATTGGGAAGCTATATCCATCAATTCATAATCTTAATCTTCCGTATATTTTATGAACTTCCATAATTTGCTATCTCAGTCTATTATAAACATTTAAGATGATCTAAAGTAAATATGAACAGAGTACTAACCTCATAACAAATTCGACCCACAATTGAAATAGTCTCAACAGGGTACAATCCTCGAAGAGTTTCAGCACCTAAAAGGATTGCATCACTACCTGGGGAATTATCAAGATTGTTAAATCATAGTTTTATCAATGAACAAATCACTAAATGCATGAATTTTTAACTACAAAATTGGTCATAACCAAGACAATTTAGAAGAATTGATTTCTTAAGCAATAGACTATACCATCCAGTATCGCATTTGCCACATCAGTTGCTTCTGCACGTGTTGGTCTCAAGTTGTCGGTCATGCTGTCAACCACACGTGTGACAACTGCTGGCTTTCCAGCCATGTTACATTTATAGACAGCTGCCTTTTGAAATAGAAACACCTGTTGAATATCTTGGTTAGATAACAAAGTACTAACCAAAAAAGCAAAGAAATAGATACTTTATGGAGACAACAATAAGAGCAGAACAAGAATGCCTGGCCATTTGTCCTGCCCTGATCTTAAACTATCAAAATGAGTCAACTTTGCAAAACTACAAGTACAAAAAATCTGCAATCTGCTTGTTTAACAACTTTCTAATGGACACTTGTTATCCTCAAAATATCTGCTGAAAAAGATTTTGTCCCTTCAGATGTTAATAGGTCTGTTTTTCTTATTAACAATTTTCGAGTCCGTTTACATCTATAATAAGCATAACTATTCTTATATCCACAAGCATCATATATTCACAAAATAAGAAAGACTTTATGGGAAGTTTACATCTGAATGATGGACCAATAGAAGTAGTGTCTAAATTACTTCATGATGAAGCAGAACTCAACTAATGGGAAAAATCAGAGTCCCAAATTTTACATTATATACTGGTATTATCAATCAGTGACAACACAAACCTGTAAACAACACACCAAATGACTTTAAGATACAAAGACGCCATGTCTGTAGAAGCAAGGAAATTTCAAGAACTAAGTTCAAATAATCGGTTATTGAGTCAAAGACCAGGCTTCCGCAATAATTTATCATGCCAATTGGAACGGAGACCAGGCCGCCGCAAAATGCCAGTTCCCCTCTTCATGACGAAGAGTCTATGGGTTCCAATCCTTCTAGAGGCTTTACATGTGTAATTCTCTAAGTGGTGGTTTACCTCCTTCATTAATCATTACTTTCTCATTAATTGGAACCCAATTGGAATACTGAAGGCATACAGTTAAAAAATAAGCATATTTATATAATTTACCCCAATTAGACACAAACACCTAGCATAACCGACCCATGTAGCAGTGCTCATATCCTGGTGGGACAATAATATTTACAAGAAAGCTGAAATACATGTACAACCACGTGTACAATTATTTCATGCAGTTTTTACATCCATTATATTGGATATTGCTCCCCCTGATATACTGCAACTGCCTGAGATTAACACAGACAGAACTATACACAAATCAGTGCATTATCCGTGCAATTCAACACCATGGTTTGCAAGCGAAAAATGGTTTCACAACTACAGATCCAAACAGAAGAGAAGACAATAGTCATTATCAATGAAGAAGTTCAAATCCAGAATAAACAAGGCAATGATACCTAAATGAGAAGCAATAAATTGAGACTTAAAAATTTAAATTCATAATTCAAATGACACTTGCAATTATAATTATATTATGTTTTACAGAGCCAAATATCAGTTTTTATTTATGTCTAGTGGAATGTCAAGAAGTATATCAACCGTATAGTATTAGCTACATAAAGACCAGCCACTAAATAAAGTTCCCAACCTTCTCAGGTGGGAGATCTATTCCGAGATTCCCACGTGAAAGAATAACACCATCTGCTTCTTGTAGAATCTCATCAAAGTGTGTGAGACCCTGCAAGAAAATGAGCATTGCAACTCACAATTATAAAAGCTATAAGGTTAACTTTCTGACCAACTTAATTCCTGTCGCAGCTAACCTCTACATTCTCAATCTTTGCAAATATTTGGGTTTGGTAAAGATCACCTAACTTCGACAGGAATTTCCGAGCCTGCATCAAGTGAGAGAATCACAGTTAGAATATTGTAGACCACTAGGGTAATTGAACAAGTTGAGAACCGGTCAGGAAAATTAAGGGCTGTACACCTTAATGAACTTATAGATTGAATATAGGAAGAGGAACAAATGTGATGAATATGACTGAAATAGCTTACTTGCCGAACATCTTCTGCATGCCTTGTATAAGATAATGAAAGGAAATCGATTTTGTTGCGGACACCCCATGTACTTATTACCTGCGGTATAGACCATATGTTGAATGGGATAACAAACTTCTTAAACACACTTGACAGTATATGTAATCCAGAAGCAGAAATAGTACCAGCAAACCAGAACCTGAATTTCTTAAAAGATAATTTGTCTTCCTACGGTTAGCATCTTGGTTTAAATGATGAATATAACAACATGCTCTTTGTTCAATATACTAAAAATACTAAATATATGTGTTAAGAAATCAAAATTTTTCATCTAGAGGAGCACACAACAAAGTTAAAGAGGCAACATCATTATGTAGTGGACGCGAAAAAAATTTGAGCACTGGTTGACTCTAGTAGCCAAATCATGAAACACACTTGGAATATGATTAAAGCCTCTCAAGCAACTTGCCAAAAAACAAACCTTCTCTCACTCAAGAGATCACCGCTAATGATCAAGGTGTAATCTATGGAAAAGTAGAACTGCGAGAAATGAACATTACCAACCACTATATACATCAATCTGAGGAATTGATAAACCCATGTCTAGCAGCTGACAAAACTCAGTTTGATAAAAATTGTGAATTGAAGATACAAGACCCATCCTTTGGTAGGTTTCAGGAGACCTTAATTGAAAAAATATCAAAGTAATAAATGCCAGACTGATTGAGTAGAGGAATGCTAATTCTATTTCAGATCTTACTCCAAACACAACCCTTCTTTTTTTCACTTTAGCATTATATATTTCACATTTTTATGCAGCATTTTGTTTGTGACGAAGCTTCTTTATAACTGCTTTTGATAGTTGCTACATAATGCATCTCAACATCTACATAGTCAAAAAAGCAATTGAAGAGTCAATGAGTTCTACGCATGAAAGAACAGCAGGATAACTTATTAGTATGCTCAAAAAGCAACACTGGTTAGAGTGTCATGCAGATGTTTCTTACACTTTTGTCAGCTTCAGTAAGTGTTGGCAAGTCAACACGGATTTGAGATATATGAAGTGTGAATAGTGACCCAGTCAGAGTAGCAGTGTTTTTTATTTTGCAGACCACATCATCTCCTTTCAACTCAGCAACCTGAACAAACACAAACACACACAGAAGCAAAAAAATTAAAGTCAGCTACCACGGAGCCTCAGTAACTTGAATAAAAAGTAATAAACATAAGAAAGCTTGGCAAGCTTAAATATACAAATTCCTATTTAAGGCTACTGTTCCAAATCAAGCCACGTTAGTTCATTCCCTTTCATAGCTGATATAATTAGTTTTCAAGTCAGCTATCAGTCAATCAAGGTTATATCATGTAAGCATTCCAAAGCCATACCTCCAACCAAACAGAAGTAGTTTCACTTCCAGTAAACAAGTATTGGCCAATAAATATTGTGTCTCCTGGCTTCACTGCCTGCAAAAAAAAATCAAAGTTCATTGTTTAAAGTTATAAATTTGGAGTTCAAAGCAAACTTATATATGAAGTTTGTTTCTTATAGTTACAAACTTGGAGTTCAAAGCACACTTATATATGAAGTTTGTTGCTTATTATTACAAATTTGGAGTTCAAATCACACTTATGCTATCTGGTAGATCAAGGTTTTATTAGTTCTTTTGAGTTCTGGCTTCACACCATTAATCCTAATCGACTCACCTTGTCTGGTTCATCTATATGTCTCATTTCGGTAAATTTTATTAATTCAATTAATACAATACTAGTGAAAACCTGTTAGCAATAATATGGTGCGGACTAAAATGGGTGTGAAATTAAAAAAGAAAATCATTGATATTGATGAAGACAGCGAGTTCAAGATGGTTCCTGCTTGCCTTTGACAAATTACTAAAGTTTATAGGCAACAGCTGGGATGATGCTTCCTGCTCCTGATCTGGCGTTAAAACAACCAAAGTATCAGCCTCAAGCGAGATGGCCTTCTCACTTTTGTTCACAACCTGTAACTCTGGACCCACAGTATCTAACATGACCTGGAAAACAAGCAAAGGTATTGTTCATTACACCTCATTCAACAAAAATGGACTATATAATGGGAAAACGCTCCGTCGGATCCCAATTTGCAGATAGTCTCATGATCATACAGATGCAAAAGAGAACAAACAAGTAGAGAAAGATAAAAGGATACGGTTATCAGCCTACGGTTGCTGAGCGAATTTTAGCACATCAAATATAAAATGCTATCAGCGCTTTCATCTTCCAGCAGAATACGCAATAGAGAAATTAAGCGCAAACTACATGGCAAAAGGCAAAGAAGGACGCTAGTAGCTAAGATGAAAAATAGTGTGCAACTGGCAAGTAGAAATCCGTAAAGTTTAGGTGGCTAACAACCAAAGACTTACTGCGCAGAACTTTTTGGTGCTCTTAATAGCTGCCTTGAGATTTTCCAGGGTCTCCTGATGATAATCGACGTCTCCCCACGAGAAGTCAAATCGCGCCACTGCCACAAGAAGAACACGGTCAGACATACATTCTCATTGCAGTGCCGATGACCCAAAACACCAAATGGCTGAGTGATGCGAAGCAGCAAGCTCCGATCGAGGCAGCACCGGAAGCTGGGAGGAAGACGAGGCATACCTGACATGCCGGCCTTGAGGCAGGCAGAGATCACCTCCACCGACCGTGATTTGGAGCCGAGCGTCCCCACGATCTTGGTCATCGCAGGGAAGAAACTCTGCGAGGTCACGACGACATTCAACACATCAGTGCAAACTTGAACGAAATCGAAGGCTCCTCTTCGCCCGGAGATGTAGCAGAGGTTCCGATTTGACCTCTCTCTCCAAATCAACGCATCTACTTGCTAGTTCTGGGGGGGAAGAGGGGCATCCATATCGAGATCTCGGAATGGGGGAGAGGGGAAGGACATACCGGCTTCGATGGCTCGAGGATGGAGGCCATCCTGATGGGTTCCTCGAGAAGAAGGTGCGTGGAATGCATTCTTCCTTCTCACTATTGGCTTCTGCTGCTGCAGCACCAACGACAGCCGGCGGTGGAGAGGAGGAGATCGAGATCGCTGGATCGTCGGAGGACGGGCAGAGTGGAGGAAACAGTCGAGAGCACAGCCTCAGATCCCCTCTTTTAGTGACCGACGGATGGCGCTCAATCATGCTGCGTTTACTTATATATCCTTGGAGACATGAAATATCGTAAATGCCCTTCGAACTTTAATACAATAAATGTCTTCTTTTTTGTTTTTTTTCTGTTTTTAGGGAAATTATTTTTAATTTTCAGAATTTTTAACAGCATTTTTTTTAACCTGTGAAATATTTTCTCACTCATTTTCTCATTTTTCATATGGATTGGTTGTGAATTAGTCTCGTTATAATAGTTTTACACTATGTTACAATGTTTTGCAGTAATAGCAAAAAATTAATATAATATATTTTTTAGTAATATAAAAAAACAATATAGCATAGTATAGAAATACTATGATGCAATAAAAAAATTATATTATAATATTTTATAATTTTGTTATATTATATTATATTTTTTAGTGTTAATAAAATAATATAACGTAGTATAATAAAAATATACTATTTTTTATGAACTTATATAAAATATTACTATGTTATAAAATATTATAATATTATATAATATAGTGTTATAATATATTTTTTTGATATTACTAAGGTTATTATAATAGGATCAATCAATAGGAATAGGAAAGAAAGAAAAAAATATATACTATTTGAGATGTGAGAAAAACCTAAAAAGTGATTTTTTTTTTGGGGAGAAGGGGGGAATTGGCTGAACATTATTCATTCTCAAAATATTGTTGTAAATCATAATATTATTATATGGAGTGAGGCTGATAGGGAGATGATCCAAACAATGTTGCTGCTTCTACTTCACGTGATAATAATACGTCACTATTATACTTAAATCAATATATTTTATTGGGAAATAAAATAGAGGAACAAACTTGGTCCGTCCAAAAGCCGGCACCGAGGAAAGGATCACGTTTCAACTTTAGATGATGGGATTGCGACTGGTCGAATGGCGAGCGGTTGGCCTTCTCTTCTCGTGTGGCATTGCCACGTTTAATTTCTTTCAGCCGCGGTGTTGTTTACTATTCGATAGTTTATTATATGCTATGATCTAATTTTATCTTCTTCACTAATTCGAAAATTTGAAATATTCTATTATCTCCTATCCACTCTCTTATCGTTGTTTTTGTCTTCCTTTTTTTTTATAATTTTAATAAATATAAAAAATATATATATAATTTAATAGCTCTGGCAAAACTCACTGGGAAGAAGAAGCTTAAAAGCCCTGAGGAGGTTCTCACCGAATTCCCAACTTGTGACTTCACAGTGCATGTATTCATTGAACTTCCTTGGTTACATATTCATTGAACTTGCACAGTGCATGTATTAAAAGCCCTGAGGTTCTCACCAAATGTATATTATATATTCATTTCACACAATTAATCAATCAGCTCCCAAAAACATCATGAGATTGTCTTTCCATGTATTACAAAACGAGAGAAAGTAATATAAAATTCAATTAAGAGTCCATTTCCTTAATGATACCAATAAGAAGAAGATACTCTAATGATTAAGGTGCATTTAAGATAGATAGATAGATAGATAGATAGATAGATCACAAGTAACATTTTAATGTACCATAAACATCTAGAAAATACACTAAAAGACTAGTCTCCCTTACCACAAGACTACTGTATTATTGAGGTCTGTTTTCCACGTCGTCATCCCCATGCACGGCGACCAACGGGACTTTTAGGACATGGCATCGGCATTGCCACCCCTATCTAATGAGACTTCTCTCTTATATGGATGGATACTACCGAGTCTGAATCTGACTGACTACCAAAGACACTACTGGTTTGGTCACACGCGCACTACCACAGCGACAGGTCCATGAGACACTCGTCCACACCATCCCCATCGAAGCCTTCGAGCAACGATGGTGGCGTCACCAGCAATCCCCTCGCCATGTCCTCCAGCAACCCCGGCATGTTGAACAGCGCCTCCTCGTCCACCAACACCGGAGCCGCCGGCGGTGCGCCCATCGATGGTGGCGTCACCAGCAATCCCCTCTCCATGTCCTCCAGCAACCCCGGCATGCTGAACAGCGCCTCCTCGTCCACCAACACCGGAGCCGCCGGCGGTGCGCCAGCCTCCACCCCATCCCTCCCCGGAGGAGTAATCCCAGAGGCTGTCGATTGCCCGGCTGGTGGCGCAGTCGACGACGGTGGTGACGAATTCGAAGGGGGGATCATCTCGGCAGCCTCTGCGGCGGCACGGCGGACGTCATCCGGGGCGGTCGACTTCGCTCGGGGCAGCGCCCAGGCTGAGTCGGGGAAGTTGAGCTGGGCCGAGCTGCCCCGGAGGGCGATGGCGGCCACGTCGTGCGCCCTGGCGGCCACGTCGTGCGCCCTGGCGGCCATCTCCGGAGTCGGGAACTTCCCCAGCCAGATGCGGCCCTTCCTCTGGGGCTCGCGCACCTCGCACACCCACCGGCCGCCGTTGCGCTCCCTCACCCCGTGGTACATCGGGTGTCGCGTCTCCCGGAACTTCCTCCGCCCCGCTTTCCGCTTCGGCGACGGGCCCGAGGTCGACGTGGAGCATATGGTCGAGAGGTCGCATGACGAGGAGGAGGAGGAGGAGGAAGAAGAATCATCAAAGCCCATCGTTCTCTTGGAGGGGAGGAGGAGGAAGAGGCAATCCCGAGCAGTTGTTGACGGATATTGCCGCTAAGCATGCTTTCCATTATATATGACCGTTAGCTGGAAAGGTAACGTTGGGCGATGTCCAAGTCCACGGCGGGCCGCACGCGCCCGAGACGAACAGGGTAAAAGCAAGGCAGATGCGACGCTTCCACAGTCACATTTGCGTAAAGGAAACGTTGGGAACGTGTTGTGCGTGCGTGAAATCTCCGGAAAAAAAGGACACTTGCCCGAAGCACTATTAAAGCAATCAACCCCCTTTCTTGGGACAAAAATAGGTGTTCAAATTGGTTCCAACCCAAAGGTTAGGGGGTCAAAGTGAATCAAATCCTTTTTCCGATTTAGCTCGATTAAAATAAGATATGTACGAATTTAAGTAATTGTAGCTATGCAAAATTGATTGATTGATCGATCTAATTTGATTAACTAACTGGTTAATTGATTTATAATTTTAAATAATTTTAATTTTTTTTTCAAATAAATCGGATCGATCAATTTGGTGAAACGATTCAGTTCGATCGAATCGAACAGAACCATCATCATCCAATCGGATCGACACGATAAGATTTATGAAATTATACGATTAAAATTAGGTTAAATTGGGCCTTTTGATCGATTTGATTTGATTAAGGGACTAAGACACTATATAGTTGATATATTTTTTTTAAATTAAAATCAGCTCGGTTCAATCTAAATTGATTAATCAGAGTATCCAAAAAAAAAAAAAAAAAAAACTTATTCAAAATCAAACTATTATGAGCTAACTTTAATAAAGATTTGATTTTTCAGTTTAGTTTGAATACCTCGACGCAAACGACGCACTCTTCTTCTCCCATCAGATAAATGAAAAAACTGACCGGTTCGGTCTAAATCGATTAATCAAAATAATAATAATAAAATAACAAAAATTATAATCTTCAAGATCAAATTATTAATAAATGGATCCTAATTCTAATTTAATTTATTTTTTTTTTCTATACGTACACAGTCTCCCGAGCAATTAAGCGAAAACAATGGTCTTCTGTGGTCTCCTACAGCGGATACTGACCAACACACACGTTCATCGGAGCAGTTTTGCTGAAGTTGACTCCCCTAATGGAAACAATGGCGGAAGAAGAAGAAGAAGAAGAAGAAGAATTCGAAGAAGAGCCGATGCGGTTGAAGTATGAATGAAGCTGCCGAAAGAGAACAAATCAGTGGTCGTCATCCTCCTACCTACCTACGTCTGTTCAACGTGCACGTTCTTCTGGTTTCTTCCTTTACGATTCGTCCCGTCCTGCATTTCTTTGTTTTCTAACATCAAATACGATTAATCGTTTTGTTTCAAACTTTTCGTAGATGATATTTGAATGCGTCTCTGTCGAGACAAATTTTCTTCAGAATTAAAAAACCTTCAGAACTAAGATTAGACAATTAAAATCTTTCACAATAAATCATCATCATCATCAGGAGGAGGGTGGTCACAAATCACAGGTTCACACTAAAGATAGATCTCGTTATGGGGACAAACACTGACTGATTTTAGGACTAGGATAAGAAAGTCCTTGCGTTTTCGATTCTCCAACCCTTTTTCAGATTCCTAACCCTCCCTGTTAGGGCGAACAATGCAATTCCCAATCACTACTTTCCTGAAACCGAAAGTGGATCGTCACTACATGAGTCTACAGTGCAATCAAACATCCGTTGCATTACGATGCATGAGAGCAGCTAAACAAGGCTGGCTGGAAGATTGAGAAGCCCACACAAAAGAAAAAACCTTCAAGCGAGCATGAGAGAGATTACCAAGGAGAAAATGCACTCTCTCTTGAGAACAAGAAAAAAGATGAAAAAATATTTACTTGAGAACAAGAACGGGACCGAAAAATATATTTATATCCACCCTCCTAACCTTTCTCTTGCAAATTGCAACAGATCAAAATAACCACCAACCTGCTATATTGGGCAACACACATCTTTGGTTCGATTGCTTGTAGGCTAATAGCACGCCCACCTCAGTCTCGGAGACCAACTTCGGTTCTTTGATCCCATGTCAAAGGCTGATCCTACATGAAAGCACAGAGTCAGAAAGGTTGAGGAACTACCAAAAAACCTGAGTCCGTAGCACCGTAGTAGTCCATAAAATTAAGGTAACAAGGTTCACCATAGGGTTACACATGTGAATGCACGGTTTGACTTCCTAAAAGCCTGCCAAAACCAAGAGCTCGAGGTTAAGGAAAAGGAAAGATTCAAAAATTCATGAGCTTAAAGTTCATGCTTGAAGCATGACATAAGATTTTCCATAGCAATTATAGTGAAGCAGAAGAGTAATCACCGACCGTAGCAATTAAACAGAAACAAGCCTGATGCAGGAACACAACTAGAATCAGGAAAAAGCCATCAGAATAATAATGCGAATGAACTAGTAATGACTAAATATCTCAAAAGATGTGGCAAGAAATTGACTTTACAGCAAGAGTATTGACCATGTTTCAGAAACTTATATCCTGATCTTGCAAGGAATCAGCATCACATAGCAAAGGAGCAGCCAATTACACAATTGACCGAATACCGTAACGATACTTCAGATTAGTTGTGTTAACCAATTTAAGACACTTTTCTATCCTGCTCGGGAGGAATCTAAGCGCTTCTTCAACCGAAAGATCCTCTTTCTATGCCCACGGCCTTGCTTGTGCTGCTCCCATTCGTGTGCCCCTCGGAGAACTTGATTGCCACAGGCCTGTAAAAAGAATAATGTTAACCAAATCATGGGTGTGTGTGTTCAGAAATGATCAATTAGCAGCACTGACACATCTGCGGTAATCGATTGTCAAGCATGAATTGGAAGAAGAATTTTTTCAGCTTCAGTCATTGACATTTCTTTATAGAAAAAAATATTTGAAGGGGGCTAGCGCCAAATGGGCATGCTATTAAAAGAAATAAGCAATCTGGCATGACCCATGCATGAAAGACATCAGGAAGAACACACAATGAAGCTATAAGAGATAAAAGGTGCGGCTCACTGCACGAGGCTTTCACCGAAAGAAGCCTAACAACAGTCCCAAACGAGTCTCAGTATTCTATTACCTGCAGAAATAGTGGTTGCACCAAACCTAACCATGCATGAAAATTAACAAAAGAGATCAAAATAAACAAAATGGTGCCTTGGAAACTATAAGACAAAGCATTGCAGCTTGTTGAAAAATCTGACTAACACAAATAACGTTTCATTCCAGTGCGTAACAGGGAACGAAAGAAATTTTCCAAACCTTGTCAAATGAGGAAAAGACCATTTTAAAGTACCCAGAAATTCGGTTCTTTGCCTTCGGAACCTTGGA
Source organism: Musa acuminata AAA Group (assembly GCF_036884655.1). Lineage (NCBI taxonomy): Eukaryota > Viridiplantae > Streptophyta > Magnoliopsida > Zingiberales > Musaceae > Musa > Musa acuminata. Next base: position 9,406,714 of record NC_088348.1, on the reverse strand, counting down.
TTTGATACCTACCTTTTGGCAGCTAAATTTTACTAAACGAATTTAACTAGCATCTGGAATATAATGGAAAATGAACAACCAATGCGTATAATAGCAGAGCTAAACTAACCTCGCATATATATTGGGTCCACAAGTCCCTCAAAGCCAGATTTTTACTCTGGAGACATTGTTCTTGCTTGCCGGTCAAAGAACTTGATTCTTCCAATAAAAAATTTCTGACAACATTGACACAAGGCTCAATAACTATTTTATGCCATGTATCTCCTGAGTTGCCTGGAGGAACATGCAAAATATATTACATAAAAAAGAAATATATTGATCATGTAAAGTACTTGAAAGGAATAAGAAGTGAGATTACAGTGCATACAAGAAAAGGCTTCTGTTGCATCAATACAGTGCAAGTCCCATCCGAAATATGCCTTCAACTGATTAAGCCTTCGTTTCTGAAATGACAAAACCACTTCAGTGTAGCTTTTAGGTTGACATGATTTTATTTTTGCATAAATTAAGTCATTAAGATAACTAAAGCTAAGTTTGCCATTGAAAAAATAGTATGAGAAGGAAGAATTTATTTACTTGACGACGAACAAGTTTACGTGTGTTGGCTTTTAGCTTGTTTATGGCTTCAATCAACAAGGTTTTGAGCTCACCACCATTCATATCCAAAATCTCTGATAAGTCTGGCCGTGGGACCTCATTGGACTCTTCAATGGAAAAGTAGCTTTTAAAGAACATCTCAAATTCACGAACACCAATAGCCTGACATAAGCCTCGGGTATAATCTGTGTTTGGACTGTAAATATCATGGACTTCATCCAAAAGTCCAGCATCGATCATGCAATCAACTCTTTGTTCAACATATCTATCCAGCACAGGAAGAGAAACATCCACCCATACGAAACAACAATTGTATCTGAAATTATCAGCACGTCCCCACTTCTGCACTGGCACAAGAAATATCAAAAGTTAAACATAAGGAGGAGAAGAGTGCTTCAACCTTACAGAATATTTTCAACTATATGTGATGCTGAAGTATTCGGCACAAATCTAATTGACATACAACATTAACATGCAAAAAAAAAAAACTTGAATAACTGGTGGATTTAAACGAACAAAGAAGTTACAACAGGATATCATGTACACATATCTCACAATATATCAGCAGAAAACCTCAAAATGTAGACTTTAGGGAGCAAAAGAAACACATTCCGTCAAGGATAAATAAGCAATATTCAATAAAATTGGCATTCTCATATACTAGAAATTAGTGAGAATTGTAATAACTTGAGGCATTCAGCTCATCTTCACCAATGAACGGATTATTGTAAGTTATCACTCATGAAAAACATCATAACATCATCTGAAACAGGGAACATATACATGAAACAAGAACAAAAGTAGAAAGTAGGATGCAAAAGTAAAATTTCACTTCACAGAGTCAGCATATGAGAAACAAAAATGTTCATGATGCATCATCGCAAGCCAAAAGATATTTAAAAGCTTTAACAAATCATATTCTCCAAATCTAATCAATTTGTATCCTACCTCAGCATTCTCTCCTTGGAAAAGATGACTAGGAAGGACACCTGAGCTTTCGTACAAATTGAGATAACGTTTTATCTGAAAAAACACCAAAAAAGCCAACAGGGAAGATGAACTTTAAAATTTTGCATAAATTAAAAAAAAATAGCCATAATGGACAGCATAAATATGAATGCTCATTTTGGCTGCATGAAATGTTTGTATAAAATTTTCCAGCTCAGATTTAATCAGCTGAGGAATAAATTTAATCTGCATGATGATATGAAGTCTGGTGAAGTCTTTGAAGAGGATACTCAACATCGAAAAGAAAGTCATAAGTGCAAGATTTCTTATATAGCATCATAAACATGTGAGGATCATACATGCAATAAGTGCAAGTTTGGTGTGTTTGTTGAAAACTTGTAATTAGTCTCATCTTAATGACCATATGGTACCATGGAAAATCATGCATAGTTGTCCGAGAGAAAAACAAAAGCAGCCTAATTTAGTAATCATACAATACTTTGTTTGTAGAAAGAAATAAAGATCTCCAAATGTCAATTAAAGTTAAGAAACACGACAAGAAAGTTGATGCTATAATATGAAAATCTTGGTATGTGATCGAAGGTTAAGGTCCTGAAATGCTTTCTTGGAACTGCATCTCATTCCTAATACAACATATATGATCCACCAAACAAAAGAGAATCATTTTCATGCATCTTACTACACACACTTGCTATATCATAAACAGAAGAGAGGAACCAGCTAAACCACGAACTTGTCTTGTTTCAAAAATCAGTTATTTGGCACACCATCTATCTTAACATTCTTTTTTATTGAGTTTCAAGTATGAATGAACAAACCATCAACGGAACCAACCAGTAAACATAAACCACAAACAACAATACAACTAGGACCAGTCAACAGCTAAAATGACAAGCAAATGGGAGAATCAAATCAACGGAAATTATCAGGAGACTTTACCTTTCTATGGTCATTCGGGTGGATCCTGTTGGCTGCGACTGGGTCGATCTCCTTAAGCTGCTCGAAGCTAGCAACTTCATCAGCTCCACCAAGTTCTGATCAGCGAGATTTAAGATACAATTGTACCGTTAAGAGGAATAATTATCCAAAGTTTACATACAATTCACAATATGGAACTAGTGCAGCTGCCCTATCTGACACCTTGCGGGCCATCCAGTGAGCAAGATGCCAGATTTTCCACCACATCATCGACAAGGAATGGACTCACAAGAGCCTAACAAGAATTAACAACCACAAGAAATAACTACAAGTGAAAAGAACATTTATAGGTATTTGAAGTCTAAGCTGGAAATCAAACGGATAAAGTTAATGATGAACCTGGATGTAGTAATTCGTACCCCCGACGACAACTGGGAGGCCATCGCGTGACAGTATGTCATCTATGATCTTATACCAACAAAACGAACAAATTACCCAAATAGACCCAAAAAAAACCTGTGAAATAAATAGGTAATCAAACGTAAAAGAAAGGTCTTACCGGAATTGAGAGATCACGGAAATCTCTGGAAGTGAATTCGACGGACGGATCGATGGAGCCTAACAAGTGATGCGGAACACCTAATGTAGTATTCATGCCGAACACTCATGACAAATAAACTTAAGACGAGGAGGGGGGAAAGGAGGAGGAAGACAGGAACTAACCGTTGCGGTCGGGGAGGGGGACTTTGTTGGTGAGGACGTCGAGGCCTCTGTAGACTTGCATGGAGTCGGCGTTGACGACCTCCACGCCGGAGAAGTGGGAAGCGAGATCGATGGCCACCCGCGACTTCCCGGCCCCCGTCGCTCCCATCACCACCACCACCTTCTTCTTCTTCGCGGCCGTCTTCTCTCCTCCTCCACCGCCACCGCCGCCGCCATGAGAAATGGGCTCATTCGAAACCTCGAAAGGGGCCGCCTCCCGCTCGTCCTCCATGGCTTCCCCTTCCCGTCCTCGTTGGGCCGAAAGGGCTTTAATTAACCTTACTCGGCGCGCGTATATATATATATATATATATTTATTTATTTATTTATATTTATATTTATATTCATTATGTATGAGATGATGAAGTGTGAAATATAAGGATGAAGCTCTATTAGTATGGTAGCCATTTTAAGTGGATCCTCGCACAAGTTAAGTGGATCATTTAGCTTCTCACGCTCATCAATCCAAATTTTCATACAAACTAAAAGAAAATAATCCATTTCGACTTTGGTTTAAATAAATTGGATAGATGTTGACGTCTAAAAATCCTCAACCTGTTCAGGTAGACTGCTTGTGAATTCATTTCTGCCTTCAAACTCATATTAGTCAACTGATCACATTGTTTCTACTTGTGTCGAGCTTTCTCTGTCATCACACCATGCCAATTTCCATGAATTATTTAGTATTGCTCTTACTAAAATTCTCTTACCAGACAACAACGCCTCTCATAAATCCAAAATAATAAGTGCGGACACAGCACTCAATTTTCTAAAATCATATTCATGTTATTAACAAGGAATAAGAATTTGAACTTGCATTTACATCATAGATAGTGTCACAACAACAGGAAGGAACTGAAGATGTTGGAGGCAACCAAACCGACTAAATCCTTCCATTTAGAGTGGAGAATTTTTACTAAAAGAGCTCAAATTCCACATCCTCTCCACCGTGAGCCCTAAAATCAAGACACTTACCTTCTTTTTTCTTGCGAAATACCACGGGCATCCCGAATTCACAGCTTCGTGGTGTCTCCGGTGGTGCCGCAGAGCGTATTAGGGCCCAATTTAACCCGTCAAAGAATCGGTGCTGCTTAATCTCAGCAGCTCCTGTGACTGATCCCAACCTACCTTCTGGCTCTTTTACCAGCAGACTTCTAATCAAGTCTCTTGCGTGAAAGCTAACAGATGGGTTCTCTGGGAACTTCAAGCTCTGAGAAACCACCTTGGCCAATGTTTCCTCATTTCCAGGTCCTTTGAAGGGTGTTCTACCAAAAAGCAACTCATATAATAAGATCCCAAAGGTCCACCAATCCACAGAGCTTCCATGTCCATCTCCTCTGATGATCTCAGGAGCTAGGTATTCATGGGTCCCAACAAAGGAATTGGAGCGCGCATCAGTGGGCTCCACCACAAGTTGGGGAAGTGGTCTTACTTGCCCGCTCGCTTCAGACTTCAGCTTCTGTGTCTTCTCTACTGTAGAAGATACCAAACGGGGAGTGAAACAAGAAACTTGAACACAAGATGGCCGAAGACAAAGAGGGTCAATGCAGCTATTTTCAGCACAAGGCCCTGAAAGCTTCTTTGCAGACTCTTGCGTGTCTAATGATGACGATCTGAGAAGGGTCGGGCTTACTGAACACCTGAGGGACAAGTCAAAATCTGAGAGCATGATATGACCATCTTCTCGAACCAGGATGTTTTCAGGTTTAAGATCACGGTATATCACACCCAACATGTGTAGGTATTCCAAAGCAAGGAGGACTTCCGCAACATAAAACCTGCAGTTTTCATTGCCAAGAATGAGTTTGTAGCTTTAAGAGGACATGGAAATTCAATTAAAATCTAACTACATAGTTTCCTTAATCACCAGAGTGACCAGAAGTATAATTCAGGTGAAGTGCAGTGACAGATTCTGTCAATATTGCACTCACAATTATGATTTAAGAACTTCATAAACCCATGACGTTGCTATCGCTGAACAAATGCAGCAGCGTACCATCTGAATTATACTTCTCTAGTCTGATGAACCAAAGCCATTCAAGGAAAGTTAATATACACGAGTGGTTTGCATTTTCCAAGCAGACTGCTGTTTCATATGTTTGAAATTTTGTATGATATCAAAAACCCAATAAATGACAGTGATTCAATGAGTACTTCAAAATACCAAAAAGTGATTGTTCAATATGCTTCCAACTGACATTTAGCTAGAAGTTTGCTAATCAAATAATGGTTCATCATTGGCAGTTTCTTTTTACTGAATTAATCTCCTTTGAAGGAGCCTTGTCCAAGAATCTTTTGCTCATCCCCTTGAAGAACGCAAGTATAGCTGATTGAATTAATCTGAATTGGACTCAATGTTATAAAGATCATGCATGTATGCATTATGCATTACCAAATGCTTAAGTTCTCAAAACAGTCTATTTTAGGTTGCTAATGAGACTAGAACAATGGATTTCAACAACTAAAATTGCTTTCAAGATGAGCATGAAACACTGAAGCAATATGTGCACCAGTCTAATTTACATACCTAGCAGCTGACTCAGAGAAACTCCTTCCAGGTTGCTTCTGTCTAACAACATGAAGGTCACCACCTGGACAATACTCCATAATTAAACATGAGAGGCTATCCGTTGTAAAATGAGCATACAGGGTGGGAAGGAATGGATGATCCAGCATTTGCAAAATCTCCCTTTCCGTTTGTGCTCTCAGAATCTTCTTCCTGCTAATCAGAAATTCGATATCCATGACCTTTAATGCAAATAAGCATTCGGAACCAACCAGCTCTGCAAGATAAACAGTTCCAATATCACCACAACCAAGTCGTTTGAGGAGCTTAAAATTCTTTAAACCCAAACTTCTTTGTTGAATTAAGATGTTATGGATGGCCATCCATCTCACATCCCTTGACATGTGAGGCCTACAGCCTTTAATACTAGCATTACTATGTTGGCTCTCTTCACTGATGCTAGTGCTGCTACTGTAATCCCCAATGCTGCTTTTAGAACTATTGGAGCACTCCCCTTTTTCTCTTGCTCTAGAGAATTCACTTGCTTTTGTATCAACATCTATACCACTGCCATAGATATTCGGGCTGGAAAAAAATTTGCTTGCATCACTATCAACATTTTCTGTACCAATTTCAGCGACAGGATTCCTAGTGCTGGATGCAGGAGTGACAGGTTCCTTAGGACAACATGATTTTTTTGTTGGCAGAGTAGCATGTGAAGGGGAGACACTTCCCTTAAAACAATGTGATTTGGTTGTAGACAGAGCAGGACCACTTTTGTAAGGTTCACCACATTTGGTGGAACCACTGGGTGCTGAAGTTGGCTCAGGCTTCCCTTTCCTTTTAGTGGTCTTGTTCCAATGCGTTGGCTTAATTAAAAGTGGGATCACAATGGGCTTTCTTGATGTAACAACTGTCTGGGAGCTAGATACGGATGTTTTGGAAACTGATTTCGCCTTATTTTCTATCACTATTTCAGCTGATTGACTTTCATCGAATTCTTCAGAGGTCGGCTTAATTACATCTTGGATTCTGATCTTAGTTACCTTGGATGTATTAGGAACTGCAGATAGAGGAGATGAAACAGCACTCTCAGTACATGACTCTGAATTTTGCAATTTACCATATACAGTTGCCTTTTTTGATGAATCTGCTGACACCTTTTCAGGCACAACAGAAATTTTGACTAAATTTCTTTTTTCTCCATCAAGAGGAAGACCAGAGTCACTTGATTGAACCACCACCGATGCATAAAGCCTCTTAATTGTTCCAGCCTCAGAAGCCACGGATGAGCCACCTGGTTTTGATAACCTCTTCATGGCAGCCATCTCTGATGCCTGGGAAATGCACAGCCTTCTTAAAGCCTGTTTTAAGGTGACAGATTCCGATATTCCTATTCCTGATGGCCTAGATGCTCCAACTTTAACTGGCTTCTTGAGAGCATTTTTCCACAACAAGTCAACCCTTGGTTGACTGGAAGGACCAAGAACCCTGGATGAGGTCCTGATATCTATCGCCCTCAAAAGCTGATCAAGGTCATCTTCCGCATCCTGGCACTTACCATCTCGTACATTTGGTTTGAGCTTAATACAAAGTGTTTTAGATCCACCATAACAACTGGCCGTATTTGGCTCTTCATTTGATTCAACAATTTCAGAAGTACCACCATGTGAGCCCATCTCTAGGTGATGGTTCAACCAGTCCTTGCAAGAAATGCACCTCAACGGAAAAATCAAATATCAAGGGACAAGCACATCTATCGGAGAACCATCAAATGGTAGTGGAGCAGGAACATGAAGCATCAAGCTCATCTTTATAGATGATATCACTGTATATATTATTATATTTAAAGGACCAGCATGACTTCCCCAAATCATTACAAATCATGATCCTGCAGTAGTTTTACACTGGACTGCATGAAAGAATAAAGAGTATTCTTTAGCACTTGTTCCACAAAAACAAATCAAAAGCTATCTACAGCATGATTAGACCCGAGGCTATCTTTATGCTTTAGGCATTGACTCCATTAACGAAAAAAAAAAAAGAGGTTAAGACTGGTATAGTAGAAACATATAATGACATAGAATTAACTTTTTCCGGTATTTTTTTTTCTTTATGCTTTCGTCGAAATTCTGTGTGCATATTATATTTTGAATATATTCGATCACAATAACCAAAGTTTGAAATACGCAAAGAAAATAAATACTCATAAACAATTGTTCAAAATTGCAGAAACCCTTCCTTCTTTTCTCAATATAATGTTAGATCTGTAGGTTAGGACATAAAGAAAGAGCCTAACTTCAGAATGGTTTTTCCGAAGTACTAAAAGAAAACTAGAAAATGGTGACTACAAAACAGGTAAATAAAAAAAAAAAAAAAAAAGCTTCGCAAAGAAAACTACAGTCATTTAATTCAAACATGCTCCCATTTTCGTGGACAGATCAACCGACTGCAGCACAGTAAATCTCACCCTACGAGTCACCAAATATGAGCGCACTCCAAATAAACCAACAGAGAAACCAAAGAAATTACTGCTGAATAACCAACCACTCGCAATGTCATCAAATTGAGTAGAGAAGACGGGAAAAGAAAGGAAATTTCCCCAGAACAAATCGATCAGCGAAAACCCAGTAAGAGGCGCCTAAGACTCGACGAAGAGAAATGCATACCGCAAGCCAATCCATCACCAATGCCGACACCGGTCCGGATCGATGAGCCAATCCTAGGGTCTCATTCAAGAACCACCAATCGGAGCCAGGGATTGCAATGGGTGATGGCGGATCAAAGGATCTATCTCCGGGTTAGGGTTTTGGAGAGAGCGAGAGAAGAGGAGGTAAGAGAAAGCGGCACGGCAGGAGTGAAATGGCCGTCACGAGGAACAGCACACCGCTCTGAATGATAGAAGAAGAAGAAGAAGAAGCATAAGGCCGAAAAAGAAACCAAAAATATTATTATTATTATGAAGGCCGAATTAGATATTAATTATTTCATTTTCTAAATGAGAGTATATATATATATATATATATATAATATTGTGATGCATACGTAATATAAAATACGTAATATAAAAGCGTGAAGATTGTAATTGCATTGCATGGTACCTAAAAGAGAAAAAGGAAAAGGAAAGATCGGACGGCTCCGCAGAAAGCGCCGCCTACATCATGATTGGATCTGCTGGTGGGTCCGGCCTGGCTTCGGGTGGACCGCGGAGTGCTTTAGATGACGAAACAAGACGTGACTTTCTCGAGAATTACACTCTCTGCCACGCTCCATTAACTCCGTGAAAGCGGAGAGTTGTCGGAAGTCATTAATTTTATCTTTGTCTCATATTTTTATTTAACCCTGTTTTTCTTTTGTTTTAAGAAATAAATCTATTGCTGGTTTTCCATTTCTTTAGATTTATTTTTTTTAAAAAGATATTATTAAGTTAAATTTTAAAAATTATTACTTTTTATTTTTTTCATATCCATCTCAAGCCAAACTTTACTTATCATATCAGGATATTTTTAATAATATCCTTTCGATTCTTAAGTCAGTAAACTAATCGAAAACGTCAAACAATTTCAAATTCAGACTCACGTATACGTAGAACCAATTTTTAACGGTTTCCATAGTTATTTTTTTCAAATGACATATTTATCTATGAAAATAAGATGCATCAATTTAGATATAATTATCGTTCATACGTCTAACACGTGATATTTAGGTGTCAATCATTTGATGCTAATATATCAATTTTATGGTATAAGGTTTGTCAGTTGCACGTCAACCTCTTAGTGGCACTGAGGAATGAGACACATGATGTCAAGATATTATTCGTTTAACCTAGAGATGTTGTATATTTTGATGTTTTGGTGTTGAAGTATCCATCGTTATTGGATGAGTTATTATATTATATATTTTTTTATTTTTCACCCTGAAAAATAAAGCTACTCTTCACGAGAAGAGTTGGCAGCGTACGCACGAACTCATTTCAGCTTCAAATTTCAAACTCGCATTAAATAAGGAGGAAATGGCAAATACAAATTGATGTGACGAGCTCTGCCATCACGAAGAAGATGAGAACACGGGATGGGATATGATGAGCTCTGCCATCACAATAGGAACAGAGCCTGCAGCTCCTCAACTCCAAATATTTTCTTCCAACTAAAATAAAAGAAAATATTACAAGATTAAAAAAAAAGAACAAAATCAATTTAGTGTTATCTTTTATTTAAATAGATTTGATTAGTATAGAAATATATTACATATACATAATAAGTTATCTATCTTACCTCAATATTTACTCAACGAGGAGAAAAAGAAACTAATTATCTTATTTTGTTATCCATAATTACTATCATTCTTATTATTTTTATATTCCTTTGTTATTAAAAAGAGAGCAGAAGAGTATGGTGATGGTTTAGCATAACATGTGAGGGATCAATAGATATGAAAATAAGAAAATAATACAATTAACTATATTTTTTATGACCTTCATTACAATATTTTAGACCTTTTTTTTTAAAGTCCAAATACAAAATAATAAATATATAAATAAAAATATGTTATCATGTGATGACATATATAAAATAACCACTAAACTAATTAAATTTATTTAAATAAGTAATAGACTAATTTGATCATGGATGATCCAATTGGATCTTATATGGAGGAAGTTGATTGGAGCCAACAATAAGCTAATCTAATATGTTATGTGATCAAACACATATAGGGTAGTTGAATCTATTACAAGTTGACTCTATCAAACTTGGTGTTTCATTTAATTACACCCAGTTTTTTTTTTTCAAATATTTATAACAATCATTATTTTATGACTCAAATCTGACCTCATCATATTTCTTCTAAATTTTGGAACATCTTTTCAATTTATAACAAAATTACACACACACACACATATATATATATATATATATACCCTATATCCTTGTAAAATCCAAAAACTTACAAATCTTTGCCATTTAATTATCATACAACTAGAATAAAACTGTGTTTAATCCCTTTATTAGGTATGTGTTTTTAAAATTCAAACTAGATAATATTAACTATAGTTAATGGTAATTGTAATGCCTCAACCCAACCAAAAGTCAAGGGCACTACAATCCCACAATTATATAGATTTTCTTATTAGGTATTGTATAGCCTTTTAGGGCATTACAATTAAGATATAGTAAAAAATTTAAATAGAAAAAAATCACTCATTAGACTATATCTCATAGCATTCTGATTAGTCGAAAGTAGGTAAAAATCAAAATTGATTTATAAAAATATGAGTACTGAATTATTATTAATTTCAACTTAAATATTTTAAGTTAATGATTTAAACTCAATATAATTAATAAGCTAGTTATCTCATTTTTTGGGATTTGATTTCGTTCTCATCGTTTACTTTTAAAAATAAATTTAATGAATGTTTTGAAAAATAAATGGCATCATTTATCCTTAAAAAATATGTTCAATGAGTTTTTTTTTTTCTTAAAAAAAGCTTTAAAATAAAGAAAGAAAGAAAAAAGGTTTATCAATGATTTGGAGAGCTAAAACAACAGGTTTTCATGTTTGCATCACCATCCCCCGGTCTCACCTACGTTTCTGAAATCTACAGCTCAACCTTCGTTGAAGCAGATGGAACCCCACCCAGCGGACCCCCACAAGCGGCAGAAGCACTCAAGCTCTCCACCCACACCTGGTCGCCGACGGTGGAGCCGTCGTCCTCGTCGTTGCGGTACCACGACCAGTGAGCATGCGTGCCGTTCACCACCTTCAGCCGCCCGTGCCCGAAGCTTGCCTCCCGGAACAAGGAAAGCGATGCAGACTTGTGATGCTTGTCGAACCTTCACATGATCGCATGGACGGACATCAAAATCTACATCAGAATGCTTCTAGATGACGAGTTACTGTTTCTGTGCGTCCTACTCACTGTAGTGCGAGTCCTTCCCTGTTTCCTCCATCTCCAATGGTTATATACGCAGGCCCGCAAGGGTTTGCCTTGTTGTCGTATGCCCTCGTCTGCACCAAAGCCATCAATTCGGATTTGTTTTGCTGGATCAAAAGCTTAATCCTAACTCGACGGAAGAAGAAGGCTCACGAAGCGCTCATAGGCATGGACGTGGCCTGCAAAGACGACATCCGCGCGAGCTCGGTAGAGCAGCGACTCCATGGCTTGCCTCATGCTCTCCCCCTCCTCCTGATGCGCCAGATTGGTGTTGTACCAAGGCGCATGGAGGAGCGCGACTAGCCAAGGAGTGATCCTCCGGTCGACCTTCGCCAGATCCGCCACCAGCCATTTGTACTGTGCTGAGCTGGCGTTGAAGTCGGCATAGGATCCCAGCATGACGACATGAACGGCACCGGCGACGTCGAAGGAGTAATAGAGGTTGGAGGCGGAGCCGCTCTCCTCGTACGGCATGCGCCACCTGCTGTCGTAGGCTACGAAGGGGTGGCAGTGGAAGACGGGGAAGGCCTCGATATCGTGGTTGCCCTCGGTGACCATCCACGGGCGTTTGCTGGCGTAAGGCTGGACGAAGCGTCCGAAGGAGTCCCACAGCGGCTGCTGCGTGTCTGCGTACGAGAGATCGCCGGGGAGGAGGAGCATGTCGTAGTTCGACTCCGCGACATGCGCCAGCGTCGACGCCGTCCATTCCGTCTGCCCGAGATCACCTGTAGACAAAGATCTTCAGCAAGAACAGCACTCCTCGCAACAAGCACGAGCATCGAACCTATGACGGCAAACTCGATGGGGAGAGCTGCAGGCGGGGTTTTGAAGCTGAATTCTTGGTCGATTCCACCGCAGCGGTAGTAGTACACCGTGTCGGGCTCCAGAGGCCCGATCGTGACGTGGTGGATCTTGCCGGAGGTGTAGAAGAAGTAAATGTAGGAAGTGTGCTCTCCGGTGGCGGCGGTGTCATACTTCCCGGACACCTTCCCGTACTCCACCAGCGAAGGAACATGCCTGTCGTCGGTGATCCATGAAACCCTCGTGTGATCTGCGGCGACTGCTGAGACATGGACCTAATCACAGCGGAAGTCACGATCACTTCATTGATGACTGCATGAATCAGAACTAACACTGCACACCTGTTGTGGGTGGGACGAAGACTTGGTGTGGGCTGTTTCGATGATCCTCCCCGGTGGCGGCCGTGTGTATCCGGAGGCCTGAAGAGAGACCAGGAAGAGCAAGACGAGGCGCAGAGGGGAAGACCATGGCCGTCTTTCCATCTTCCTTCTTGGGGTGGAAGAGATCACGGACTGAGATCGTTAGATATAAAGAAAGATTAGGTTGGCAAAATTGATGTCCAAACTTGAAAGCAAACTCGGATCGAGGAGAAAAAGCATTGTAAGGTGCACACTTGCATATGCTTTCAGCATCAGCATACAACAAACATCCTCCTCCTCGTCTCCATCAAGGTGTTTTCTTGGCTTATTTGAGCGAGCAAGCAAGCAAGCCATGGGACACACTCTATGTTATCCTGTCCCTTGCTATGCAAAAACTACACGCTATCTAAAACAAGTAAAGATGCTTGCAAATCTAAGTTGATAGATATATGTGACATGGGTAAGTATAGATATGTGATTATGCTATTATGTGTAAATTTTTAATATAAAAAAAAAATTAAAATTAAAAAATCATAGATCAAATTTAATATCTTTTCGATGCTATTATACTTTTATACGAGAGTAAAGAGGATAATTAAGAGATTCACTTTGCATATAAACCTCCTAAAAATTCTACTATTAATCAGTGAATGCAAAGATATTATGTACACTTTGCCGGTAAATATTATATCTTAAAATTCAAATTTTATTTTAGATATTTTTATTAAAAATGTTTTCTTGTATTTTTAAAATATTTATATTCTTCTAAATGCTCATTGATTTGATAAAAATTTCTTTGGTCACTTTCTGATCCTATCTACTATCTTCCTGCATTCTATATATTCTTTTTGTACAGTAATCATATCAATGTCTCCACGAAAGGTTTGGAATAGATGTTCGACAGTGATTCACACCTGAGTTCCTTCTAAACTATATTTTGAATTCTCTCTCATTTGTAATATTTTATACATCTTAATCAGAAAATACAACTGATACATCAATTCAGATCGTAGCTTGGGCTTTTAAGAACATACAAATCTCTCTGTCGGGTGGTGTTCTCTTCACAAACCCCCTACATGATGAAGGATCAAGAAGACCTTCCAAGACAACGAGCTGATCCAACAGAGCAAACTTCTCATCTTCCAGAGTTCTTACCTCTGCATCAAGCTTTCTTCCTCCAGCAATAAGTATTTGCGCCGTAGTGCCCTGCAGTAGTCACTGGATCCTGAGGAATCACACAAAGAATCAGGAGTTGACCTGTCTGTCTGTCTGTCTGTCGGATATGGTGGAAAGACTCACTTTACAGGCCTCTCTTGGATCCATTTTGTGGCTTGTTGGACAGATGGGAAGCTTCTTTTCCCCCAACACTCTTCTTTGATCTGAACTGCAGTAGACATCCATTTCGATGGTTTCTTCTTTTGTGGTTTAACGTTGATCGCGTCTTCTGGTGGAGTCATCCGTGAATCTTGCAACTAACAAGATAGGAAGAACAAAATGGCTTTTCCTCAAGCTCCAATATAAACTAATAAAATTACTAAATCAATTTAAAATATGGCCAAATTGTCAACATGGAAGAGATATTTATGATTCATGCCACAAGAAGTCCAAACTGAAGCAGAACAATGTAGCCAGGGTTCCTAAAAACCAATAGGTAAGGCACAAGCAAAACTTTGCCGAGAAGCAAGACAAGGGAAGAGAGAGAGAGAGAGAGAGAGGATAGGTGGGATGGGTATAACTCCCATCTTAACTTGCATGTCATCTCTACAGGTAACCATTTGAAAATGCTCAGTTGACTCCAATAGAAGTGGCAAGAACCTAGTTGCCTTTTTTTTTTGGCATAAATAAAATTAACATTATCAATGCCAATCTCAAGCCTAGCTAAAAAGGGTATATGTTTATGTTAGATCATTGTCAATCAATATAAAACTATATCAAATCTCATGAACATAGATCTTGACAGATTTTAGTATAGAACTATATCATCACCAAAAAGTGACGTAAGGTACCTTCACCACTTAGATGTCTCAAATTGCAAAATGAGGGTTAGGAGGTCGTCCAAAAGTGGCCCATTACATCGGTGCTCAAATGTAGTGCCAAGTAGATAAAAGTTTTCTCATTGTTTTGGATCAATGAGAATAAAAAATTGATGTTCGAACTCCACCAGAAAAGAAGATCCGAAGGCCAAATATGAAGCCACTAGACTGATTTGATCAAACTTGATTCAGTTGTGTTCCAATCTTTTAGTCCACTGTTAGCTGAAACAGAGCCAAAACAAATCCAAAAGCAAATCAGTGTATCTTTTGTAAAAAGAAGCTAAAAATCAACTCCTCAAACAAAAAAGTAAGGAAAATATGTTTTGCATAATTGCAATTTCCATTAGGTGTAAATACACATGCTTCCTCAGGATCATGACAGAAACCAAAACAGTCTAGTAAACCCACAGTACAATAAAATTATGTAACAAACTTTAGATCATTTTCATAATAATAAACTACTGGTAAATCCATGCAAAAGTTCAATGTCACTGATAAAAGGATGGATCATTTCTGTGAATGTCAAAATTGACTGCTCCAAAAGCTCATAACCAATAAACAAAATATGAATTTGCAGAACACTAGCACAATGTAAAAATAAAAAACCATTTCTGATACACATTCCTGATCTAGAAAATATTCAGCAGCCTAGTATCATAGTCGATGCCTATGCATGAATTCTCAAGTCACAGAAACCTTTGGAGAAAGAAAACCAAAACAGCAAAGTCATTATAAGATTTAAAGGATCAGATTGGAAATTTGATCAGTGAAGAAAACATGATAGCAATCAGATGGCATCTACTCGGAATATAGGGAGAAGTCTAGGTCAACATTTAATACTAAAATGCAGCCCACGCCTTTTTTTCCAACCCATTGCCATGCCTAAACATGAACTGTTTAATATAGAAGAGGTTGCGAAAGCACAGTGCCACAACTTGAGCAAGGGCCAGGGCCCTCTTCCTTGTCCAAAAGCCATCTCATTACAATCATATATTTCTTACTCAGACCTTTTACACAAGCCATCATATCCTTTCTTTGAACCAAAGACAGACATGAAATGAAGTACATCAATGGAGTGTAAACCCTTTCAGATTTAGGAGCAAATTGTCCAACAAACAAAGGAACAGCTCAAAATGTAGAAACCATTAAAACACAAACAAATGCGCATAATTTGCAGCCACAGCCAAAGAAACCACTAATAAGTAATTATGTTAGCCAAATAAGAAAATTGCAAGTTTAAGAGTGATGAAAACACACTGGAACCAACATTTCTGAAATTTTCTGACGAAACCTTGTCAGTTTAATTGCTGCTTCTAACTATTTATATACTCGGGGCATCAATAGGTACTCCAAATGAACTAAAGTAATCTATAAAAGAAAAATTAGGGGAAAAAGTGAGACTACTTTAGACTGTGACCTGAGACGTATGTTGACCCAAAGAGTGAAGAGATCTAGAAATGTAAAAAGATGAAAAAAGGGAGCATAAAAAGGAATTACTCGGTATTATTTGTTATATATACATCATAATGCAGGTAAAAGAAATGTGATGATATGTTGGTAAATATATATCTTTCTAAAAGTTTGCATAAAATCTAATACATCAAAATAACAAATAAACATGTCACGAGCTAAAACATTTATTCATCACTGGATATTTCTAGCAAAGAGGTAGCAAAATCTAATACAATTACTTATTGAAATGAAAGTAACATTACATTGACGCACTGACCCCAGACATGAAAGAACATGGAACAAAAAACTCATTGAGGGATGATTGATATGCTAGGTAATTGGTTTAACGTGAACCATTAATCAGGTATCAGTGTCAACCTCACTGTGGGAAGATACAGAATTCGATTCAGCATGGATCTGACTGCAATGAGGAAAACTATTTCTCTATTCTACATCAGAAAGGTCCCTTCTTTCGGTAACGAATTCCCACCCAGTGGGAAGCACAATAATAAAACATACCAACTTCTACAACTATCAATGTGAAACACATGTAAGCATAGCCATCGTTCTACAACGAAGTTAAAAGATGTCGATCCATGGAATAGAATAAGGAGGCGGTCAGACCTTGAAAGGATGGAGCTTCCCCTAACAGCCCTAACCTTGAATGTCTGTTAGCATCATCAGATGTCCAAAATACGCCTATGTTTCTCGATCCCAAGAGGGAGTAGGGATCTGGCAATAAGGCAGATGAACAGGAAGATGAAATCTTCTACATCTACACGATCAAGAAACGAGAAAGGACCTTGTCTCACCGTGCCGCTAGTCCTCGCCCTTCGCCGCCACTAGGCGGTACGCCCTGCTGCGGCCCGTTTCGTCGGCGGCTGCAATCGCCATCGATACGGAAGGGAGACGGCGGATGAGGAAGACGGAGAGGCGAAGAAGATAGAGGAAGGGAACGGGAGTTCGGGCCGGCTACTCCAAGCTAGGGTTTGTTTTTAGGCTATCTGTCTGTCTGTCTCTCTCTCTCTCTTGTCGTCGGCGTATTCTCACCACGAGGGAATCGAAGGGCTCGAGCTTCTGCTAGGCTGCGACGAGGCCGTCGAAGGCATGCTGCGGCCGGTGGTGATGGATTGCTCCAGAAGCTTGCGCAGGGAGAAAATGACTGCAGCGGCAATGGAGAGGGAGCCGATGGCGGCGGAAGCGGAGGGAGAGGACGACGGCACATCCAACCCGAATCCAACATAAAAATACGGGTATAGGTTACTTAAATAGAATGCGCGGATCTTCAATTCAAATCCGATAGTATACATGAAGTTGTTCCACATCTTTGTTTTCATGATGTCACCTGATGGGCACACCAAACCAAACCATCACGTTCCTAACACGTGACTGAGAGCAAATTTTTTATTCTAAAAAACCGTGATATAAGAAATCGTTACAAAGATATTTATATAAATATAAATCACTATCTTCAAAATGACAACAAAAAATATTTTCAAAGTATAAAACGATAATATTATTTTGATTTCAATAAATAAAAAAATTTGGCTAATGTTGGTGGTTGTTACACGATTACGGACCGCTCCGAACTCCTATGAGTGACTGTCCGAGGGAGATCGATAGGCGAATTGGGGATCATAGTGCGTTGACTCACGTCTCTTTATATTGCCCGTTTATCGGCGCCTGTGTCGAGCCGAGGGAAGAGGAGAAGGGAAGCGAGACCAGCGAGCAAGGCGATGGCGGGCACGATCCGGAAGGTCTCGGCCGCATCTGCAAGAGCTCACACCAGAAAGAAGACGCACGCCGTTTCCTCTTTCCTCCCTCGAGGTCTCCATCTCTTTTCGCCTCTGTTTCGTTTTCGTCTTTAGGGCTTCACGGATTCTCTCTCTTTTTTCTCTCATTTCAATATCAGGTTTCGTGATTTCTGGTTGTTGAGCACTGTGAAGGTCCCAAAAGCAGCACATGTACTTTCTGGTTCCAGTGATCTGTAGGTTTGTACACTGCAAAACATGATTGGACTTGTTGACCATAGAACAAGTTCAAATTGGATGGTGGCCGAAGCACTAGGGTTCTTGTGGTCCTTGTTCCGACACCTGTAATTACATTAGGTGGTGGGTTCTAGCATCTGCTGAGTGATCGAGATTTGCGAGGTGGTTATGGTGTAATTTGTAATCCTGGAATGTATGCTTTGAAGTCATTTGAAGTTGCTTTATGAGGATATTAGAACTAGGGATGTAGGAATACTTGAAATCTAAACCCTTTTTAAGTGATCTGAAGCTGATGAAATTGACCTGAGGAGTATCTTCCCGTGAATCAAATTTTTACTACTCATTGATGTTAGGAACGGTTGCTAGATCTCTCTAGAGAGAGGAAGTCGAAGTAAAGTTAGGAACAGATGCTACATCTCAACTTTCTCATGCAAGGTTGGAAAATTGATGATCTTAGTAACACGTTAATGGTGGAGATAATTCCGATGTTCTTAATGTTAAATACCTGTATGCTTCGATCACATCACTCATTGGTGCTACTAACTGGATGAACATCAGTCTCATGTACTTTTTTATTACAGTCTGTTTTTCTTTATTGGTGAAGATATCCAAGAGTAGTGACAAGAAGTCCTTGCCTACTGATGTGAAGATTTCTATATGTATTTTCTCTTTTCAGTTCTATGATACCTATGTGTGTGTGCGTGTCCTATTCTCCTTTTGTGGTTGTGGTAGATATATTTATGTGTATCCATGTGTATGTATGCACATCCATGTATGTGATGTATTTATGTTTGTGCTGTATTCCTAAGATATTAGTCCCACGATTGCTGAGTTTGAACTAAATGATGTTTTTCTCCCTTTTCTTTTTAATTTAGTCACATGATGGTGTTTAGCCACTACAAGGCAAGGTATTTAATTTCTGGTACCGGACCCATGCGAATCCATGGCTTGAGCGGCATGGATCCGGTATGTTGTAATATAATGATACATGGTACGCTAGAACATATTGTGGTACCATGCTGCTAGGGGAGGTGGGGAGGATGTAGAAGAAGAAGAAGAAGGAAGGAAGGAAGGAGGAGATATACCATAGATGAGGTTGGCGGTTGGCAGCAGGCTTTGAGCGCACTGGTGGCAGCAGGGGTTGGTGGTGGTCGAGTGACTGATAGAGGTGATTAATGTTCGTGAATCACGAGTCCTAGGCGACGGGATGTTTAAAAGAAAAAAAAAGAGAGAAAAAGACAACTGTTAAATGGAAAAATAGACTGGACCAAACCTCCTAAAGTAAGGTGATCCATCTACTGCACTAGAACTGATAAATACCGGTCGGTATGGACTGGTCTGGGCAAAATTGAACTCCATGCTACAAAATCACATTCATAGACATTGTAATACTTAGTTTGGCTTATATGTACTTACTTTTATGCCTCTAAGCAAATAGTTTCACAGTGGAATTGTACCATTTTTTCAAAGCAAATTACAGATCTTATCTTTACATTTATGTTTCCCTAATTTGTCTTTCATCTCTCTCTATTGCTTTATTTTATGCTATGGAGCCATGCCCAAATTTTATGGACACTAATTCTCACACACACATGTATGTATGTATATGTGTGTGTGTGTGCATGCACGCTATGCATGTGCTCCACGATTCTTGAGTTATCTTACAATTAATATCATACTGGTTCAATGTGTACACTGTAAATCATCAGCAAAATTATAGTTGAAATGATTATTTATATATTAGTGGTTTCTTAGGCAAAAATCACTCATATGTCATTTTGTGGCTACTGCTTTTCTTATGATTTATGCATATAAGAGGACATGTTTGGCATGGGAGGGAGGAAAAGAGGGTAGCCCATGTAGCAATCCTTAATTTTCTACAATTTCTTTCTTAAACTGATTAAAGTATAATTTTCACAATACAGGGATGATAAAGAAACTTTCAGTTGTTCTTTTCATTGGCCTAGTCGCTTGGTCATATCAGGCAATCCAGCCCACCCCTCCTAAGATATGTGGATCCCCAGATGGCCCTCCTGTTACATCATCCAGAATCAAACTCAAAGATGGCAGACATTTGGCCTACACAGAAAATGGTGTTCCAAAAGAAAAGGCAAAGTACAAGATCGTTTTTATCCATGGTTTTAACTGTTGCAAATTTGATGTGATTCCCATATCTCCGGTACTGATCACTGTTCATGTCTTTAAGTTTTCCCAATATTGTCTAACTGTGTAACCACACTGGCAAGTAAGACTAATGGACCGTGTAAATTTTCAGGCATTGCTTGAAGAACTAGGGATTTACTTACTATCATTTGATAGAGCTGGATATGGAGAGAGTGATCCTCACCCAAAGATGACAGAGAAAAGCACAGCACTGGATATCGAAGAGCTTGCCGACAAGTTGGAGCTTGGATCAAAATTCTACATTATTGGGTTTTCTATGGGAGGAGAGATTGGTTGGACATGTTTGAAATTTATTCCTCATAGGTATGAACCAGAGATTTTCACTAGTTTCAGAAGAATTTTCATATTGAATCTGAACGAGTTTTATTCTTTGATGTGTAGCATTGCTTTCTATAGAAGAATTCATGAGTTACTCCTACTGTTAGACTTATTCTTTTGCTAAGAGTAACTTTTGTTTATTAGTTACATGATTTCAAACTGCATTCAAAAGGATTTTCTCCTTTTGTTCTTTCTAAATTTGGCTTTGTGCTGTTTAGCTGACCTATTATTATGATTATTATATTTATCCTCATCCAGAGTCATGTTCAATAAAAATTAGCAATCTTAATGTCTAAAAGTATGCAAGTTAAAACTTTGTGATACATTTTTATGCCTCAGGTGTAGTTATTTTGTCTCTGACTTGACATACTGTAACCTGACAGTGAAAACGCAGCTACAGAATATTACAATACCTGATACTATTATTTAACTACAGAAATATATGACATCTCCAGGAGACAATGTCGTTTATAATTCCAGATATCATATGTTTAAGCATATTATTATCACCAAATTCATTAAATTCATATCACAGGTTTGAGGTGCATTTCACATTCTTTTTCTTCTACATAGTAAGTGAGCACATTCTAGCATTAGTTAGTGAAAGTTTCAAATAAAACACCCGAAAAATGCAAAGTGATGACAATTGTCCTGATGCTGAGAGATAATAAGGATGCAGGGAACTCCATCAAATATCTCCTACTTAGTTTAGTGGAATATTGATATGGTGGTGGAACTAAAATCTGGCCACATCCATTTCAAACTGACTACCAAACCATCAGAAGATCATCCCTAAAGTTTCTTCAATCTCAGCAATCTCAATTTTGGAGACTTCAAATTACACGATGTGGGAAATTCTCCTAAGCATTCTGTAAGACAACTTTATTAATAAAGTGGATTTTTATATTATTAACTACTATGTTTCCTTCTTCATGTGACGACTTATGTTTCAGTTTGCTTTCATTGATGGTTTCATGAAAAGAAAAAGCTAATGCCAAAGATAAATAAAAGTTCTTTGACTTTCTTAATATGTAGTAATTTATCTTCTTTGGAAAAATATTTCCAACAAGGTTTCTAAGAGGCAAATTCTTTTGACATCTCCTGAATTTATTATTGTGACAGACTTGCTGGAGCAGCAATAGTTGCCCCTGTTGCCAACTACTGGTGGCGTGGTTTTCCTTCCAATTTATCTAAGAAAGCTTATAATCAGCAGTTCCTACAAGATAAATGGGCAATTGGGATAGCTCATTATGCTCCTTGGTTGACATACTGGTGGAACACTCAGAAATTATTTCCTGGATCAAGTGTGATATCTCAACGTGTTGATGGCTTTTCTGCTGAAGACCTAAAGCTTTTACCAAAATTTGCAGCCAGAGGGTATCAGGTAGTACACTCCTCTGTAATATGCTTTTCCGTCTTTAGCTATTATTTCTGGCTCATGTAGGATTATTTCATTACCCATGATGAACAGCATAGAGTTTAGTTTATGTTACCCAAATTAAAAGCAGAAAGCTCAGTTTATTGCTTTGGGTGATTACCATGTTTCAGTCACATGGTATTTGTCTACTTTAGCCGTAAAGATTTTGGATCTAAATTATGTAGAAGGATCAGCGGATATGTTCGTGTTGCTAGATGGGAAATAAAAATGGAGAAAAGACTGTTGAGTAACAAACTAGGTGCCCCCTTACAACAGTAATTGCTCAAAGAACAAGTTTAAAAACATATATTGAAGTTTGAAGAAAACCCTATAAGCTCTTAGATTGGATCATGAAAATTTATTGCCAAACACAATGCACAGTGTTTTTTGTTCATATCAGGATTTGCTTAAAAGAAAAGCTTAATTGATATAGAGAACTGTTTCTTGAATTTGAATGCTCTTCAGCCCCATAGGTTTTGTAAATAGGTAGGAAAAACCCAGTCATGTACTCTTGGAACACTATGCTACCAACATAGTCCCTATTTGCAGAGAAAAAATTATCTAATCATATTGTCGGGATTATCTGAAGTTATTTGGAGATAACTGGCTTTCTTAGCAACATCCCCATGTTGTTATATGCTGATCCAACATATCTATTTGCAAATGATAGGCACAAATAAGGCAACAAGGAGAATTCGAGTCCATTCATCGTGACATGATGGTTAATTTTGGACACTGGGACTTTAGCCCTTTGGAACTTGATAACCCATTCCCTAACAATGAAGGATCTGTTCACCTATGGCATGGAGCAGAGGATCTGATTGTGCCGGTCATCCTGTCACGCTATATCAGCCAAAAATTGCCCTGGGTTCATTACCATGAGCTTCCAGATGCCGGCCACCTGTTCCCGTTGGCAGATGGCATGAGTGATGCTATCGTGAAAGCACTTGTGCTC
Organism: Musa acuminata AAA Group; assembly: GCF_036884655.1. Lineage (NCBI taxonomy): Eukaryota > Viridiplantae > Streptophyta > Magnoliopsida > Zingiberales > Musaceae > Musa > Musa acuminata. Next base: position 9,383,523 of record NC_088348.1, on the reverse strand, counting down.
GGAGACAATTAGTCTCTTGTATCATCAGTTTCATTATTTCCCCATCTTAAGAACTTGAGAGGCCCAGGTTTCTTTTCCTTTGAAACAGCATCTTTTTTTTCTGTAATGTAATGTCCTTTCCTGCGGTGGCCAGTAGGTATTGGATCATAGTTTGTTAATTATAATACACTTTTGGAGGACCACTGCAGCATTATTTCAAGCGTGATATTTATAGCAAAACAGAAACATATGATGTTTTTAGATCAGTAGTAAATATATTTTTAGCACATTTTGGTGGGTGGGTGGGTAGTATAAAAAACAAGGTCTTCATATTTGATAAGAATGCCCTCTGATCTGTTTTTGCTAGTTGAGCCAAGAGATGACCAACTTAGCTATTTTATTCGCTTGTGTGCTTCACCATAAATGCTGAACCGAGTGGGCTCGGGTCCATTGTATCGTTGGCCAACATGCTAACTGCCGCCCGCCAATCTTACAATTTTAATATATTTCATGAATCAATTCATTTCTTGCTTCACAAATTTGACTAAATAACATCAACGAACGTGTTTGTTTCACTCTGATCCCTGCCAAGGTTTCCCATCTTTGTGTACCCATCACTGTGACTTTTGTGAGGGGGTGGGCATATCCACCAAATTGCTCTTAGTCCTAGGACAAACCTTACGAGTGTATTAATGATATCGAATCCTTGCGGAGAATGTCCCACTTCTCCAGCTTCAGCATCGCTCGGCACAAGCTAACCTTTGTGAATGAATTATAAAGCAGATAGATATATATAAAGAAGCAAACCACCAGAAGAGATCTGATGATAATGAACATCGCATTTACAACATGTCATTTTACAGTTCACAAACCACATGCATATTAACACAAAAAAGAAATCAACATACCGTTGTCTCTTATTTATGAACAGACACAAGACATTTTAGGTCCACCACTCTCTCTACACAAAGCCAAGTGTTTCCGAGCCGCATCAGCCTTTTTTACGGGGTTCCTCGGTAGTCTGCAACGACAAAAAAAAGTTGGTGTGAGAGTTGATCACAGCCGAGTCATGTCCAATTCCCGAATTTTATTACTTATTTGCTCCTTGATCACAGCTTATAGTATTAGCCATGACCACAGTTATCGGAATCGAACTGGGCGATTCAGTTTTGGTTCTATTTTTGGGAAATCGGAACCAGCGATTTCAATTCGATGGTTTCGATTTCAAACCAACTAAATATAATAAAATATAAAAATAAAATATAAATTGGATCTATGTTATGATGATTAAATTCTTAAGCTTAGAACTAATAAACCTAGGTTATTAAAAATTTTATAATTTTATTCTTCTTTATATCAACTTTTTTTTTTTTATGTTGTTATTATACTCTTTACAGTTAGTAATACATCTATTTTTCTTTAAAATTTTAAATTATTTTTAAGTTAAAACTAATAAAAAAAATTGACAATTCGAACCAGAACCGTTCGAACCGCAACCAGAACCAGAATTCCAGAACCGGTCCTGGTTTTGGGAAACCGGAATCGTTCTCGAACGGAAACCGGTACGGCGGTCGGGCCTACCTATATAGTAGAACTATGATCCGATACCACAAGATTCTAACACGTATTTCTTGAACGAGACAAGAATCACAAACACACATAAAGAACCAAACCCTAAAGAATCGAGACGATTCGCAACCCAAGAAACAAATGAACCCTAATGATTTGAGAAGAACCGAATCAGCAAAAAAAAAAAGGGCGAAGAATCAATCGCAAACGAAAAAGAAAGGAACCCTAAGGAGGATGATTTGCTTACTTTCTCGGACTCGGCCTTCCCGGCTTCCAGCCTCTCCTTCTCCTTCTCTGCCTTCCGCCTCAGCGTCTCCATCCGCTCCCTCTCCATTTTCTACACACAAAACCGGTCTCCGTCGAACACCAAAAGAATCAAGATCGAAAGAGAGAAAGGTAAGGCTGTTTACCTGGATGTAGACGTTCTCGGCGGCTCTCCCCTCCTCGCTGAGGACCCGACCCTTGCCGTCGCCGAAGTAACGGGGGGTTCTACGAGCCGTTCCCTCCATCGCGTTGGCCTCCACTAGCGAGCGATGCGCGCCGCCGCGGATCTTATCGCCATACGTGACTTGCTTCGCAAGAAGCGATGACGTCATTCCGGCGTCAAGTCCATCCAATTATACGCTTTACAAAACCGTCCCAAGATTCTGGAATATTCTAGAAGAGGCCAGGATTCAAGTGATTTATTACACAATTACTCGACAATTGTCCCTAAAATTATCTCTTTTTTTTTTCTTCTTCTTTTTTCATCCCTCAAAACCATCATTATGATTAGTTTAGGGAAAATTCCTAAAAACAGTTATTATTATTATTTTGAAAATTATCCTTATTTCCAAAATTTTCTAATGACGTTTTTTTTAACCTAATGTATGATTTTTTTTTTCATTTTCCTATGCACCAAGGTGAACTAGTCCAGTTAACTATTTTTATATTTATGTTAAAATATTTTTAATAATAAAAATACTATAATATAATATAATATAAAAAATACTATATTATAATATTTCAGTATAAATTGTATAAAAAAATTATCTGTAATATTTTTATACTGTGTCATAGTGTTTTCGACAATACTAAAAAAAATACTATAATGTAATATAAAAATATAGTTTAGGGCAAACTTCTAAAAATATTTTTTTATTTTTTGAAAAGTATCATTATTTCCAAAACTTTCTAACAAAGTTCTTTTTTTTTAACCTAATATATGAATTTTTTTTCTTCATTTTTCAATAGACCAGTTATAATATTTTTATATTATGTTAAAATATTTTTAATAAAAATATAATATAAACATATTATATTATAATATTTCTGTACAAATTTTATTTAAAAAATATATCCGTAATATTTTTATATTGTGTTATAGTGTTTTTGACAATACTAAAAAAAAAACTATAACGTAATACAAAAATACTATAATCTAATAGGAATAATATTCATTGTCCTAAAAAGATATAACACGAACCAACGATGCAAAAAAAAAAAAAAAGATAAAATAAGTTTATCGATTATATTATATCAATACCAACCAAAATATATCAAAAAATATTTTTCTAACCAAAAACATGGGCAATAACTCAAGTTCTTCGCTCGAGAATTTCTTCTCTTACAATAATATTTAATTATACGCTCAATGCATATGAAAATTCACAGTTCAGACTGAAGAATGAGCAGATTCTTAATTAGTAAGAGCAATATGGTGATGTAAGCCAATGAGCAGAAACATTCCACCAGGAGCTTAACAGTACTCCCTTTCATTCATGCATCTGTCATGACAGTCATTCATGGGTCATGCAGATAAAAGTTGAGGAACATGCAGGTTTGGCAAGAACATGTCTCGGCATGAATTTGGCTAAGCAAGAATCCTAAGCAAACAATCTTGTAGACTCTGCTGTTTATTACAAGTTTTCGGTTCGTCAGATGAACAAGAAAACAAGCACATTTTGATCACTCAAAATTTCAAGTTACCAGAAACCAAAAAACATGTTCCAAACAGTACGAAACATCGAAAGACCGAAAGCAAATTCACAGTAAATCAACCGATGCCTACCATCAGATACGAGTTAGAAGGAACAGGTTTCACCTCCATGCCTCTACAAGCTCAACCTTTGAATTTATACGACTTGCGATACTGGTCCCCCTTGACTTCTCAGCTGACAAGGAAGCTCGACTGGTAGACTTCCCCTTTGCCTTTCTGCCCTTCCAATGATTTTGATTGTTTGACTGGCCTGTCTTTTTCCTATGCGAATTTGTATGAACTGCGTTAGAACAATTAGCTGCTGATTCCTGGCAACCGGATGAACCATCGGGGCATGCTGAATTCTCAGAGAAGAGTTCATGAGTTGAATGTTGCACTGCAGTCCCTTCAGAGGCAGCATTGTCATGAGAGGTCTGAGGTGGTCCATCAGCTTCCTCATCTTTTGTTGGCCTTTCTTCAGGAACTCCAGCAAGATTGTCCACAACAGGTTCCTCGATAACACAAACATCTTCAGTTGCCTCTTTAAGACGAGCTTCAAGATGAAGCTGAGGGCTGTGATGGCCATTCTCATCAGATGGATCTGCATTAGAAAGTGAAGCATCCTCTAGAGTAGATTCTTGTCTCTCTTTAAGTGTCTTTAAGATCAGCATCCTAAGAAAATTCATCACTTGCACCGCATACATCAAAGCAGTCAAAGGATCTGCCATCTAAAATTATGATAGAAATTAGGTATAATTGTGTTAATTTGAATGGTAAGCTGTAAGTTCTCTACAGGAAAAGGCCATGACGAAAGATAGAGGAATTATTGATTAGGCTACGTGAAGGAACACGGTTGGATGTATAAGTGCCATGCATTTACCATTAGATACCTGAGTCATGTTTGGAGCAAACACTGTTGCAACATTGCGTGCATTCATCTTGTTTTGTTGTTCTTCTTGGACAACATCAGCCATCAAATTGATAGCCCAATCCAATAAAGCAGCCTCTGTTGGTGGTAGCAATCTAGCAAGCCGAGAACATTCTTCTTCTGTCTGGCATTGCATCACCTGCTCAAACGAAAGAGAGTCCAGCAACCCGGTAGGAAGTTCTCTAAACCAGGCCTGTAGAAGCATCAAAATAATGAAAATGAAAACATGCAGAAGGTAATATTTTCAGGAAGATCAACTTTTCTGTGGAAATTGTTCTCGGCATATGTTTAATGTATTGAATTTTAGTTCAAAATCAAGAGTGCATAAAGAAGTATCTATTAGAAGATCGTATGATAAAATTAGACAAAGTGCAATGGCATGAATTAACTAGTAAAGAAGACTTCTGCAATGGTTTCATTTCCAAAATATGATATTGCTTCTGTCTCCATATTCCCATTATATAGAGAACTGCTACATCAAATATTTACAGAATGAGTTAGAGAACAACGAAACAAGACGCGATTGGTTCCACAAGTGTGAACATATATTTCCACGAAATTTATGACCAACCTCCAGAAACGAAATCTGACTACATTTCAAATAAAGGTTCTTAGTTTATTGTGCATTATCCATCACATATTAAAAGTCAACAGAAGCACGAGACATCCACCAAAAAAGAAAAGTGAACTGTTTGCAGTATGTTATCTATCATCAGCGAGAAGGCCCAACCATTTGGTGTCGGCTAAACTACTGGCGTAGTACACTAGCAAACAGGACTGTATCATCATAATTATAATAACAAAGAAAAGGTAACTAGAATATACCAAATATGATAAAAAGAATTTAAAATTTTGACACAAGAATCAACAAACTCATCCATTCTAATTCTCCAAACTAACATCTAATTTAATGAACTTTTATTGAAAGATTGTAGTAATCTAGCGAACAGACAGTAACACAGAACATGCAGAATACACAGACCATAGGTGTTCTGCCTTGAAACAAGCTTTATACCTTTAAAGGGTGTATGCATTTAGTATATACATGTGCGGCAACAGGAAAAAGTTTGTAGGCATACCTTTATTAAACCAGCCAGACAGTGCACATCAACACCCTCCGGCACTATTCCATTATTTAGCTGATCTCTCACATATTCCTCTTGGCCATTTTCAGCATTAATTCTGAAGATTCCTTCTGTCTGTTCAGTTTAAATAGCATCAAATATTAGGGATCTAAAAATTACTACAAAGTCTATTAAGAATCAGCAAATATACCCGAAGGCCGCCTTGCTCATAAAGACGTCTTTGCATCAGCAAGAGTATGGTCGGAACACTATTGCCTCTAGAATCATATGAACATTGCATAGATTCAGTGGAAACACCAAAGACAGTTGCACTGCAGCAGAAATTTAGCATGTTACATAAAATAAAAGAAAGGGTGAAAACACAAAACCCAGAATTAGTCGATCCTCAACACAATCAAGAATCAACCAATTCCAACCAGTTTGGCCAATTTGTATTTAAGTTCCAGATGTTTAGAAGGCAGTCATAATTAGTAGTCTGGTAGGCATGTTTCTTAAATGGGTACATGTTAACGTTCAGGCAGCTCATCGTCGATGAGATATTAAGACCAGCTATAATCAAAATCCCGCATTCCTTATTAGAGATATTACGATTTGGCTCGCTGAATAGTCAGGTCATTGAAAAGTGATACAAATGGACTCAAAAGGCATCGTCAGTTCACCTGATAGCAAGAAGGCCATAAAATTGTTTGGTGAAGGATAACAAAAGATGAAATTTTGTGCTGATGAAAATAGATCAACATCTTTAACAAAGATGTTTCAAACAAGCTTGCGATTATAAGCATGAAACATGATATTGTAAGTCACGCAACATGCTTCCTGAGGGTGTGCATGATTAGCACTTCAAAGTTCCGACCTACTTAATCGACCGGTTCTTCCAAATAATCAGCATCCAAAATTTTCTATTCCTCACAACAAGCAATGACAATTTCCATAACACACACCAGAACTAGAAAGAAAAATTAGAGAAAAGAGCGCAGTTAAATTCTGCTAATTAAGAATTTATAAATCTATCTATAAACTGGAAAAGAATATTTTTGTTAAGAAATAAGAATTTAAATGTAAAGTTTCAACTGTAATATCTCATGAAATTTAGAGGCTTCGAATTCATGATAATTATTCCATTTAAAGAACATGAAGTTGTCCGCAAGTCAAAGAGTCAACCAAAAGCTCACGCTTTTTTCCCAACAAGAACACAATCTAAGCAGGAAAAGCAAGTGATTTCAGACCTTGCGCTGGGGGCTCTGCAGGGGACCTCCGGCTCGAACTCGACAGGCAGCCCGAGAAATCCATGGAACCGGTCGAAGGTGACGTGTGCGACGTGCTGCACCTCAGTGGGGCACCCAATTTCCATGGAGCCGAAATCCTCGTCGTCGACTCCCTCCGGCTTGCACCCCAGCAGCGACTTCCGGAACAACGTCAGCAGCAGTGCCAACACAGACAGCTGCTGCTCCTCAACTCCTTCCCCTCTCCTCGTTTCCCTCTTCCTCTCTATCGCACCGCCGGCACCACGCCTTTCATTCTCCTCCTCCTCTCCGCCCCCTCGAATGCCATTGGAAGGGTTTAAAAGGCCATTCGAGCCATCATTCGGGTCGCAAGAAAGGGTGCGTCTGGGAGACGAGGCGAAGTGGGAAGGGGACCGGAGCACTTCAGCCATAGCTTGGTATTATGAGGATTAAAAGTGGAGGAGGTTGGGGTGGGCCGAACAGCAAGTTCCAGTATTAAGAAAACAAGATCAACAAAAAGGAAAGGTTGGATTTTCAGAACAGTGTCTGGGTAAAAATTGGATTTTTAGAACAATGTTTGGGTAACGATTGGGTTTTTAGAACAACGGCTGGAAAAAGATTGTACTTGTACAACACGAGCACTTCTGCTCCTTCTCCAACATGGAAAAAAGGCATGGATTTGGAGGGGGCCTAAGGACTGTTCTCGAATGGAGTTGGATTGAAGGAAGGTTGAAGTGGTGGGACGTGAGAAACATCACTTTAGATATGTATTTTTCTTCTTCCCCTTCACGGCCGGCTCTGTCTCTGCTTCTGGCTTCGTTTGTCCTTAGCTTTGTGCGCTTCTGGAGACGGAAAAGGCATGGTAATAGTGGAAGGGAACGTGGATGGAAGCAATAGAAGATAGGGTGAGGAGGGACGGCTTCAAAACTGCTCTCTTCCTCTTTCTTGTGCTGATTAATTGCTTGAAGAATGGATGAATCGTGTTTAGAGACACTAAATACACCAAAAATCGGAGAGAGGGAGGGGTCGGGGGGGGGGGGGGTGGGGGGTGGGTGTGGTTTTGGATTGACGACCACTTTTTTGTCCTGGGACTTGGTGATTGGTTTTTGTGTGGCAGGGGGACCAAGAGCTTCTTTTGGACTTGGTAGAAGCATTTATTATGATGTACTGGGATCAGAGTAAAACAACTCGGGTTTCAAGAACTCAGAATTAAAACAGTGTTGATTTGGATGGACAAATGCTTATTATGCTGATTGATTCGAGGTCAAGAACAAGATCATATTTCCCAAGTCAGCAAAATGAAGCCTCTCTTACAGGTGAAGCTCAATTTGATTTTGATTCAGCTCAAAATCTCAAAAAGGTGTCTTTTGGAGAGATATTGTTTGCGAAGACACATTACGTCTTGAGAGCAACACAGCAAATAATACAAGAAGTCGAACAGGGGGTTGGCTTCACAATCTAAACAATAGTTTAGCTTGCAACTTGCATCTTAGATTTATCCCAACATGGAAACCCAATCAGAGTCTTGCCTTCCTGGCTTGTTGTTCATCATACATCCTGAGCTTACAGAGTAGTTTATGGAGACGAGGCCTGAGAGCAGCTCATTCATGTGCCTTCTTCGCTTGCAGGTGCAGTTGCGAGGAAGAAGAATGGTGGGTCCAAAAAGAGTTGAATATAGAGGGGGAAAGAGATATGGTCTAACAAGTAGCTTAATGATCCAACCATTGTAGCTGGTTGGCTGCAAAAGGAGAAAAAGAGGATGAAACTAGTGAAGCTTTTTGTTCATAGTGGAGGTTTCTTGCAAGGGACATTCTTCTCTAGTGCTTGTGAAGGAAGCTACTGCCAAAGAGGAGAGGCAGCAGACAGCTGAGGCCCAGACAGCAATTCATAAACAAGAGTCTTTGTTTGATTGTTTCTATCCCAATCACGACAGTTGTATGATTCGGATTTGTGGTCATGATCCCCACAATTCCAATGCAACAATCACAATCAGATGGGTGCGGACACTTGTCCAACTTTGTTGTGTTGTGTGATTCATGCATGATATGTTGTTGTTCATGAATGTAGGATTGTCTTGACTGAGTATAAGATTTCTCACTAGTACAGTGATATAGTTAGGTTTGCTTCACTTTTTATTCACATTGGACCATTCAACATGATGGTTCTTCAAATGTTTCAACAAAAAAAATAATCTCCTTCCATTACATTAAATGATGTACAAGTCAAACTTAAACTTGACACCTTCATGATTGTCTAGATAGAAGACACATATAGCCAAGCTATTTGTACAAAGGATAGATACATCATTAAACATGCATTCTTTGATGCAGAGATATCCCATTGCTTCTTGTCAACAGTCTTCTTTTAGCTGGAGATTCTTTCTTTGTATAGGATCCATGTCAAAATTGACATATATCAATTTCTTCTTCTAAATTTACCACTTAGGAAATCAAGATTTGAGTCATTGTATGCATATTGATGGTATATCCTTTATATCCATATCGAGATAAGGAGGAGGGGATAACTCTAGCAATTAGTCAGTTTATGTGGATGTCCATCCCATTCCTGTTTCTGTAGATCCAATCTTGTCACACTTGTTACTGATCTCCTCCCTGCTTCCATCAGTGATGTCCAACATTAAAATAAACACTGCAGCTTTCCTGCATCTCAAAGCAGAGAAATTAGAAGAGAACGTCCCCAAACTTTTCTCCTCTGCTTGCTGGTACAGAGTTATATAGTAAAGAAAAGGATGCTGCAGCCCATGATGGAAACAAGGAAGGAATTCAAATTCAAATGCTGGAAGAGCAACCTGAGGACAGCATGGAAATCCTCAAGAACTGAGATCAGAATGCTAATGTTAAAGCCAGTTGTTGGTAGATCTATGTCAGCCACAAAACATATATTAAATCAAACAAACAATGGATCAAGTCACTTGCTCTGATCCAGAGAACGCTGTGCAAAGGTGCAAAATATAGCGCTGCATAATCTCCTGTAGTACCAAATACATTTCCACTCGGAAATCCTACTGCAAGATATCAGAATCAGATGAGACTCGATCAGGAACCATTCACCTACTCATTCTGATCCTTCAGGCTGAAGGATGAATGGTTGTACACATTATTGAGGTTGATAGAATACAATATTAGGAGTTTGTACGCCACCAATGCCCAATAATTGGATTCCATCACTCACCAGAATAAAGAGCAGGAGCCAACAAGATGCAAAGCAAATCTGTTAATCTTAATCCAGTTCGATTCCCTTCTCTGACACGTACATGTTCCATTTCTATGTGCAGTAGGCATCCCTTCCATTTACATTTGCAAGAGACCACCTCCCATCCTCTTGCTGCTGGTGTTGTCAGGCCATGGGGAACTGTGATTGCACCAATCACTTTATTTGAAGGGCAATGGAGGACAGGAGGTGTCCAGCATGTAAACACTGTAATGATTCAGTCACTGTAATTTAATCAAACAACTACAGATCTCCCCGCAAACAACCAAATGCGCTTCCAAGAGGTAGTCAAGCCATGAAAAATGGTGTCACATGTTCTGCCAATAGGATTTTGTTGTCGCATCCTCTGAAGAATGAGAAATGAGAGAGTTATTTGTTGTAGAGTGCATAGGGGAAGTTAAAAGAGACTGAAAAGGGAATACATACTTTGATATTTTGTTCTCATAAAAGCAAAAGGTAGCATTCTTGCTTGCAACCTTAGATGATATTTTGACTGAATCAAAAGCACGAATTCGACGTGCAAACAGAAGGCACACCAAGCTGCAGAAGTGAGCATCTTCAGAAATGTAACCAAGAACAATTGGTAAAAATATGTATTTTTATCAACTAGGTCCCAATGTCTTTAATATTTAGTACTCGTAGGCTAACAGTAAGTTGAAATATTTATATAAGATTGAGCATGGAAAAAAATGAGATCACTCAACAAGCACACCTAGAAAATAATAACATTCAAATTCCTGGTAGAAGGAAAAAGAATTAACATGCGATAATTCAAAAACAGCTCCACCGGATAAGAACCATAGCTGAATTTAGTAAAGAATCCAAAGTCTCGAATAACTATTTGGAAATTGGACATGTACATTGTAACATCCCAGATTTATTTCCATATCGAAAGTGAGCTAAGACTTAGATTGACATCTAATGAGTATACTACTATAAGATCAGCATTAAACATTTTATGTCAGTGGTTCAGGCTTAACAAAATTATTAGACCGGCCAGTACTGGACATGATGAGAAGCTCGAGTAGGAAGGAACTACTCGTTGGCAGGG